>NC_137005.1:11161455-11638955 GCF_032717465.1 Coenobita brevimanus
TGGCTTTTGGACTTCATTGGTGTTAATGTCGGTGGCTGTGGGTGTTCAGCCAAGGATCCAGACACAGGGAAAACTTTTTGGATAGGTCTATCCTTTACAAAGGTAGGCAGGTGACTGGAGCATGACTCACACACCTGCAGTAGGGTTGCCAGTGGCTGCGTGTGGTGGAAATATCCCGTGGAATATTCAAACAATGCCACAAAACACTAGATCATGTATACGTGCACCCCGGCCGGCCACGGGAGGATATGTAAACATGTCACCCGGACGGGATGGGTTAATGATGTTAACATTTAAATTTATAGTGTTATGAAGATTTTTTTTGTGTTGATGGTATTTTGTTGTCAATAACATACTACGCATCACAAAGCAAAACTGAATAAGCTTGTGTATATTTATCCATTCCCTTCAGTTTCAATAATGCTAAAGCAGCTGTGATTTCAAGTTACTCCAGCCGCTAGTTTTACTGGCACTAGTCTCTCCGACCTCCCACCCTAGGCACTCCAGCCTCCTACCCGTCACACAGGCCCCTCACCCAAGTCACTCTGGCCTAACCTAACCTAACCAAACCTAAAACTCTCGTAGGAGACATTTCTCTATCAGACACTCAGGATGGACCTAGTGATTAGGGCTGGTAAAACTAGGGGCTGGAGTGACTATGGCCGGAAGAATGGAGTGATTTGTTTCGGCAGTTGCAGGATTCCAAACTGCTATGCAGGAACGTAAGACATATTCAGACCAACAATAAACGGCTCTGCCAATAAAAAAAGATACTGTTTATCAAAGGGTTAACGTTTTGCTAATCACAAAACCACGACACTATTTTTCCTGCTTGGTTGGTCTTCGAATACACTACATCCCTCCTGTAACCTCTCTTTCTCCATACACTTCCTTCGTTCTCCCATTTGGCTTCCATTCTCCTCCTCCTCATTTTCCTCCCCTCTTTTTTCCTGTCCTCCCCTTATTCCTTTCTCCTCCTCTTGTTCACTCCTGTTCCCCTCATTCATCATCCACTCTTTACCTTCCTTCCCTCTGCATTCTCTTTCCAACTCCCCCCTCCCTCCCCCCTCTCTCTTTCCTCTTCATCAGTCCTACCCTTCACGCCACCCCTTCCTTGTCCAGCCCACTTCCTTCTCTCCGTGGCACGAATACCAATGTTCATAAGCAGAATCTCCAGTACCCTTCTTTCAAATTAAATATACATGAGAAATCATGAATGTTTTACACATTTATAATTAGGAAGGAAACCAAAAACTTAAATTTATCCCGGAACAGAGTGAGATGCAACACATATAAAATGAAAATTGATCAAAAATTATTTATCTGTGGTTGAGAGAGAGAGAGAGAGAGAGAGAGAGAGAGAGAGAGAGAGAGAGAGAGAGAGAGAGAGAGAGAGAGAGAGAGAGAGAGAGAGAGAGAGAGAGAGAGAATCAAGTAGACAAGAGGGATAGGAGGGAAAATGAGGGAGGCATTTGGAAGTTGGGCACTGACTCTGAGCAGGTGCAGCGGGAAGGAGATGCGCGGGGAAGGAGTGCAGCTGGAAGGAGAATAGTGGGAGGAGATAGGACGAAGATAGGATGAGATAAGTCAGAGGTAGAAGAAGAGGACTGCATCTGGGTGGACGAGGTGGAGGAGTGCAGCTGGGGGGAGTTTTGTAGGAGTAGGAGGAGGAGGAATGCAGATGGAAGGAGATGAGTAAAGAGAGAATGAGTGTAGATGGGAGGAAATATATGGGAAGTGGAAGAGGAGTACAGCTGGGAGGACGAGTGCAGCTGGGTAGAGAAGAGTGGGAGGAGACGATTGGGATGAGGAGGAGAGCAACTGGGAAGAGAATGACAAATGCAACTGGAAGGAGGAGGAGGAGGAAGAGGAGTGCAGATGGAAGGCTGAGAGAGTAGCAGGAAAGTGAAAGCAAAGCGAGAGAGTGAGAACGCTGCTGAGAGGATGAACGTACCAGTACAAGTGAAAGGGGCAGAGTATAACTACAAGGGGAAAAGTTGTTTTAGAATGTCAGGCTATGCATATATAATTTTTTCTTAATATTCCAATTCAGCTGTTTCGGCACAAATGGCACAGAAAATTAATGAAGGAATAATGGGAAGATTTAGCACCTAGCCTAGAGAGGCTACGTGTCACTAAGGTAGCAAAGAAGGAATGAAAATTAAATTAAATTCAAAATACGCAGAGCAAAAACAAGAGTCACCAAAGAAACCAGTTAGCAACCAGGGGCTGTGTAATAATGAGAGGAAGGAAAAAGCAGAGTGACGGACCTGAAATATGAACGGGCAGTCGAGAAAAAGGCGTGTGATAGTTAAGGGGCAGTTACAGTGTGAACAAAGTGGCGGGGGGTCTCCACTCATTAAGTGACCGTGAGTGAGGCGGGTGTGACCAGACCTAGTGAGATACAAGGTCTGATCATTTCTGGCTAAAAATCATACCACTCTGCACATGACGTCACGTGGCACCTGAGCCCGCCACTCCAATAGGGTCAAGGTGATTAGTTGGACTTAGACTCCGCTTGGGTGAACATCCCCAGCTCCTCCTGACTTTTCACTCCAAGCTAGGCTAATGGTGCGCTGTGCACTTTATGGGTGCACATCCTCGCAGCGTAAAAATAAGGGAAATGGAGATATACATTTGTATCGTTTCTCAAAGAATGAGGAATCGAAAAAAAACGTGGATTTATCTTTGTGGTAGAGATAATATTAATGCCAGCAACGCACGCGTCTCCAGTCTACATTTTGAGCCTGCTGCTTACAAGAGACACCTTTAGTATGAACCTTGGAATCTACCAGTTCCTGCCAATCTGATGGAATTTGAGGACACTGCATTCCCAACAATCAACTTACTAGGGCTGAAAGGTAACCCTGCAGCTGACTGGTTGTCCATGTGCCGCCATTATTAGTAATTAAGGGTTACAATAACTGAATGAAGAAATTATTGCAAAATTAAAATACGAGTATATTGCCAAAATAAAATACGAGTATATATAGTTATTTGTGTGGATTAATTTAAAAACGGGGCCTTTCAAAGTTTGTAAGATAGTCTAGACACATTTGAACTTTTGAATTCTCGGGTCAAATCAAAACACAGCCAAGTATAATTGTTAAAGTACCTTGATTCTATTTCCTCCCATGTGCAGGGTAAGTAAGGTAAATGATGCCATTATGGTGATACATTGTAAAATATAATCTCTCCCTCTCCCTCTCTCTCTCTCTCTCTCTCTCTCTCTCTCTCTCTCTATTTAAAACACCTTTATCATCCTGAGGAAGGTGTGGTGTGGTGGTGTGTGCAGTGTGGTATATCTGGTGTGGTGTGGTGGTGTGTGTAGTGTGGTATATCTGGTGTGGTGTGATGGTGTGTGTAGTGTGGTATATCTGATGTGGTGTGGTGGTGTGTCTGGTGTGTTATATCTTATGTGGTGTGATGGTGTGTGAAGTGTGGTATATCTGATGTGGTGTGGTGGTGTGTGTGGTGTGGTATATCTGATGTGTATATAATATATAATATAAAATATAATGTGTGTGTATATATATGTATATATAAAATATGCAGTTGATACTATTTTAAACTTCACTTCATCCAGTTTTGATTACTCATTATATAAATTAAATTGCCAAAACATTACCAAATATATCTGTGTAGTTTATCGTTCCCCCAATGCTTCTTCGGAACCCAGTGTATTT
The DNA here is from genome assembly GCF_032717465.1 of Coenobita brevimanus. Taxonomy (NCBI): domain Eukaryota; kingdom Metazoa; phylum Arthropoda; class Malacostraca; order Decapoda; family Coenobitidae; genus Coenobita; species Coenobita brevimanus. The sequence goes on from NC_137005.1 coordinate 11,165,142, forward strand.
GATTCCATATCCACTCAGTTGAGTAACCTTGACCTTGCCCTTAGCAATGAAATTACCATTTTGGGTGATTTTAACATACACAATGTTGAATGGTTATTCCATTCTGCCCGGACTGACGACGCTGGTCTAGAATGCGAGCTGTTTGCGGAATCGTTTAATCTCACCCAGTTGGTAAAGCAACCAACAAGAATACCTGATAATCCTGACCATAATGCCCATCTCTTGGATTTATTCTTGACAAATAATCTAGATCAATACAGAATAGAGGTACTGTCACCACTTGGATCCTCTGACCACAATCTCATCAAAGCCTCATTAGTTAACCCTCCTACATCTCCCCATTCCGAACCTGTCAGGGTGACCCGATGGCACTTTGACAGGGCAGACTGGGATGGATTTAGAAATTATCTTGCTGATGTTCCATGGCAGTCTTTCTTCTCTAGTGATCCCAGTTCTACCCAGTCCCACATTTGCGACTTAATACTAGCTGGTATGGATTTATTCATACCAAGTCAACAATTCACTAAAAGATCAAACTCTCCAAAATGGTTTGATGGCAATTGTGCCAGAGCAACTGCCCAAAAGTCATTAGCATATAACTCTTACTTAAAATAAAAAACATCTGAATCATTCTCCCAGTTTAAAATTGCTAGAAATCATGCAAAAGCTGTATTAAATCTATCTAAATCAAACTTTTTTCAAAAGCAAGCATCAAAACTACTTAACAACCCTAATGACAATAGAATATTCTGGTCAACTCTTAGTTCTTTCAATAATAACTTTAACAAGTCATCTTCCATTCCCCCACTTAAATCTTCAGATGGCAATATTACAAATGACCCATGTGGGAAAGCAGATATCTTTGCTAGTACCTTTGCAAGAAACTCTACCATAGATGATACCAGCCAGAATGTCTCAGTACTGGAACTTGATTCTCCCGAAATTGCCCCACTTAAAATACAGACAAGATTCGTAAAATCCATCCTAGACAATTTACCTACCAACAAAGCTCCAGGCCCAGATGGAATTCCGCCAGTCGTTTTGAAAAAGTGTTCCCCTGAACTTGCCTCTGTCCTAGCTAAATTATTCAGACTATGCATACGTACTTCTTTATTCCCAAATTCATGGAAAGAAGCCAATATCCACCCAGTTCCGAAGAAAGGAAGTTCGTCTGACCCCTCCAATTACAGACCAATAGCTGTCACATCTTCTCTTGGTAAGGTATTTGAAACTTTAATTAATAAGCATATTGTTAAACATCTTGAATCCAACAACTTAATTAGTGATAGACAATACGGTTTTTGCCATGAAAGATCCACCATTGACATACTCAATCTCTTAACTCATACCATCCATCAATCAATTGATCTTTTTGGAGAAACTCATGCAGTAGCTCTTGATATCTCTAAAGCTTTCGACAGAGTATGGCACCGTTCCCTGCTGTCCAAACTCCCTTGCTATGGACTAACGTCTTTTGTTCCTTTGATTTCTTCTTATCTTAGTGACAGGAAAATTAGAGTAAAAGTAGATGATGTATATTCGAATTTCCACTCAATTAACGCCGGCGTGCTGCAGGGATCAGTTCTGGCGCCAACCCTATTTCTGGTTTATATTAATGATCTCTTATCTGTCACTCACAATCCCATTCACTCATATGCAGATGACTCAACACTACATAGTTCATTCACACTCAGACATCCATTTACAAAGTCTAATATCTCTACCTCCCAACTCAGTACAGCTATCTCCATAAATCAAGATCTATCTACAATCAGTGAATGGGGACAAAACAACCTTGTCTCTTTTAACGCTAGTAAAACTAAATATATACAGTTTACTAATAGACAGATATTACCAGATTCGTACATTACCTTCAGTGCTACTAATATTCCCATCTCCAAAAGTATTGAAATTCTTGGTGTCTCACTTAACAGTGCCCTCAGCTGGACCTCTCATGTCAGATCACTTGCTAAAACCGCCTCAAAGAAACTTGGATTATTGTACAGAGTCCGTAACTTCTTCGCCGATGAGCAGTTAGCTATAATTTATAAGAGTCATGTGCGCTCTCAGCTTGAATATTGTTCACCCTTGTGGAATGGTTGTGGAGAGGTTGCATTAAGACACCTAGACAAAATTCAGAATAAAGCTGTTAGAATCATTAACAACCCTGCCATTACATATAAACTACCTCCCCTGCAAGTAAGAAGGAATGTTGCCTCCCTTGCATTATTTTACAGATATTTTTTTTGGCAAATGCTCAGACGAAGTTGCGTCCATGGTGCCACCTCTCCATGCCTTCCCTCGTGCTACACGGGCATCTGGTAGCGCTCATGACTGGAATGTCACTCAACCATATTGCAGAACTTCTGCCTATCAGAATTCTTTCATTCCCTGAACTGCATCTCTCTGGAACTCGCTTCCCCAGAGTTGTTTTCCTCCAAATTTCAACCTACAACTGTTCAAGTAACTGTTACAGATATTTTATGAACAGAGGACACCAGTAACCTGGTGTATGGATTATTTTTTTTTCCCTATTTGTTTTTCCTTCTTCCGTTCTGTTATTTAAAAAAAAAAAAAATCTGAAGTGGTGTGGTGGTGTGTATCAGTCTACCTATCTATCTACCTATCTATCTCTATCTATCTATCTATCTGACGAGGTGACAACATAAGTTAGCATATTTATTTATTGTTGTGGTGATTTGTCACAGTTACCCATCCACTTTACTTGTTTTCTCTGAACCCCCGAGAAATGTACCGTGTGACGTCACCAAGATGCGCGGGGAGGCAAAACGACCTGACCTGTATCTCACTAGGTCTTGACCCAAGCGAAGGTGAGCAAAGACGGTCTACCATCGACGACTGAGATGAGTTGAAATAGACCAACAAAGAACAGAAGGTTTAACGAGATGAAGCTTATTGGTGACCTGGGAGTCCCAGGAAGTTTGCCATAGGTCACAGAAGAGGAAAAGAATCAAGAGCAGGAATGGGTCGATGAGAAGGCGTGAGATACAGAGCAGCGGAATGAGCCAGTTAATCTGCACATTCATTACCAGCAATTCCAACATGACCAGAGACCCAGCAAAATTATATTGACTTCTTGCACGCAGAAAAACGTAAGAGCCAGTCTTGAATATGGGTGACAAGAGGATGAGAAAAAGAAGAGGCTCGTAGAGAAGAAGTGCACTGTGAGAATCAGAGAAGATAATAAAAAGAGGAAGAAGTGGAAGAAAACAGAGACTTCAGAGTGAAAAGAATAAAAATAAAGTTCTGCCGTGAGAACACCTGCAACAGAAGGAAGGGAACTGGAAATAGCAGACTCAGGAAAGACAACAGCAAAACCAACACCGTGAAGGGATTAGGAACCATCAGTAAAGATAGGAGCTGCAGAAGAGTGAGAAGATATAGGTTCAAGAAAAATGGAGCGGAGAGCAACAGGAGATAGAAGGAAGCGAGAACAAGGGAGAAAAGAATAACAGACCATTGGTGGAGGTAAAAGCCAAGGGGGGAAAGAAACAGGACAAAAGGGAAGAATGGGAGGAAAGCTGAAACTAACTGACTGAAAAAGATCAAGGACATTGAGGGAGAAAGGAACGAGGAGATGAGAGGCAGACTGAAAAGAATGATGGAGAGAGGGAGGGGGTGGAGTAATCTGTTGGAAAGAAACTGAAGCAGACATGCATAAGACTTAACTATATAAGGAGAGAATGGCGAGAGGTGGGGGGGGGGGGTTCGCCCAATTTGTCGCAAAGCCTTGTGACCGGGGTCGACCAAAAGGCATCTAAGGCTTAACAAAAATCAACATGATGAAGGGAGTCAATTTTTGAAAGAGTACAGGCAGAGGCAGAGGAATAGACTTGACACCCATTATCGAGTTTTGAAAGAAAAAGAACAGAGTGGAGACGAAGAAGCATGGTGTGATCAGCACCCCAGGGAAGATGAGGCAGAATATGTAATAAGCAAAGACGATGAAGAGTGAAAGAACGAAGGGAAGGAAATATATGTATTTCAGTTTAACCGAAAGTCAAAGACAAAACCAAGAAAAGTTGCAGAAGGCCGATAACCGAGAGGGGTGTCATACAAGTAAAGAGGTGGTTGAGGTATAGTACGGGAATGGGTAAACGATATTGCACAAGCCTTGGAGGTAGAGCAATGAAAACCATGAGTGGTGGCCCAAGTGGAGGCCGCTACAATGGCAGACTAACTAAGGGATCGGAGACGGGGGAGATCCGAATCCGCAGCATAAATAGCAAAATCACTGACATACAGAAAGGCGTAAACAGAGGGAAGTAGAGAAGAGACTATACCATTAATTGCAATGAGAATAATGGGCAACAGTAAAAGCCCTGGGGGACGCCTTCATCCTGGGGAAAGACACGGGAAAGATGGGCGCAGATGCTGACATGGAAGGTGCGAAGAGAAAGGAAATTTTGAAGAAAAACGCCAATGTAACCATGAAGACCAATGAAACAAAGACAACACAAAATATGATAGCACCGCATAGTATTGTTTGCCTTTTCCAACTCAAAAGTAACAATGACAGACTGGTGAAGGGAAACGGCAGAACGGATGAAGTACTTCAGACGAAGGAGAGGATCTAAAGTGCTACAAGCTTTCAATATTCAAAGTCTGAGGGGGAAAGAAGACAGCTGGATTCAAGGTACAATATAAGTCAATGATTGATCATACATTCAAGCAGTTTATATAAACAATTGGTCAGAGCAATGGGACAGTAGTCTTGAGGAAGATGACTGGTTTTTCCACGCTTAAGAAATGGTAGATTGACCGTTACCCGCCAAGCAGGAGGAAAGAAACCTCAGACCAACTCCTGTTGTAAAGAATAAAAAAGACAGGGTGTTGGGAGAGAGATGTTTCAACATACAATAACAAATACCATCAAGACCTCTGCTGGGATCCTTACACAAATGAATAGCTGATGGCAATTAACAGAGAGAGAAAGGAGCATTAATAGCCCCCTTGACAGATAAAGCAAAAGAAATTGGGACAGTTTCAGAATGAGATTTAATATGGTGAAATTCTAGAAAGAGTAGGGACCCTGTGTTTACATGGCTAAAATACCTACATAAAGCTTCAGCAGTCAAGGACGTATTAGCTACAGAACGACCATCTAAGGAAAGGACCGGAGCCTGAGGTGGGATATGCTTACCAGATATTCTATGGATACCAGACTAAAGCGCTGCAATGGGAGTGTCCACTGAAATGCTAGAAACTAAGGACGTCCAACTGTGATGTTTGGCTTGATGGATAATGTGGCAGGAGGCAAAAGATGCATGTTGAAATAGCCTGAGACTATGGGTACAGTTCGGCGTAGATAGTCGACGACTGAAGCTTCTCCAGGCAACACGTTTAACACGGAAGGCAGCCATGCATTCAGAGTCCACAACGATACAATTTTGGTTGTAGGAGGTCTGGTTTTTCTAGGGCTTACAGTATGGGGTGAGCCTAAAAGTAGGACCAAGAAAACAAAAAGCAACACATAGGGAGAAGAATAGAAGGAAGGAGGTAAAGAGGGTACTGTAAGAGAAGAAAATAAGCTCCAGTCAGCAGCATGAAACCGCCAACAGGGAGGATGAGGAATCGGACAGAAAGAAATAAGAGAAAGCTTAACAGGAAAATGGTCACTGAAAAGGAAGTCATCCAGAACTGACCAATGGAAGTTCAGGGAAATAGAAGAAGAAAGGGACAGACTGATGCAGGAAAAGGAATAATTACGAAGGTCAAGGTGAGTAAGAGAGTCAGTATTGAGCAGAAACAGATCATACAAAGAAACTGTTCAAAGAGGCAACCCCTGGGGATGACAATGGAGTCACCCCAAAGGATATGATGGCAATTAAAGTCTCCAAGGAGGAGAATCGGAGGAGGAAGGGAGAAAAGTAAGGAGGAAAAGACAGAGAGATCAAAAGGAACAGAAGGAGAGAAATAGAGAGAGCAGACAGTGACCCAGTGGCGAAGAAAAAGACTGGCAGAAGCATGAGAGATAGAGGTAAGAACAGAAAGGGGTTCAAAAGGAATAGATTTGCAGATAAGAAGAGCAGCAGAAGAAGGAGGAGGTGAACCGAGAAAAGTAAAAACTGGAACAGGAACAGGGGAAGCACAGAAATTTGTTTTTTGGAGAGCTGCTGTACAAGCAGAGGATTGTGAATGGATACGAGGTATCATAAGGAAGGATGATGAGACGCAAAACCTACATATATTCCATTGTAGAAGGGCCATGAGGAGAAACAAGAAAAAGACTGGGAAGAGGGTGGCAGATGCACATGAAGGCCAGGGCGAGAGTAACGCGGAGGCATAGGGAACATAAGAACATAAGAACATAAGAAGAGAGGATAACTGCAGTAGGCCGGTTGGCCCATGCTAGGCAGCTCCTAGAAGAGTAACTGAACTACTAGAATGAGATAAGGATAGCAAAGAAGAAGGCTCTCCCCCGCCCTCCAAACCCTCCAGCCGAAGCCGGCAGGAAAAAGTCAGAAAGAACACCACGCCGTATAGAAAAACTGGCGTGGACATTTTACAGGAAAGTGTGAAAGGAGAATAGAGACTATCATAGTGTAACCTGAAAAGAAAATTTATTTTTGAATTAGTATTGGTTATAATATTTTCTTTATTCTATATCCACCCCTTATTTGTCATATGCTTATCTAGCCTATGCTTGAAACTCTGAATGGAAGAGGCAGCAACTACTTTACTAGGTAGCTTATTCCATTCGTCTACTACTCTATTACCAAACCAATTTCTACCGATTTCCTTTCTGAAACGGAATTTTTCTAGTTTGAAACCATTATTTCTAGTTCTATCCTGTATGCTCACTTTAAGTACCTTGCTAATATCTCCCTTATTTATACCATTCATCCACTTAAAAACCTCAATTAAGTCTCCCCTTACTCTACGCCTCTCTAGCGAATGCAGACTTAGTCTTTTCAGTCTGTCTTCATATGACAGGTTCCGGACGTCATGTATCATTTTAGTCATTCTTCTCTGTACATTTTCTAACGAATTAATATCCATTCTATAGTAAGGACACCAAAATTGTACTGCGTAGTCTAAATGTGGCCTTACTAATGCTAGATAAAGTTTCAGTATTACTTTAGATGATCTATTGCTCACGCTTCTCGAAATAAATCCTAGGACCCTATTTGCTTTATTTCTCGCATTAATGCACTGTTGCCTAGGTTTAAGGTCGTTACTAATCATAACTCCTAGAGCTCTCTCGCATTCCGATTTGCTAATTTCTTTGTTATCTAAGCTGTATTTAGTATCTCCAATGGTCTTGCCTACGTTAAGTACTTTACATTTTTCAACGTTAAATTCCATTTGCCAAGTTTTAGACCATTTGGACAATGTATCGAGGTCTTTTTGTAAGTAATGGCAATCGTCAGTCGAGTTAATGATACGCCCTATTTTTGTATCGTCGGCAAATTTGCTGATTCTGCTATTGACTCCTAAGTCTAGATCATTTATATATATGATAAATAATAAGGGACCGAGTACTGAACCCTGTGGTACACCGCTAGTTACTAATCCCCAGTCCGACTTAGTTCCATTTATTAATACTCTCTGCTTTCGTCCTTTCAGCCAGGATTCTATCCATTTTAAGATATCGCCGTCTATACCGTGTGCTCGAACCTTTCTAACTAACCTTTCGTGTGGGACTCTATCAAAAGCTTTACTAAAGTCCAGATAAATAACATCGTAAGCTTTATCGCTATCTACTGCCTCATAGACCTCCGAGTAGAATGACAACAAATTTGTGAGGCAGGATCGTCCTTGCCTGAATCCGTGCTGACTTTCGTTTATAAGATTAAATCTTTCTAAGTGTTCTCTAATCCTATTTGCCAAAATTGATTCTAACATTTTTCCTACTATTGACGTTAGACTTATCGGACGATAATTCGACGCAGCTGATTTATCACCCTTTTTAAAGATGGGCACTACGTTTGCGGTTTTCCACGCCTCTGGAACTTCTCCTGAACTTAAAGAGTCATTAAATAACGTTAAAAGTGGCTGACATAATTCTTCTTTGGTTTCTTTTATAATTTTTGCATATATATCGTCCGGACCTGGCGATTTTTGAGGTTTTAACTTGTTAATTTCTTTCAATACGTCCTCCTTACTAATGGTTATTTTACTAAGAATATTTTCCGTATTCTCATGGTAAATATTTGCTGCTTGAGGGACCAGGCTTAGATTTTCCTTGGTGAATACTGATATGAAATAATTATTTAGGATGGAGCACATTTCTTTATCTTCACTGGTAATGTCACCTGATTCTGTTCTGAGTGGTCCTATCCTATCTTTATTTTTCGTTCGGTACATTTGATAAAAACCCTTGGGGTTTACTTTTGATTCACTTGCAACCTTAATTTCATAACTTCTCTTTGCTTTTCTTATCTCCCTCTTTACTTCTCTATTTAAAATTGTGTACCGGTTACGTAAGTGTTCCTCTCCACGTTTTATTTTTCTATATATTCCTTTCCTTTGGCCTATGAGAGATTTTAATCTGTTGTTTAACCATCTTGGTTCTGAATTGTTAGTTCTAAACGGTTTTGAAGGAATATATCTATCTTGGCCTCCGTATATTATATTTATTAACTCGTTATACTTCTCACTGGTCGAACGTCTGTTTGGTACTGGAGCTGAGTTAATTTCCGTCACCTGGACTACATTCCTATCTACCACCTCCCCCTCACAGACACCTGACGGACATCCCCACGTGCTTCCTGCGCCTGACCTATGACCTGGGGATCCCCACTAACCTGACATTCCCTCAAATAGCTAATCTCCCTGTGGAATACCGTTCGAAAATAAGCTCTTAAGCCATCGAAATCTCCTAGACGAAAATTAGGAATGGTGGAGGTATTTTCAGTGGAACAGACATCCCAAATAAATTTGAACTTAATTTCTTCATGATCGCTATTACCAAGTCGTCCACCAACCTCTATATCGCTAATGATATTTTCTTTATTAGCTAAAACCAAATCTAGTATATTATTACCTCTGGTGGGCTCCCTGATATACTGATAAAGGAAATTATCCTGTACTACCTCTAGAAATTCCTCTGACTCTGCATCTCCTGTCTGATTTCTCCAATCTATCCTTGGCAGATTAAGGTCCCCAACAATTATTACTAAGCTGGACTGTGTTGCTTTCCTAATTTCCTCCCAGAGGTATTTACTATCAGCTCTACTTAATTTTGGAGATCTGTAAATTGCTCCTAAGACTAATTTCTCCCTATTGTTACTAATTTCAACCCAGACACTTTCTGTGTCCCTATTTACTTTAATGTCTGCTTTATTGTAACAGTTTAATGAATCCTTTACATAAATAGCTACCCCTCCCCCTTTCTTCCCTGACGGTTTGACACAAAAATATTATAGCCTTTTATCTGATATTCTGCTAAAAATTCTCGAGTGTCTGTATTCATCCAAGTTTCACTAATAACGGCAATGTCTATTTTCTCTGTACAAATTAAAGCCCTCAGTTCATCCATTTTATTACGTAAACTCCGGCTGTTTGTGTAGTACACTTTCAGATTATTACGAGTAGTTATGCCTTTACCTTGGCATTTACTGTTATTTATTTTATTACTAACTGGGAAACTCTTTACTTTACTAATATAACAATTTTTTGTACTATCGCTTATCGCCCTTCTATCATCGCTTGTTCTATCATCTATCATCGCCTGCTCAATTTGAGGTGCCTGAGTGGATGTATCTACACTATTGGTTGAACTTTTGTTCTTAATTTTGCAAGTATCGATGCATCTATCCAAACATGGTAATAATGATTTCTGACTGTAGTTGCTGCATCTTCCTGTACACCTACTTCTCAATCTCGAAAAAATCCCTCCAACTCCCTATCTATCATTCCAGCTAAAACAGTAACTCCTTGCCTGCTAAGATGAGTCCCATCCCAACTATACAAGGCACTTCGTCCATAAAACCGGTCCCAGCTGTCTATGAAAGGTATTGCATTATCTTTGCAATACCTTTCAAGGCGGCAATTAAACCCTATTGCCCTGCTCAACCATTCCCTTCCAACCCGCCACCTTGGTAAAACACCAAGCACTACAGGGGTTCCTCCCCTCTCCCTAACCTTTTCTAACATCAACTTGTACCTTTTCCACAGTACCTCACTCTTACGGCTACTAATATCATTGCCTCCTACACTGAGGCACACAGTGGGTTTGTCACCACTTTCCTTTACGATATTTGAAATTTTATCTACCACATTAGCCACCCTGGCCCCTGGAAGACACACATGTTTAGCGAGTGGAGTATACATGGCCCTGTTCAGATATCTCACCTGGGAGTCTCCAACAACAACAACATTTTTCTTACCTTTCTTGTTCTGTTTATACGTACCTGTACTGGAAGTTCTCTCACCGTCCTTCTCCTCTACTTCCCTCTCTGCCTTCCCTTCACATTCGTCCCGTAGTGTGTCGAATGTATTAGTTGTCTTAATTTCCGTTTGCTTTTTAAGAGTGAACTTCGTTGCACCCTTGTTAACTAGTGTCCAACCTTCAGCCTTTTTCTCTTTCTCCTCCAACATCTCCTCCAACAATTCCTTCATCTGTGCCTTCTCCTGCCTGAGAATTTGTACCTCCCGCTTCAGTTCGAGAAGTTCCTCCTTTAATTCAAGGTAGTCCTTTTCAGTAACTGCAGTGGGGACACAGCTCTCTGCCGAGGAAGCCATTACGCACTAGTTCACACAAGGTAGCACACACTATCACGGGTCACTACGGGTCACCACAACACACACACTCACGGATCACTAGCACAGCACTATCGCTGATCACTACAACACACTAACACAACCACTATCACAGATCACTAAAGCACACTAGCACAACACTACCACAGGTCTCTAGCACGTCTGAGCTGACTGGCCTCACGAGAGCGACTGACTGGCCTCACGAGAGCGACTGACTGGCCTCACGAGAGCGACTGACTGGCCTCACGAGATCGAAGACTGAAGGAATAGGAGAAGTGAAAGAGGAAACAGAAGTCACAGAGGGGGGGAGGACGGATAGAGTTGAGGGGAGGGGACGGTTCAGGAGAAGGAAGAGGAACAGGAGTAGGGGGAAGGGAAGAGGGAGGTGAATGGATGTCCACAAAATCAAGGAAGGACATGGAGGATGTACAGCGAATGTTGGGGGCAATACCTTGAATGGTCTCTGTATCCGAGGGAGACGAAACAGGGTAAGGGGACACAAACGAGATGACCCGAAAGTCCTGACAGGTGGATAAGAGAGAGGACGAGGTACAGGAAGGAGAAGTGGAACATGAGGGACGTTTGGGAGGTTGGACAGAAGCTGGGGGGGGGGGGAGAACCATGAACGTGGGATGGGGAAATGCGAACAAGTTGATGTTTGCTTACAGGATGAGAAGGCGATGGATGAAGGGTTCGAGATGATACAGAGGTAGAAGGAAGAGGGGAAGGAAGCAAGGAATAAAGGAGGGAAGGAGAAAAAGCAGGAAGAGAGACACGAGCAGAGAAAGAAGTAGAGAAGGAAGAGCAGCTGAGACACTACAGGAGCTGGAGACTGGCGACACCATGGGAGTAGTCATGTCAGGTAAGGAGGTGAGTACAAAAAAGTAGAGGTTGTGATATGTGCAATGGGGCGTGACTGAGAGATAGCAAGGGTAGTGCATACAAAATAGGTCACTCGAGCAAATGTACAGTATTATGGGAGGAGAATCCTAAGTCACAGACACGTTGAAGGGCTGCACAGAAGGAGGGGCCTTCCTTCCAGCGAATCATGGAGACTTCAGCATCAAAGAGGTAAACTGTACATTTCCAGGAAAAGGCAGGACGAAGATCTTGACAGTTCGGGCAGACCTTTACTTCAGCAGCACACTCAGGGGAGGTGTGAACGGGCTGAGTGCAGATGGGGCAAACAGCTTGTGACCAACAGTATATAGCTGGGTGGCCGAAGCACCAACATGAAGATCATTGTCGAGGAGGAGGTGTATACTCTTTGACCTGAAGTCCTGTACCGCCAACAATAACTGAGGTGGGAAGGTTGTGTTATTTGAAAATCATCTTTGCTATATTCACAGGATAGCTGCAACGTCCCTGAGGGGGAAGAGTATAACAATGAACTGAGAGTACAGCAAGGTGTTGTGCTGACAAAATGGTTTAGATGTCAGTGGAGCAATAAGAAAAGCTGCGGTCACCAATGGAGATAGATGATGGGATTAGAACAAAGCCAGTTACAGAAATGAGGTGCACATCTGGGATTGTGGTGATAGGATTCCCAGAGAGATCATTTAGTGATGGAACCTTTTTGCTTGTGTTTCATTTTTAACAACTAGGAGTCGGTCACCACTTGGGCGCGCAAGGAATGTGATATCAAATTTTACATGTTGGAGGAGAGAAAGAGATGGAGAGAGAGATCACTGGTGGTAGGGTGAATGGTGAAGTATTTTGACCATGTCTGAGACCCAGTATTGGAAGATGGTAAAGTGGCGTTTGGAAAGAGGGGAGGAGGGAGGAGAGGGGAGGACGAAAAAGAAATAGAAAGACGACAGGAAGAGGAGAAAAGGGGCGGAAAAGTACGGGAAGGGGGATCCGCCAGACCGGGAGAAGATTTGAGAGGAACATTTGCTCCTTGGGAAAAATCACAAACTTCGTCACTGGCCATGGTGAGCCGAAAGTGTTGACGGAAATAAACTGGTCCACCCCTGAGAGCCCGGATTAGGAATAAGGGCATAACAATGAAACAAGGGCTACCCTACAAGTGGTTCCCTCAGGCCGTTCACGACTGACAAAAAAAGGGATAGCTTCGCATTCCATCGGCACAGCTCTCACACCTTAGGAGGGAAGAAGAGAAGGGAAAGGAGAGAGGAGAAGAAAAAGGACAAAGCAAAATTTGTAGGGTCAAGGACTGGGACCTGAGTACGGGAGAAGCAGTGCAACACCACCCCCAACATCAGATCACAGCCCCAGACACCAGAGCACCCCTACGACTGCAACGGGTTTGGTTTTGAGGGAGATGGCATAGTGGAAAGTACTCACGCGTTCCAAATGCATTTTAGCCATATATATATATATATATATATATATATATATATATATATATATATATATATATATATATATATATATATATATATATATATATATATATATTTATATATATATATATATATATATATATATATATATATATATATATATATATATTATTTTCAATCACTCTTTTTATCAGACCCAGTAAAAACGGAATATCATAGTGCTAGATTAAATTATAAAATAATTTATAATACAGAAATCACATAGGTTACTACAACAAAAGTAATGTGATACATTTTCAATTTAAGTTGCATATACACAGTAGCCAGATAACTCAGTGGAAATCATTTTTGAGACATTACATTTTTTTACCTCCCATTATGAAAGACGGTTTCGTATGCTTTAACCGCACACATATTTTGAATTTCACAAAATGTAGGCTAAAAAAAGCTGTATGTAATCAATCATACTAATTTTTGGGAAAAGTTAAATTGAATACTTGCCTATGTGATGATATATTTTCATTTCAATGAGTAAAAATTGGTACACAAAAACACCCTTCCAGTCCCATGCCGTCTTTTGAATTTATCTTTACCATCATCAGACTATTTATAATGAGGTTGTAAGAAACCTCAATAGTGGGTGTAGGCATGCAGTAAAGGCCCGATGTATTAATTCTCTGTCTTTCATAACAACACTTTTAATAATTAAGAATACAAATAGAAGAATATAAAAGAAAAACATTCGGGAGTCGAATGCTAATTGCCCACCAGAATATGCTGTTGGCCAAGTCCAAGATTTTGGCCATATCTTGATACCCTGAAGGTTTTTTGTTGATAGCTCAAACCGTTTATGAGATATAGTGGGAAAACACACACACACACACACACACACACACACACACACACACACACACACACACACACTTAACATTAACTTTTTTTAACTTAAAAAAAGGAGGAATTATAATATTAACAAAGAAAAATCTACAAGTCAAAGAACTAAAATTAGATATAACCTCACAAATAGAACTGATTGCAGTAGAGATCAATACATCTGAAGGGAAAGTAATCGTGGCAAATTTATACATGCCATCCAGACAAAACACTTGGGAAAGAGGCGAATATGAAGACTGGCAGAGAGTACATTTCAGAGTGGAAGAGCATTATTAAACAGAATGGAGGAGAAATCTGAAAGAATGATATTAACTGGAGATTTCAATACAAATATATATTGGAACAGTCTGGATATAAAAAGCCAGGAAAGCTGTTGGGACCAAAAGCTCCCGGATCTTGTGCAGGAATTTTTCCTAACACAACATGTAAAGGAAAGCACCAGAAAATGAAGATTTGATGTACCATCAGTTTTAGATCTTATATTTACTAGGGACGAAAATGGTATTGACAATATAATGTATCATCCTCCATTTGGCAAAAGCGATCTTGCAGTATTAAATTGCAACTTCAGGATTGCATATGACATAGTTAACAGTAATGAACAAAAAGAGCCTAAACTACAAAAAGGGCAACTACCATTACCAAAAGAAGTACTTCTTAGAAACAGATTAGGAAAAAGAGCTTAGAGGACAAGATTTAAATGTCATATATAGAAATTTCTGTCAACTTTTTGAAATAGGAGTCCGAGATACATCCCACAGCAGAAAGAAGCGAAAATGAAATTTAAGAAATTATTTAATACAGAATGTAAAAAATCAAAAGAAAAAAGAGATTTGTGGAATAATAGATACAAAAGACACAATAGTGAGAGGGTATATAATAAATATAAACAGGCAAGAAATTTTTACACAAGAATAAGGAGAGAAGCCCCAAAAAAGTTTGAGGAAGACATTATAAATAAAAGTAGTGATCAACCGAAGTTATTTTACAGCCACATCCGAAGCAAAACCAAAGTAAAAGATAAAATACAATCCATTATGGACGAGGGGATCACCTATACACAAGAGAAGGATATTTGTGAAGCACTGAATAAAAATTTCCAGTCAGATTTTACAGAAGAAAATCATTTTGAGAGGGATGATATGGAACATTCATGCCCACACATACTGTGTTACCAGATAAACAAATATCAGAAAAAGAAATACAAGTGTTAAGTAAATTAGACAAAGGAAAAGCAAATGGTCCTGACGAAATTTCATATTGGATGCTACATGAATGTGCAAAGGAGTTAAGTAGACCAATATATTTAATATTCAAGGAATCCTTGGGTCAAGCTAAACTACCTGATATATGGAAGAATGCAAACGTTGTTCCCCTAGTCAGGAAAGGGAATAGACAAAATCCACTCAACTACCGACCACTATCACTAACGGGTGTTGTAAGGAAAGTACTAGAAAGGCTGATAAGAAGAGTTTGGGTAAACCATCTAGAAGAACACAATATGATAACAAAAAGGCAGTTTGGTTTCAGAAAGGGAAAATCATGTGCTACTAATCTATTAAGCTATTATGACAGAGTTGCAGAAACATGACAGAAAAGAGAAGGGTGTGTGGACAGTATATTTCAAGAAAGCATTAGACAAAGTACTGCACCAAAGACTTTTATGGAAACTGTACCATCAAGGAGGAATCCGAGGCAGACTGTACTGTTGGATGCAAGATCATCTCAGAAAAAGGGAAATGAGAACAGTAGGGAAATTACTCATCATGAAGGGAAGTGACTAGCGGCGTTCCACAGGGCTCAGCACTGGCACCAATTATGTTTCTAGTGTATATAAATGACATAGACTGTAACACTGGAAATGAAACCTATCTAAATATGTTTGCTGATGATGCAAAAAATACAAAGGCTAATTATTAAGATTCTTGTAGAGAGCTACAAGAAGAATTAAATAAGCTTCATGAATGGAGTGACAAATGGCAAATGAAATTCAATGTGGACAAGTGTCATGTAATAAAGTTTGGTAAAAGTGGAAATAGACCAGATTGGGATTATAACTTAGGAAGTAAATCTCTACACATATCAGAAAGAGAGAAAGACCTGGGTGTGATTATCAATAACAGACTATCTCCGGCTGACCATATCAGTGAGAAGGTACGGAACATGTATACACTAATTGCAAATATGAGAATAGCATTCACATACACAAATGAAGACATAATGAGAAAGATAATAACATCATTCATCAGACGAAAAACTGAATCTGCCAACACTAGAGGAGAGAAGGAAAAGAGGAGACATAATTATGCTATATAAATGCATATCAGGGAAGAAGAAAATAGACATAAATGAGTATATAACATATAGGGAAACATCAGCAAGAGTACACTGCAAAGAACTGCACAAAAAGAGATGTGATAAAGACGTAAGGAAATTTAGTTTCTCAAATAGGGCAATTGATCAGTGGAATGTGCCACCAAATGGAATAGTGTATGCCAAAACAATTCATAAATTTAAGGATATATATATATGATAAAAATGGTTTAATACACGGGACCCTACGAGCTTGATTCATTCCTGTAAAGGTACAATTAGGTAAGAACAATTAGGTCACACACACACACACACACACACACACACACACACACACACACACACACACACACACACACACACAGGCAGGCAAAAACATTATCGCTCCCCCTCGTAAGGAGGGCGATAAAATTGAAACTAAACACGTTTGTATTATGATATTGTTATGAAGGGGGATTTGCCAGTTAGGTAATCTCGTACCTTCGAGACGTTTCTCGTACCGTAAGTTCCCGTACGAGTCAGAGTTACCAGTTTGTCTGCTGTTTGTGAGTGTAGTTATTTCGTAAGTTGTACATTAATGTTTATGCTCTTTTGTGATTGCTTGTTAAATCATGTAATTTAAGTTCTTATGGTACATGACTTAGTGTTATGTAATGTAAGACACTCGTAAAGTGTAGACGTTTCTCGAACAATGCATATTTATATAGGGCTGGGGAAGAGATCAGTAAGTTAGTCAGTCGGTTTGGAGTTCAGTCTGGTGTCAAGCCATTTTAAGTGAAGTGCAGTCGATTTTGGTTTGAGTGTAGTGCAGTGTCAGTGTCAGTGAAGATTGTATATTTCTGGTACTTGTGAAAACAGTGGCAAACAGTGATGGGTTATTGAAGTTTGTATATCATTGGTACTTGAGAAAACAGTGAAGCATCAAGCATTAAGTGTAATAACTGTGAAGTGTTGTTCAGCATTAAGTGTAATAGCAGTTAGTAAAGTGTGCATAATACAGTGCTTGTGAGAACAGTGAAGTTGGAAAGCATTAAGTGGAATTACTTGGAAAATAAAGACAGTGAACTTTAAGGAGTCAGTGTATATTTTTGCCTCAGCTGATCTTGTGTACTGCACACCTAAAGGCTGACCATAGGAAGAACAACTCACTGGGCAAAGTCCTTCCTGTACTGTCCTATTGCTGTTGGAGCCTGTGGCAGTGTGGAGACTGGGACGTAACACTGGTGTCAAGAGTGGGATTATTTAGGGCTGCAGTGAGTCTAACCTTCGAGATGGAAGCAGAAGGTGTGAAGACAAGGTCTCGAGCTGGGCAGGATGAGGAAATTTCCCTGGAGACAATCGCGAAGCTAATACAGGCATGTAGTGAACAACTAGAGGCACAAAATAAAGAGCTCAGAAACGAACTCGTAGGACAATTACAGGCACAAACTAATGAAATCAAAGAGCTATTACAGGCACATACAAAAGAACTCAAAGAACAATTTCAGGTACAAAGTGTACAACTGAAGCCACAGAGTGAACAACGAGAGGCACAACGTGAAGAACAAAAAGAGCAATATGAACAACTTGAAGAGGCATCGGAGGAGCAAAAGAGGGAATTGCAATTGACGATGCAGGGACAGCTAGATGCATTCATGGGGGAATGAAGGAAGAACAGCAACAGTTTAAGGAGGAAGTAGATGCCAAATTAGAGCAGCAGAAGTATGAGGTAAGCAATAATGTGATAGAGTGTAAGCAGAATGTAGACGAACGGTTGAAGACAATTAGTGAGAAAATAGTGATGGAGTGCAGACAGCATGTAGATAACCAGTCGAAGCATGTAGTTGACCATGTGCAGATAATTAGTGAGAAAATTGAGGCTGTAGGGAAATATTGCATTGCCGAGCCTCAAGTTAGTGTACAGGGAGCATATCAAAGGAATGAACAGTGTATTGTGAATCTTGATGGGTCCCAGGCATCTAAAGGTAGCATTATAGGGTTGAATAATCAGAATGTAGGAGATTTAAGTCCTGGCCTTAATTATGATTACCCAGTTTTTAGGCCCCAAACCAGTGAAGTGCATGGCTATAATGGAGGTCCAATTAAAAAGAAACCTCAGGAATTTGATGGTAGAGTATCTTGGGAAGCTTACCGTGCACAGTTTGAGTTACTTGCAGATCAGAATGGTTGGGATGATAAGAAGAGGGCTGCAGAAGAACCACCACTGAAGAAATGCAGGAGAACCTTGATGAATAGTGTGCGAGAAGACAGAGGAACAGACAGCAAGGAGTGTAGTAGGAATGGGAATCATAGGAAGAAATGCAGCTGTACTGTAGTGACGGGGCCAGCGTCGGACGGACAAGACCTGGAGAGGATGCAGATGGAGGATGCAGATTTACAACCGGTTCTAGAGTGGCTGCAGCAGGGTACAGTGCAACCATCTTTGGAAGAATTTTTCAGGTTAAGCCCTGCGACCAAGAGTTACTGGAGTCAGTGGGACCTTATTTGTCTGAACAATAGACTACTGGAGCGTCAGTGGGAGACGCCCAATGGCCTCAGCGAGTGTTGGCAACTGGTGGTTCTGAAGAAGATGAGGTCTGAGATCTTGGATGAGTCCCATAACCAGATCACTAATGGGCACCTGGGAGTGAAGACAATTCTAAGCCGGCTGCGACACAAGTTCTACTGGATTGGCATGTGTCAGGATGTTGAAGAGTGGTGTCGGACCTGTGATGTGTGCTCTGTCAAGAAAAAGACCATGACTTTCCATGAGGAGTGAACTGTGTGGAACAAGGACATCGTCGGAAGTGGCATAGAAGAAGACCTGGTAAGTTTAATGATTATTTTGTGTACAGTTGGATGTTTCATTAGGATTAAGGTTTATGTTTGTATATACTGTAGTTTTGTCGGGACGACAAAGAACTAGGGAGGAGGTAGTGTTATGAAGGGGGATTTGCCAGTTAGGTAGTGTCGTACCTTCGAGACGTTTCTCATACCGTAAGTTCCTGTACGAGTCAGAGTTGCCAGTTTGTCTGCTGTTTGTGAGCGTAGTTATTTCGTAAGTTGTACATTAATTTTTATGTTCTTTTGTTATTTCCTGTTAAATCATGTAATTTAAGTTCTTATGGTACATGATTTAGTGTTATGTAATGTAAGACAAAACTGGTAGGTTTTGGGCTGTTTTCGGGTTGGCAACTGTTGCCCGTCGAGAGTATACTCGTAAAGTGTAGACGTTTCTCGAAGAATGCAAGTTTATATAAGGCTGGGTAAGAAATTAGTTAGTTGGTCAGTCGGTTAGGAGTTCAGTCTGGTGTCAAGTCAGTTTGAGTTAAGTGTAGTCGGTTTTGGTTTGAGTGTAGTGCAGTGTCAGTGTCAGTGAAGATTGTATATTTCTGGTACTTGTGAAAACAGTGGCAAACAGTGACGGGTTATTGAAGATTGTATATCATTGGTACTTGAGAAAACAGTGAAGTATCAAGCATAAAGTGTAATAACTGTGAAGTGTTGTTCAGCATTAAGTGTAACAGCAGTTAGTAAAGTGTGTATAGTTCCAATGCTTGTGAGAACAGTGAAGTTGGAAAGGATTAAGTGGATTACTTAGAAAATAAAGACAATGAACTTTAAGGAGCTAGTGTTTATTTTCGCCTCAGCTGATCTTGTGTACTGCACACCTAAAGGCTGACCAGAGGAAGAACAACTCACTGGGCAACGTCCTTCCTATACTGTACTGCTGCTGTTGGAGCCTGTGGCAGTGTGGGGACTGGGACGTAACAATATTATACCACGTTATCTCGCTGCTGTGGCATTTATACTAATATGAAGCTGTCAACAATGCTCGGCATATCATTTATTACTGTAGCAACATACCAAAGAGTTATT
The DNA here is from genome assembly GCF_032717465.1 of Coenobita brevimanus. Taxonomy (NCBI): domain Eukaryota; kingdom Metazoa; phylum Arthropoda; class Malacostraca; order Decapoda; family Coenobitidae; genus Coenobita; species Coenobita brevimanus. The sequence continues at coordinate 11,185,241 of NC_137005.1, forward strand.
AAGTTCTCCTTATATTGCAACACTCGTATTCTAGAACACTTTTGGATAAACAAAAACAACAGTCATGTTTCCTCACCAGTTCGGCGGTGTAGTGCAAAAGGTACTGTACTGTAGGCAGACAATCATACAGTAATTACAACATCAATGCACAAGACACATGTTAATATCTTCATCTCTTGTTCTAATATTATATTTTGTACTGTGCTGTTCTAGCAACAAACATTATATTTCAGAAATCTGATAGGACTCTCTGCCGGAGATGAATAGGAAAGTTATTTTAATAATGACAAGAAGCGCCACGACTAACAATACGAAAGTGGTGCCAGAACAGCAGTAAAAGAGAGAGAGAGAGAGAGAGAGAGAGAGAGAGAGAGAGAGAGAGAGAGAGAGAGAGAGAGAGAGATTTTTCACTTAAATGCTGGTGTGGTTCAAACACTCTCTAAAGGAAATACACCAAGAAGAGTTATTGACGAAAAGCTGTTTATCTGCAGCACTGCACTCGGAACATCCCGCAATACTGTACTTACTGTGAATTTTTGTTCCTTGAAATATAGTGGCTGTGTTTGACGGCTGTAATTCTGTCATCCCATTCCTTTCCTCCTCCCATTCTCCTCCCACATTTCATTTGTACACTGTCGTCAATCACCATCACAAGGATAACCTCTTCAAAGTCAAGCCCTTTCACATCCACCCTTTTCTGGTAATCACCAACATCATCATAATCACGTGGGTAAAACATTGATCACAATGAGGTCAACAGGATTTTTTACTACCATAGAAGGAGATTTTATTAATCTTGTTCCTCCCGAACAATTTTCATAAGTTTAGGTAAGGCCTCTTGTGGTGAATGTGTCAGTTGCAGTCTCCAGTAATCCCTTCCGTGCAGTGGTTCCTGTTACGACCACCAGACGCTTTTCTTTAGTATACAAGGAGATGCGGCAGTGAAGGTGATGATGGGCGACAACACTGATATCAAAGGTAGATCATGGAGTAGCGATAACCGGCCACAGAGGCGACTGGAAGAAAGGAGGCAGTCAGAGATGAAGGGAGTAAAAATGAAACAAATTACTGGGGATTTGAAGAAGTAAGGAAGGAAGCTTCTAGGAAACGGGAGAAAGTGGACAGTACAGGGACAAGTGATAAAGGGCAGAGTGTCAGATGAAAGAATGAAGAAAAGAGATTAACGGGAGGCCAGAACGATAATCGTAACAAAGAAAGAGACAACGAGGGAGGTGGGGAATTGCTTGAAGGGAGCACGGGATGCTGATTGGTAAGCTGGAGTTGATTTTTAGTGATAGAAAGTGGCAGCAGGTGGTGCATCCATGAGTCCATATACAAGCATAAAATCCGAAGGATTTAAGGCTCCTTCATACGACCTCTCAGACCCTCATCCCTACCTCCCTTCCACCTCCACCCCCAGCAGTAAACCAATGGACATCAACATGAAGGCGCTGATTGTGTGTGTGTGTGTGTGTGTGTGTGTGTGTGTGTGTGTGTGTGTGTGTGTGTGTGTGTGTGTGTGTGTGTGTGTGTGTGTGTGTGTGTGTGTGTCACTCTTTATTTCTAAGTCTCTTTCTATGTATGAATTTCTCCATCATTGCTCTATCTGTATGTCTCACAGTTTCATCAGCAGCATATGGATCAGAAACTGTGAGGCTATTGAGCTAGTAGAACTAATTATATTAGGTTATGAATATGAGCCAGAATGTGCATCTTGTGTGTGTGTGTGTGTGTGTGTGTGTGTGTGTGTGTGTGTGTGTGTGTGTGTGTGTGTGTGTGTGTGTATTGTGTATATGAATTGTTTTTTTCCTGTGTATGGATGATTTTCGTGTCAATGCTTGTTGTAAAGTGTGTTTATATTTGGTTTTGCGTTTCCTTAAGTGTGTGTTTGATGTGTTTAGCGTGTAGTATTTTTGTTTTATATGACTTTTCATCCGTCTTATATATTTATATTTTCTGAGGCTAAAAGGGAAGAGATTGGGAGAATGTTTGTGACAAGAAAGTTGGATGTGTTAGCTTTGAGTGAAAAGAAAATGCAAGGGAAAGGTGAGTCTGTGTTCGGAAGTGTGAATGGGAGATTGTCAGGTGTTGACAGAGAAAGGGCAAGAGAAGGTGTGGCCTTGTTAGTGAGTCCGGAAGTACAGCAATGTGTGACTGAATGGAAGGAGGCGTCATCGAGACTGAAGTGGGTGAAGGCGAAATTTGAACGTGAGTTGTTGATGTTTGTGAGTGCATGCCTGGTAGTGAAAGGGATGAAGAAGAGAGGGAGTCTTTCTGGAATGATGTTGATGAGTGTCTCCAGAGTTTTGGAGCGAATGTGAATGTTTTAATGATGGGAGATCTGAATGCTAGAGTGGGAAATGTAGTAGCTGAACGTGTAGTTGGTATGCATGGTGTGCCTGGAAGAAAAGAAAATGGGGAACGAGTGATAAGGATGTGCGTTGAGGAAGAGATGGTGATTGGAAATACCTTGTTTGAGATGAAAGATATTTATAAGTATACATGGGTGAGACAGGAGGGTGGAAGGGCTGTTGATAGAGCATTGATAGACTATGTGGTTGTGTCCAGGAATGTAATAGGAAGATTGTTGGACGTGAGAGTTCTGAGAGGGGAGGGTTGGGGTATGTCTGACCACTACCTGGTGAAAAGAAAGTTAAGGGTAGGAAAGAGATGGGTGAGAGCTAGGAGGGTTAGGTGTGGTAGGGAGGTTTTGAAAGTGAGTGAGTTGGATAAGAGAGAGAAAATGATAGTGTATCAGGAGAAATTGAAAGACGAGTGGAACGCAGTGAAAAATCAGGAAAATGGCAGTGTGGAGGAGGAATGGCAGTTGTTTAAGAGTGATTTGGTAGGGGATGAAGAAAAGGTGTGTGGTGTGAGATGGGTGGGTGGTGGTGTAAGAAAAGGAGGTGAATGGTGGTGTGAGGAAGTAAGTATGGCTGTGACTGAGAAGAGACGTGCATATGAAGTGTGGCTGCAGAGGAAGGATGAGGTGTCATACGAAGGGTATAAAAAAAGAGGAATAGGGCGAGAAGAGCTGTGCATGATGCTAAAGTGGAATCAGATGAGAGATGGGGTAGGCTGGCTGAGAATTTTCAAAAGAATAAGAAAATGTTTTGGAAGGAGGTGAAAAGGGTGTGAAACGGAGAGTCTGGGAAGGAAGAGCGAGTAAAAGCCGAGGATGGAAGGATGTTAACTGAGATGGATGCAGTAAGGAAGAGATGGGCAGAGTACTCTGAAAGATTGCTAAATGTAGAGGAGGAAAGGGAGGTGGTGATTGTAATGGATGGATGGGTGCAAGGAATAATTGTTTGGGGAGAGTTGAATGATTCTTTGATTACGAAGGAGGAAGTGCAGGAGGCAGTAAAGGAGATGAAAACTGAAAAAGCTGCAGGTATGGATGGGTGTGCTGTGGAATGCCTGAAAGGTGGTGGAGCAACTATTGTTGACTGGTTAGTAAGATGGTTGAATGTGTGCTTTGTGAAAGGTATGGTGCCAACTGACTGGGCAAATGCTTGTGTGATCCCATTGTATGAAGATAAGGGTGATAAGTATGAATGTACTAGCTTTAGGGGTATAAGTCCGTTGATTGTTGTAGGCAAGGTGTACAGTAGAATGTTAATTAAGAGAGAGAGGGTACAGAGGGAGTGATTGGTGATGAGCAGTGTGGCTTTAGGAGATGGAAGGGATGTGTGGATCAGGTGTTTGCTGTGAGACAGGTGTGTGAAAAGTATTTAGTGAAAGGTAAGGATGCGTTTTGGGCGTTCATGGATTTAGAGAAAGCGTATGATAGAATTGATAGCGAGGCTTTGTGGACCGATTTAAGATTGTATGGCCTTGATGGTTGGTTGCCAAAAGGAATGAAAAGTTTTTATGTAAATAGTAGAGCATGTGTAAGAGTGTGAAATACTGTGAGTGATTGGTTTCCCGTGAGAGTGGGGCTGCAGTAGGGATGTGTGATGTCTGTCACTAATTCATGCGAGCATATTTATAAATTCGTGACATTGTACTTTACTGAGAAAACCACTAATTCTAGTGGAATTCCCAATGCGCATCACTCAGTTCAACCGTCCTCGTATTCACTCGATCGGGATGGTTTTCAGAACATTTTTCACTGTTTCAAAAGTGATCATTCTTATGCACGATATTAGTGCCTTCACTGGGTGATTTATTGTGAGCGTATATCGTTCACTTTCTCTCCGCTGACCACTGAAGCTAGGCCACGCCCTAATTCTGGCAAACACGGCCAGCCCCTGCCTCTTTCATAGTTTGAATTTAGTTAGCTTTGAGTCATCGCGAGAATAGGACCGCTTGCGCCCAGTGAAGAGCAGCGCCTCCGTTGTACAGCGAGTTCCTGAATCTCCACCTAGACTGCGAATTGGTGGAGCGGGCTTAGCAAATAGCACTGTTTTGATGTTCATCACAGGTGCCCAGACTACTCGTTCGGCTCCCCTCCACTGACCAGAATTTCTGTTCGTTTTTCTAGGCTTAAGTGTGTTTAGCTTTTGAATGAGCAAGTGAGTGTATTCTCCTTTTTATATTGAATTTGTTTTTGAGATTCATATAACATAAATTTATTTTATTGCAATAAATAATTTTGCAGTTCTTTTCTTTGAGCTTAATGTAATTAGAATCGTGTTTTATTTCTCCACATTAAGCTTATTTTAGTTGCCGCTCCTAGTTTGCACAAATGCTTTACATTATTCATAACTGGTACTTAGGCCAGTTCTTTTGTATCAAGCTTAAATCCGTTGTGCCAGCCAGGAGTTAATGCACTGGCAAGAACCTGCTTATCATTATTAGCATTAGTTATTGATTGTCAGGGGTGGAGTCACTTTCTCAAGAGGCTAACAGTACTAACAAACAGCACGCTTGAGTAATTAGTCTCTGCTGTGTACTGTTGAGAAAGTTTATAAATTCTCGTCCTTAGAGAATCGGCGAAGTAAGCCGGAACAAAGTAAAACTTACTGCTTGATTTTCACAAGTCAGTCCCTTGTTTCTATTTTTAAGTAATTCCAGCATTATTTATTCATAAATTCACATCCCTTTGTGACATCTGGCGACCTCGCCAGGATATTAACTCCTAGCTCTAAAGTTATTAAAGAGATAATACTCACTCACACATGGGTATCTCTCATTAATGTCTATAGGCACTATCTTACTGGTGGTTATTGATTCATTTATATTAAATTTACGTAATAGTTTTCCCAGTCAGTTGCTTGTTTTTAAATTTTCATTCTTTACCAGTTTAAGTAGATAAAACTGGTAATCAACAACCTGTGCCTATATTCTTTATTCTTGATTATTGGCATTTCTCTGCAAAATAGCAGTCAGTACTCAGTCTTTAGCCCACTCAGCCTTAGTTGAGTTAGCATCATGACTACTAATATCTATGTACAGGAAGCCAAAGATATTGGGCTTAGTGACCCCGAACAAATCAAGGAGTACGTGCTCTCACGGTTTAGTTACGAGCAGCAACGTGAGAATGATGCTCGAAGAGTGTAGAATTCAATGTAAATATGAGAGAACGAGAACACAAACGTGCCAAGCGCGAGGCATGTGAGAAACATGAACTTGAGATGTTGAAGCTCAAGCAAGACTCCCTGGCTTCAGACACATCTGGTGCAGCTAAACCAAGCTCCACAAGCGCTCTCCCTGCACATGTTCTGGCGACCCCACACATCAAGCTTCCTTCATAAAAGCAAGGTGAGAGAATTGAGCCATTCATAGCTCGTTTTGAAGACATGGCTTAGCTGTACCAGCTGGATGAGGCAGCTAAGTGGCTCCAGTTTCTTAGCTTGTTTGAAGGCCCTGCTCTCAATATTCTCCACAGAATTCGTGGAGACAATCTCACATATGAGATGATGAAGGCCGCACTCATCAAAGCGTATGGTCTCACAGTTGATGACGCCAGGAGTCAGTTTATGAGGGCGTGTCTACAAGAAAAGGAGACTGCTGTTCAGTTTCTTGATCAGCTTACTGCTTACTTAGATGAGTGGATGGAGAAAGATGAAACTCCTCCCATGTGAGAGGGGATAATTGACCTTATGCTGTGCACACAGCTAGAAAAGTCGAGGCCTGCTGAGCTTATGGCTCAGTTTAAGATCTGCCAGGTAAGGGATGCCAGCCAAATGGTGGAGAAGGCTGATGCATTCTTCACTGCGTATGGGTAACAAACTCGTAAGCAAAACACCTGGAACAGGAAAGCTGACAAATCAGGGAAACCGTCTCAGACTGAACCCCAGCAACAAGGCTGTTCTCAGAATAATGGCTAAGGTCCAAACAAACTGCAGAAGAAGGACCAGGGGCAAAATACCCAGAAACCTGAGTGGAAGCAGTACGACAAGCAGAACCCTAACCAGCAGCAGTACTGGTATTTCAAGCGGCAGCAGGGCAAGGACAAACCACGTAACCCTCAGTCAGGACAATCGACTTTAGTGTATCGGAGGCAGGATGCAAATGCAGCCTTTATTCCACAACAAGTGCACAGTGGTGCCAACCCCACCAGTTCAGGTACTTCGTCCACAGTTCGCTAGTTCCCCAGCAACAGTGAACTCTCCATCTCAGGTGGTCAATGCTCCAACTCCTCAGATGGTGAGCACGACCCCTCAGGCATCTAGTTCTCAGGGCGCCACATTTGCTGCATTGTTCATTCCGCAGTCTCATCCAATGACTGGCTGCTACCTCCTCACACCCTTCCACCAGTAACACTGCCTTTCTTGTTCAGCCAGGGTTTGTGGGAGGTGTTTCTGTAAATGTTCTGAGAGATAATTGTTCCTCAGGTTGCTCCGTCAAGCAAAGTTTAGTTCAGCCCAACGAGTTCACAGGTAAGCGGATCCAAATTAGACTTATTGATGGATCAGTGAAATTATTCCCTGAGGCACGTATCCAGGTGGCATCTCCTTTCTACACTGGCTTGACAGCTGCTGTTGTCATGCCAGAACCTTTGTTTGACCTCATTATCGGCAACATACCGGGCATCAAAAACAGTTGCACCGTAGATGTTGCTACTCAGACTTCGGCTGTTGCAGTAACACGAGCCATGGCCAAGGCTCTGAATCGTGTCACCCCGTTGACCGTCGCAACGCCGCAAGATCTGATTCATAGTCAAGATGTTGTCCAAGAACAACAGTCTGACCCAACACTTGCCTCAGTCCGTAAGAAGCTGGAGGGTAAAGTGATTAAGTATTCACGGGGAGGTCAAGCCAGGTTCCTCCGTAAGCAAGGACGGCTATACCATGAGTCACAAACATCCTAGGGTGAGGTTCCATTGCAATTCGCTGTTCCCGCGAAGTATCGCCAAGCAGTGTTCGAATTAGGTCATTGTTCAGTGATGGGAGGTCACATGGGCCATAAGAAAACCTCTGACCACATCCATGCTGATTTTTTTCTGACCAGGAATGGGACAGGAAATAACAAGCCTTGTGCATTCCTGTGATGTGTGTCAGTGTACCACTGATCGGGGACGTGTCCGACCTGCGCCATTGAAACCAATGCCTATAATCTCTGAACCGGTCGAGAGAGTATGAGTTGACATTGTTGGGCCAATCTCTCCTAGAGCAAGTGACGAATCAAAGTATATCATCAATATTGCTGATTTCAGCACACGGTGGCCTGAAGCTGTGGCTCTTAAGAATATAGAGGCTGTCACTGTTGCTGAGGCATTGATTGAAGTGTTGTCACGTAGGTATCCCCAAGGAGGTCTTAAGTGACTGGGGTTTGCAGTTCACCTCTGCAATGATGAATGAAGCATTCAGGTTGTTGTCCATCCGAGGCCTGCGAACTACGCCTTATCATCCCATGTGTAACGGGTTGTGTGAGAGGTTCAATGGGACTCTCAAAATGTTAAAGCGCGTGGCCGTTGAACAGCCAAAGGAATGGACGTGGTTCATTCCTCCTCTTCTATTTGCTTATCGAGAAGCCCCACAGCATTCCTTGAAGTTCTCACCCTTTGAACTGGTGTATGGAAGGTAGGTCCGTGGACCACTTCAAGTCCTTCGCGAGTTATGGGACGATGAAGAACCTGACCCTGAAGTCAAGACCACCTACACCTACGTCCTTGACCTAGCTGACCGCCTCCAGTTGACGTGCGAGTTAGCTAAGGAAGAATTCATCAAGACGCACGAAGTTCAGAAAGCCTATTATGATATGAAGGCAAAGCTTCGGAAGTTCAGTCCAGGCGATAAGTGCTAGGTGTTACTCCCCACTGCCCAGAACAAGTTGTTGGCACAGTGAAAGGGTCCATATGATGTAGTAGAAAGCATTTCAGACCTCAACTACGTAATTCAGATGGGGAATCTTCGTAAAAGGTTCCACGTTAACATGTTGAAGGCTTATCATGAGTCAAACCCCGAGGAGACTGGGCTACGAGTAGCTGATGACAGTGACCAGCCACTGGAAGAAACCAGGGCAGCCGCGGTGATCCCAGCTGATGACCATGATGACGAGCCTTTAACTGTTCAGTCCCATCAGGAGGAGACTGTCGGAGATCTTACTTAACACTGACTTAGCATTAGATGGACAGAATGCCATAAGGTCACTGCTCTGTCAGGATGTTGATGTCTTCTCTGACCAACCTAGACTAGCAAAGGTTGATTGTCACAAAACTGAGTTGACCAGCAATACTCCCATAAAGGTTAAGCCATATCCGATTCCCATGCGACTACTGGACACAGTAGATAACGAAATTGCTGACATGGAGACTGCGGGTATTACTGAAAAGTCCTCATCTCCTTACTGTAGGCCAATGGTAGTAGTCCGCAAGAAGGATGGCGGCGTCAGGATTTGTGGCAACTATAGGAAGCTAAATGCAATAACCAAAGTGGATGCTGAACCAATGGGTGACCACATTGTCATATTCTCCAAGCTGACAGGGTCACGATATTTCACAAGCTCGATTTGGAGAAGGGATTCTTTCAGATTGCCCTTCACCCCTAGAGCCGTCAGCTCACTGCCTTTGCTACTCCTAAGGGGTTGTATCAGTATAAAGTCCTCCCATTTGGACTTACCAATTCCCCAGCAGTATTCAATCGTGCCATGAGACAAGTGCTCCATGGTATTGTAGGAGTAGAAATGTTCGTTGACGATGTCCTCATTCATTCTGCCACGTTGGAGGAGCATCTCAGACTCTTGGAAATTGTCTTCAGTAGACTCCAAAGTTTCAACATGACTGTGAAGCCTGGCAAGTGTAAAATTGCTTACAGTGAGGTGGAGTTCCTTGGACATATTGTTGGCAACAATCGTTGCAGGTTTCAGGTTGACAAGATCAGGAAGGTTAGGGAAGCCCCGAGACCCGTGACCAAGAAACGGGTTAGGGCATTCCTTGGCCTAGTGGGGTATTATAGGAGAATTATCCCCAACTTTGCTCTCATTGCTCAACCGTTGTATGAGGTGCTTTGGAAACATGCTCCAAACACCATTGAATGGGGAGAAGCGTAAGAAAGATCTTTTGCCGCTCTTAAGAATATGCAGTGTAAGAAGCCTATCTTGCAGTTGCCTGATTCCAACAAACCTTTCATACTGTGCACTGATGCTTCACAAGATGGAGTAGGTGCCGTATTAATGCAAGAAACAGAAGGTGGAATCTTTCCAGTGGCATACCACAGCCGTAAGCTAAAACCTGCTGAGAGGAATTACAGTACTGTTGAGAAGGAACTCTTGCCCGTGGTTGATGGTGTTAAGAAATATTACTATTATTTATATGGAGCGCCATTCACTCTGGAAACCGATCATACGCCACTCACTAGTCTCAACATGACTAAGACAGCTAATGCAAGATTGACACACTGGACACTGTATTTGCAGCAGTTTAACTTAGCTTTGAGATACATCAAGGGAAGTGACAATGTATGTGCAGACCTGATGTCTCGCCTGCTAACTGATGACTGACACAAGCAACTGTTGTACGCTGGGTTCTGTAAGACAAACGTCCTCAGAGATTTATGCAATCCAAAGACCAGCCTAGTTCCCAGTTAAAAGTGTACCAATAAGACCTGACGTCTCGGTCGTTGGTCCCACAGGACACATTACGTCCAGGACCTGTATATATATGTATACCGTAGGTTAAGGGGAAGTTCAAGAACCCCTTAAGGACAGTCCGAGGCTGTGTTTGAATTACCTTGTGGTGTCTCGAACTGTGGACCTCTCTGAGGATTCCCGGAGAATGCACATTATCCACATAAGTGTTCACACCCACGGTGGGTGTTATAATGTGACCTGCCCGAGATTGCATAGGGATTCTCAGCTTGCCAATGTTAATCGTAAGTGTAGAGTAGGGTTTAACCAGTGAACTGCCCGTTCTGAGAGATTTGGGCAATCCAAGGACTGGCACCTTTCCTGGTTAATAATGTAGGTTTAACCAGTAAACTACAGGGGTCCTCAGAGATTTGAGCAATCCAAGGACTACGTTTCCTGTTTAATAATGTATCCATTAACAAAATAATAGTGTACTTTTTGTAACATAAGTACTGACTGCTAGGCAGAGAGAGAGAAAATGTAATTTAATAAAAAGTGTTTGTCACACTGACACTTTTGATGCTCCATCTTGATTGCTTTCGCAGGTGCAGCTGTCGGGTGTAGCAATTTTGTCATGGAGATCAGCTGATCGTCTCTTCCGCATGCTGCCACCTCTTCTCTTCTGCCTCGTCGCCATTATTTACTATTGATTTGTATTACATAATTTTATATGTAGGCACAGTTACACCACAACTGTTACACCTACACCGTGTATTACATACATCACACTACATAACAATTAGTTGTTAATGTAAATGTAGTGAACTTTTCATTCAGTTTGACCTGAGTACAGGATTTTTCATGGTCGTCACGGAGTTTTTTCCTCAAGCTTGTTTCTATTAACGTAAATACGAGGTTTTTACGCTCATGGATGACTGTGATTTTCTCCTGTAGCAGGATAGTACACACACCACAGTGTGAATCTTGTGTGACTGAGTTAGGATTTATATGTATGTATATCAAAAAATTTTCTGAAGAAAATTTTGATTATGATGGGGCGTAATGTCACAAATTCGCGCGAGCATATTTTTAAATTCTTGACATTGTACTTCAGTGAGGAAACCACAAATTCTAGTGGAATTCCCACTGCTCATCATCCAGTTCAACCGTCCTCGTATTCTCTCGATCGGGATGGTTTTCAGAACATTTTTCATTGTTTCACAAGTGATCATTCTTATGCAAGACATTAGTGCCTTCACTGAGTGATTTATTGTGAGTGTATATCGTTCACTTTCTCTCCGTTGACCGTTGAAGCTAGGCCACGCCTTACTTTCGGCAAATACGGCCAGCCCCTGCTTCTTTCATAGTTTGAATTTAGTCAGCTTTGAGTCATCGCGAGAATAGGACTGTTTGTGCCCAGCGAAGAGCATCACCTCCATTGTACAGTGAGTTCCTGAATCTCCACCTAGACGGTGAATTGGCGAAGCAGGCTTAGCAAATAGCAGCGTTTTGATGTTCATCACAGGTGCCCAGACTACTCGTTCGGCTCCCCTCCACTGACCAGTATTTCTGTTCGTTTTTCTAGGCTTAAATGTGTTTAGCTTTTGAATGAGCGAGTGAGTGTATTCTCCTTGTTATTTTGAATTCATTTTTGAGATTCATATAACCTAAACTCATTTTATTGTAATCAATAAACTTGCAGTTCTTTTCTTTGAGCTTAATGTAATTAGAATCGTGTTTTATTTCTCCACATTAAGCTTATTTTAGTTGCTGCTCCTAGTTTGCACAAACACTTTACATTATTCATAACTGGTACTTAGGCCAGTTCTTTTGTATCAAGCTTAAATCTGTTGTGCCTGCCAGGAGTTAATGCACCGGCAAGAACCTGCTTATCATTATTAGCATTAGTTATTGATTGTCAGGGGTGGAGTCACTTTCTCAAGAGGCTAACAGTACTAACAAACACCACACGTGAGTAATTAGTCTCTGCTGTGTACTGTTGAGAAAGTTTATAAATTCTCGTCCTTAGAGAATCGGCGAAGTAAGTCGGGTTAAAGTAAAACTTACTGCTTGATTTTCACAAATCAGTCCCTTGTTTCTATTTTTAAGTAACTCCAGCATTATTTATTTATAAATTCACATCCCCTCATGACAATGTCGCCATGGTTGTTTAACATTTATATTGATGGGGTAAGGGAGGTGAATGTAACAGTGTTAGGTGGAGGTCTGAGTCTGGTGAATGTTGATGGCAGAGAGAGGAATCTGAAGCAGATGCTGCTTGCAGATGATACTGCACTGGTGGCTGATTCAGAGGAGAGATTGCAACGGTTGGTAGAAGAGTTTGGAAGGATGTGTGAAAGGAGGAAATTGAAATTAAATGAGAATAAGAGTAAAGTGATGAAGTGTACGAGGTTGGTAGATGGTAGGAGGATGAATATAGTTTGGAATGGTGAGTTGCTTGAGGAAGCAGAGTGTTTTAAGTATTTAGAGTCACATGTTGCTGTGGATGGAAGAATAGATGCAGAAGTGAAGTTTAGAATGAATGAAGTAGGAAAGGTGCTGGGAGGAATGAAAAAAGTGTTTAGATGTCGTTCGCTTGGAATGGATGTAAAGAGAAGGCTGTATGAGGGTGTTGTGGTACCGACTGCGTTATATGGGTCTGAAACATGGAATATGGATGTAGCAGAGAGGAAAAATTTGAATGTAATGGAAATGAGGTGTCTGAGGAGTACGTGTGGAGTGACGTATATGGATCGAGTGAGAAATGATGAAGTGCGAAGGAGAACTGGAGTTGTGCGGGCGATGGCTGATTGAGTTGTGCAGAGGGTGTTCAATGGTTTGGGGATATGGAGAGAACGGAAAATGAGCAATTGGTGAAAAGGATAACTAGGTCTGATGTGATAGGTGTAAGGCTGAGAGGAAGACCACGAATAGGATGGATAGACAGTGTGAAGAGAGCATTGGATGCGAGAAGGATGTCTGTTGAGCAAGGAAGAGTGGCTGTGCGTGACAGAAATGGATGGAGAAATATTGTGAATGAATAAATGATGACGCAGCCTGCAGAGGATATTCTCCCGCATTTGTCTGATCAGCTGATCAGGTCAGGTGCGGGTAAGGGGATGAGTCTATTATGATGTGGCAGGGGTAAACCAGCTCTGTTGTCATGCCCTGTTGCGGATGTCAATGATTGCACTGCGCAGTTGACCCACGCGCGGTGTGGTGCGGTGAGGATCTGTACCTTCTTTCTTTTGGGGCTAAGGTTCGAATGAATGTGTTTGAGAGGATGAGCAAATTGGGAGTGTGTCGTCCTGTCTCGGCTACCTCCCTTTCCTTGGGGGAAGCAGCTTAGGTATATAGATAGACAAATAGTATCTTCTTGTTGTGTACCTTATGTTATTGAAATGCATCTACTTTTGTGTATTATTTTTATCTCTTTCTATGTGGTTTTGGCAGTCTAGCGTTGATGGTATTTTCCTTGTGTTTATTTTGGACGAAAGTATTCAAGATTATATAATGTGTCTGTGCATGCATGTAATTATGCATTTGTGTCACAACATTCCATGAATCGCAGGTTAACTTTCCCCTCCAACTAAATTACCAAAAAGTTCCAAACAATAAAAACAATTACTATTACTTCACTGCCCCTCTCAATCTATCCATGAACAGGTAATAAGTAAAATGAACACCTTAAATCGAAAACATATTAATAAATCATAATTAACAACCAAATTCTAACTGGCAAGAATCGCCATTCTTTAGCAACGATCCGGTAGTGTTTATCTTGCCAAGGAACGCCTTTGTCTCTAACTGTCTTGCTTAGACTTCACCAGATATCACATAGAACTGACCAACTCCCGTAGTCCAATTCATATTCCAGAGCGTACTTCCCATGTACTCCCAGACGTCAGCAGTACAGGCAGGGCTCAGGAACGAGCACTCGGAACCAAACCAATCATCACCAGCACCAGATATTATTTTGCCTTTCGTTTCACCAGGAGCCTGTGAGAAAGTTGGGTTGAAACGAGTTAGAGTTTTGTTTTTATGAAGCCTGAGCTACCAACTGTATTACACGAGCTATTTTAAAGCTGTTTCCCGAACCAACCAAAAATTCATCATTCATTCATTGCCAGACGCCATGTATCCCAAACGGGGTGGTCAAGGGCTTAGAGTTAACTGTTTTACAGGGAGGGGCACTAATCCTCCACCAACCCCACTTGACACGTAGGGATGCCAACAGCACCTGGTGTTCCCAGGCAGTCACCCATCCAAGTGCTAACCAGACCCAACGTTGCTTAACTTCGCTGATCGGACGGGAAGCGGTGTACTCAACGTGGCATGGCACAAACTTATCTATGACAACGTGTATATCTTTTTTTTTTTTTTTTAAAGAAAGATACTGGTAGACTGACAGACGTAGATAGATCTGCGTAGGTCTGGATAACATTATGGCCACTAGCGATTACCACTATAATTGAGTTATGCAAGCTAAGGCTCCTCAAACCGGGATGACAGCACTCAAATTATTAATTCCCTGACCTATCCTGCCCTATCCCGAACCTAACAGCCTAATATAAGCCAGCCTGAGCGAACACAGACCCATCTGGAAAAGACGCTTTCCCACCCGGACTTCAGTTTAGAAATTTGTCTCCCAACTACAGCAGCTCTCAAACACAAATTACTGTGAGATTATCAGTTTCCCAACATCTGCACCAATATATTCAAATTACTGTGAGATTATCAGTTTCTCAACATCTGCACCAATGTATTCAAATTACTGTGAGATTTTAAATAAATTTGTCCCTTCTCTCAACCAAATCTCTCTCTCTCTCTCTCTCTCTCTCTCTCAACCATCCCCCCGTTTTTGCAAGAAACTGATATCTTTATTCTTATTATCATTGCCTACCTTAGTAGTCTGGTGGCAGAATGGTAATTTTCGGGCGAACCTCGTTCCGACACATATACAAAGTTTTATAACATATTCTGATACCTTGGGATGTAACCATCAAAATATTAAAAGTGCACCCAGCTGGCACACTTGAGCGTTTCAAAATGGAGGCCGAAATCCAATATGGTCGCCTGCATGAATGGTAATGCTAATAAAACATGTTCAGCTATCTTTTTCAGTTTTTAGTTTTCTTCATACAATAAAAATATTAACTTTTCCTGTCAGAACACGCTCTAAACAAAATGATCACCTGTAAACTACACGCTGTAACACTATTTTAACGATTTTTTTTCTTTCATTCTATGAGCAAACTGCCTGATGAAGTGCTTCAAGACTTCATGGACGGAGGTCATGTATTGCGACATCAACCAGGCATCTAGCATGGCATCTTGTTTGACCAGTACATTAAGACAACTTTCATGCGTTATGGCCATAGTCCAGGAGGAATTATTGGAATAACCCATCAACCAGCAGCACTGAAAAGGTGGACTCTCGGACTACATATCTGCGCTCAACTGAAAAAGATGTTGTATCCATGCTTGATGGAAACGCACAATCCACAGTCATGACCCACAAGGAAGAAGGTCCTTCAAGGATACAAAGTGATGAAATAGACAGAGCAAAAATTCGGAAGAAGCTTCGAAGCTGCATAGATCACTGAAAGAAGAGTGCCATCCACCTGGACTTATTAATGTGGTTACAGGTAAGATATGTGCAGACAGAGCATATCAATGTTGACAGGGCTGTTGAATTGGGAGCAGCTATGATGAAAACATTTGAGGAAGGATGGCCACAGAGTTTTCACAAGCCACTCACAAGACCAGTTTTACTCATGTCAACTTCAAGAAAAAATAAATAAGTGGACAATATATCTGTGTATGATACCACATTGATCTATTCAAGAGTGCATTGTCTTCAAACCTCTAGGAACATCAACATGAGAGATGTTTTTTTTCTTATGATAGCTGCATTTCCACCCTTCCAAAGCCACCCAGAAAGCCAATATGCAAGTGGAAGTATCTGATCGCAGAATGGTCTCAGTTGATGCTATAATACTTGATGGGTGTGCAATTCTCTGGGTTGTCAAATGGCCAAGCAAAGGTGTCATAGAAGATTATATACTAAAGTTTGTGCAGTACATATGTCATTGTCTTTTAGCAACAAACACACATCTGGCCTTTGACAGATAATCACAGTGGAATCATAAAAGAGGCAACACGAGCAGCTATAGCTGGGAAGGAAGCAAGTAAATGCCACAGACTGTCACTGGCAACACCTCTGCCACCACAGAAGGTCTGCTTATCTGTTACACACAATAAATCCCAGGTGATTAATCTCATTTGTGAGTATCTGTGTGAGCACACTGATCTACTGCCACTCAGTGACAAACACCTTGTGATTACAGCTGAGGAATCAATACCAGTAGAGCTTTGTAATGAAATCAGAAGAAGCATCCCTGACTTGCGCACTACACAGGAGGAAGCTGATGTTATTGTGGTGCAGCAAGCTGTCCTTTTGGCAAGGTCAGGAAGACACAGCATTAGGATTGTTGCTGATAACACAGACATGTTTGTCCTGCTATGCCACCTCTATAAGCAAGAAAATCTTGCCTGCAATATGACAATGGTTGGAACAAGCCCTTCACGAACAAGTCCAGATATCAAAGCTACAGTTGAGCAAAATCAAGATGTTCTCAACAGTCTGTTACCTGCCCATATTCTTACATGATGTGACAGTTTTTCATATTTATGGGATATTGGTGAAGGAACAATGTTAAAGGCAATAAAGAGTGGGAAGACACTAACTAGATTAGGGTGGCAACAAGAAGAGCTGACTGATGTTACTGCTGAAGCCACAAAATTCATTGCAGCAAGTTATGGCTTTCCAAATGTAAACAACATGACATATTTAAGATATACTGTGTGGCATTCAAAGATGGGCAATCTTTGGCTCACCACAGCACCAGAGCTAAAAGCTTTGCCACCAACAACAGAAGCATTTGGAGAATATGTTTGCAGAGCCCATTTACAGGCAGCAATTTGGAGAAGCTCCCTTGATCCAGAGTCACCAGAAATTATCCCTCTTCATTATGGGTGAACCAAGGATCCTGATTCAAACATGTTGGTTCCAATTAGCTTGCCACCTGATGTTTCTCCTGCACCACTTGATATCCTAAAACTAATCAAGTGTGGATGTCAATCCCTCACCCCATGTTCAACTGCCCGATGCAGATGTGCTGCAGCACAACGTTGTTGCTCACTGTTTTGTGCTTGCCGTGGAACTGACTGCCACAATCCTCAAAGTAAATCAAGAGGGTCAGTTGAAGAAGAGGAAAATATGGACATTCAATAGGAAAGTATGGTCATGCAAATAACAGACACTAAATATATCAACTGTAAATGTGTTTAGTTTATCAGTGTTTTTATACTTATAAGCAACATATACTTTTGATGAAAAGCATTTTGATCAATTTTGAAGGGCGTAATTGGTCTAACATTCTGATATAAGGGATATGAACATTTTAGTTGTGAAAAAGATTATGTTTGAAATATGTTTGTTGGAATAGACATGTTAAATATTTAAAAATGTTTACTGACAGAAAGACCTAATTTCAATCCTTTCCCTATATAGTTTGTTAAGAAAATGAAATATTGTGGTAATACCTGGTGATAGTCTAACAGGGTACGGTAAGCACATTTGGTGCCTTTTTTAAGCAATTATAATTAACTGAGTAATTTTTCTTTTCACAATTTACACATATATAATATACTTTACTATGCCTAGAATTCCTTGAAACAATTCTATTATGAAATAATGTAATATTAGTAAAACTAGTGACAATAGTAATCAATTATTGTAATTTTTCATTTTTTTCGGGTGGCCATTTTGGATTTTGGCCCATATAACAAAATGCTAAAGTATGCCAAGTGGGTGCAACTTTTTATTTTCATTAGTAGGGTCCAATGTATCAAAAAATGCAATAAAACTTTGAATATGTCTTGGAAAGAGGTTCACTGAAGTTCCTTCACACTATAGTCATTTTCTGTCAGGAGGGTTTAAAATGCAGCAGACCTTTTGTTTATCGTTAAATACTGCCAACTGTTTTTCACGCCGTTGCCTCCAAGTTAAAATCGAAAGTCGGTGTTTACCTTTGGCTCGCTGGTGGACCGTGCAGCAGTCCAGGGACGAAACCTGCTTCTAGATTCAATACAAACATTGCAATAATTCTCATGCTACTACTAAAATTTCTTTATTGCACATACGGCATCCAAGACTTTGGAAGTCCTACAGTATTATTTCCTCATCCTTCAAAAAAAAAAAAAAAAAAAAAAAATCTTAGTTCCGACGAGGATCTGAACTTGTGTACTACTTATGTTGGGTCATTTCTCTTGGGCCTAATAACTGAGTCTGTGTGTCGGGTATAACCTCGGTGTTTTACCTACACCCGGAAACGAAGGCATGATTAAATAATGAGTTAGTTCGAGTTGAATAGATTCCTGCGTTAAATACAATTAAAACAAGGGTAAGGGGGAGGAGAGAGAGAGAGAGAGAAAGAGAGAGACAGAGAGAGAGAGTGTAGTAAATTGGTAAGTATAACGAGGGCAACA
Organism: Coenobita brevimanus; assembly: GCF_032717465.1. NCBI lineage: Eukaryota > Metazoa > Arthropoda > Malacostraca > Decapoda > Coenobitidae > Coenobita > Coenobita brevimanus. The sequence continues at coordinate 11,203,745 of NC_137005.1, forward strand.
GTTAGAAAGACGGGAGGCTCATCCGTTCTGCATCACACACGCCCAGCACAATTAACCCGCCCCGTCCCGACGACGTATGGGTACGTTGCAACGATTTGCATTTGCCAGTCCCGGCGACGTACCAGTATGTCGTGCAATTGCAAGGTCGCTAATTTGCACAATTTTCAATTTTCGCACGTGATTTTTCGTATGTATACACGAGACACCTTCCTCTATTCCTGTACAAGATACCAAGCAGGGACAATGCCTTACACTGCATAACCTCCCCCCTCCCCCCCTCACGCCATTGTCTTGGCAAAGGACCTGTTACCAGTGACCTGGCTGGTAAGGTTATTCAGGGCCAGAGTGATTCCCCAATCGATGACAATGTGGAGGACAATGTTTACATAGCATTAGAAGAAGAAACAGCCAGAAATAATGATCAGGTAGTGTGGCAAAAATAGGTCAGGTATGGTGATTAGTTAGTGAGTGAAACAATGCTTATAATGCCTTTATTACTGCTTGAAAACCAATATACTGTCATACTACATATACATTCGTACCAAGTAAATAAATAAATACCGTTTTCTTTGGTGCCAGCATGTTAGAAAACCCACTCAGGTAAGGAGGAACTCCTACCTGGATTGGGCACTTTAAACCTCAGGTGAGCGATTTCTCTATGAATTTTCGATGTTTCTCACCAAAAGCGAAGGTTTTAGCCAAAAAAAAAAAAATCGAAAATACCTCGGGACTGGGGGATGTCGGAGGTGCTGAAAACCTTGGGACGTGACGGGTTAATGACCGTGCTGTGTGGCATTTCACCATTGTGTTCTATGTTTATTCTTTCTGCAATAATCGTGATGGCCTTAACAAATTATTAATTCTGTCCAAACTCATGCAGTTTGTAAAACCTTAAATCAGACCCACCTGGAAGTCAAAAGTGCCCAGGTTTGCTGTAGCCTGCAATTATCCTTCTCATGAATCCACCTCATCGACATTACTCATGAAGTTTGTGTCAATGTTGCTGTTCTGCGCAAATTTATTAAAAAGAGATAAAACAGTAAAATTTTATTTATTTGTTAACTCTCTCTCTCTGAACACAACCTGGTGCCTTTGGTGCCGTTTGAATTCCGTGTTTGGATCACAGATTAAGTTGCGCCATCTCTTATAGCTCCTCAGTTTTTTCATATCCTTTCACGAATTTTACCCAACACCTGACACAGTCAGAGGAGAGTGTTGTTATCACTGGGATCAAGAGGTGTCTGTCCCTAGAGTTGGGCAGCACTTTGGCTGGCTGGAGGTAGAAATTTCATTTCCGGCCCAGAACTCACAAAATAATGACTATAGAGTCATGAAAATTCTCCTAGCTATGTTTTACAGTGAACTAGTGCCTTTTGACAGGTAGATTGTTGGGTCTTATTTATTTATTTATTTATTTTTTTTTAATGAAAAAGTAAGGAGAAAATCCCAGGTTATGAGTCCTCAAGGCGTTCTTCTTACGCCCACCTTTAAAGGAAAAGATGTGGGGGGGGGGTTACGGGCCGTCATGCGGTTGATTAGTTGTGCAGAGAGGTGGGAGTTATGTGCTTGGTCAGATGGAGGATTGCAACAGCGTAGCGTTGCCTATATTTAAGTCAGTTTTTCACAACTCTTTTTTTTTTAGTTTGGCAACTTTTTTCCTGGCAAATTTCCACTGTTTGACTGTTGTCATTTTCCCTCAAATATCTCTTCTTCTTCTTCTCCCCTTCCTATTTTTCTGCTTACTTCAGTTGCAGGTAATTTCCCTCTGTTTTTGACACAAGTTATACCTAGGTTTTTACTTCCATTTTTCCCTTAAACTGTACTGTACAGTATGTATTGTTCCTCTTTTCCTCTTCCCGATATCTGGTGCTTATTATAAGTGCATTTTTTTATTTACTAAAGTAGACATATTACACTTTCTTGTACGACGTTAATTGTACCTTTTTTGTTCCAGTATATTCTGCATTTTAGCCCAGATTACACGTAGTTTTTCTTCTGTTCGCCACTCTTCTCCTACAGCATTTTTCATAATGTCCTCTTAATATGTTCTCGAGTCTCAATGTATCGTTAGAAAGCTCGACATAATGTACTTTTTGTTTCTGTCTTCAAGATTATGGGGAAAATTGAAAGTAATTTTGTTTTCCTTTGGTTCGCTGGCCATCTAAGGTCAGTGACGCATTCCTTAAGCCTTCTCTTTTGCTTAAAGGACAGGATGGTGTGCTGGGGATGCTCCTACCATACAAAGTTAAACACTATTAAATCTTCCCTAATTATATGTTGGTAGGCAGGTAGAAGAACATGATATATATCGAGAAGAATAAAAAGTAATTTCTTGACCCAAGGGGATTGGAGATGCAAGGTAAAGGAAGTAGGAAAAAAAAAAAAAAGGAAAGAATCATGTAGTGAAACAGAGCATGGGAAGAATATGACGGGAGTGGAAAGGGGGAGGAAAAGATAAAGACACTTCTGAAACTGAATGAAAAGGGAAATGAGAAGAAATTCTAAGAATCATTGTATAAATTAAAGGTCAATGATGCTAGCATATAAGGAGGTGCGAAACGAAGAGAAAAAACAATTTTCAGAATTAGGGTAATTGAAAGATTAAGTGAGAAAGTATGAGGGACCAAAAGCAAGATAATCAAATGTCAAGACCATAGGACAATGAAGGAAGTAAGAATGAGATGAAGGATATGAGAAAATGTGGTGCCAGATGATAAAGAATGGCAAGAGGAAAGAGATAGAAGAAAAATATTAGAAAGACAACTGCAAGAAAAAGGTTAATTGGTGAAAAAACAATCTGTTGTTATTAACGAGTGGATGAAGAGAGTGTATAAAAAAAAGGGTGGCGTTGTTGACATCGATTCCCCTTGTAATTCATCACTTCCGTTTTGTCACCATATTTGTCTACGTTGTATGATGTAGGTATATGACAAGTATTTTTTGTGTTTACTTCGTCTTCTGGTGGAAGATGACGATCATGATCCACTTACTTGATGTAATGCTGTCTTAGATGACTCTACACTGAACGACAAGCTGAATGGCTTCCTTTTGCACAGAAAGGCTTTTACAACCCAGAGAGGTACCAATATGAGCAGGCGGGGAGATTTGGCGCCTACTATCGTTCCCCAGTTAACTGGGTGGAGAGAAGCAATGCTGTGTCCATCTAGAAGCCAAACTTCCACACTCTTTTCCACGCCTCGATGTGGTGGGGCGCTGTCCACCATAAAGGAACATATGGTTCACTGCACAGGACAGCCCTGCAGAGGATCACTTGCCTCTAGCTAATGGGTCTACTTAGCCAGACAGACTGGGATTTCTTTACTACTACTGCAATTACTACTACTACTTGAGTTGCAAGATTAGTATAAAACAGCGGCGTAAGTTAACTTTTTTTGTTGTGTTTACCAGTGTTGCAAGACACCAGGTAGATGGCAGCGATGCAAGCGTGCGATTTGTGCTTTGTTTTGTGTTTAATACAAACTTCTGATTTTTGTCATCGCCAAGCAAGTAGTCTTCACAACGCACATACTCTCCAATCTATTTCTGTTCACTGGGTGTACTACACACTCCCTACTCCATCATTCATCACTCTCCTAGACATCTCTGTCCGATACTTTCCCCACCATCCCTTCCCAAACAATGATAATGAAAAGTTCTGTACTCTGATTCTTCCGACTGCCTAATCCAACCCTCATTCAGTGCCCATCTTCAAGCTGTTTGTTCTTCCCTTAATGTTCCCATCTACATTTTGCAGTCCTAATGTAACCAAACCTAAACAAACTTAACCATACCTATTGTAGACCACAGTTCGATAACTTTCATTCCTTTGCAGCATTGCATTACCATTAGTACAATCATGAAACGTACTTAGATGTGTTAACTGATCATTATTTTCTGTCAATAGGTCAGCAGTTTTGGTGCATTATCCAGGCACACTCTCTCTCTCTCTCTCTCTCTCTCTCTCTCTCTCTCTGCATGACAGCTTAAAGGCCAGTGTGACAGTGGACGGATCTGGGGATAACTGGGTGAGCAGATGGACTGGATAGGTATTGGAGATAAATGAAAGAAACTGAGGTGCAGAGGGATGGTGGGAAGCGGCTTAACGAAGGGAAAATATGTGATGAGGAGAGAAGAACCAGAATGTGGAAAGTTGGGAGGAGGCAAAACAAGAGAACTTCAAAGAGGTGGGGAGGTGGATGTCTGGGAGAGGGAGGAAGGGAAAGAACCTCAAGAAAGGAGGACGCGATGGATGGTGGAACAGGTTGGCGAGAAAGGATGTGAAAGGTGAGAGGCACTGAGGGAAAGTTGGTGTTAGACGAGGAGAACGGAGAAAGTTACTACGAGAAAAAGAAGGAATGAAAGGGAGAATATATTCAAAAGTTGTTCCTTCAAAGAAAGTGGATAACAGATAGCCAATATTAAGATGTTTACAGTTCGAGAAGCCTAAGTTAAATATGAAAGGATGAAGTACATTAGTAAAGGACATGATAGAAAGAGGAACATTAATCATGGGAGGACAGGTTGTTTACACTAAGGTTTAGGGACACCCATTAACTCATTCATTAAAGAGTTTGACAGGAAATGGTGAATATATGTACAGTAGACTGAAGGGTGTTGCCTGCCTGCCCTTAAGGAAGCAAGCAGGCTGGAATAGTGGTAGGTGCGAGAGAGGGATGTTGAGGGTCCAGTGGTCTGAGAGAAACGGGTGGGAGAGGAGGTAAAAATGAAGGGGGATAACTAGGAGAGGAAAGAGAAAGAACTGATGGATAGTGCAGCGAGGATAGGTGTAAGCTGCGTGTAAACAGGGAGAGAGAGGAGGGTCCGTCTAAGAGAAAGGGATGGGAGAGGAGACAAATATTAAGTGGGATAGCTTGGAGAGGAAAGAGATAGAAGTAACGGATACTGAAGCGAGGATGAGCGTAAGCTGCATGTAAAAGGTGAGAGAGAAAGACTTGTGGGGCAGGAAGGCGGTGGGGTGGGGTAATGCGAGTAATGATTGGCGAGGGGAAGATGGTGTAGAATGGAATGAGGGGAGTCAGGTGAGGGTAGGGAAAGGAGGCTTTCAGACTTTTTTTTTATGTGAGGAAGAAGGAACCAAAGGCAACGAGCCCGCGAAACTGTTCCTTCCAAGAGAAAAACAAAATGCAAGAGAGAGCCAAATTCAAGATCCGATAATTTCGAGATGCCTGGACACACTGCGTTTGAAAGACTGGAGATCATAGGAAGCAGGAAATACAAACAGAGGGAGACAGTTCCCGAGTTGACCTGTTGCATAAATGAAGGACTGGGAGTAACGGTTAACTCTTGCATTAGAAAGTTGGACAGCAAAGGGATGAGAGTTTGCTGCCAGATGGGTGGTACGCGCCCGTCGTAGTGGTGGAGGAATGCATGCAGACAGTTCAGAGGAGCAGTGACCACTGAAGTAGCGATAGAAAAGAGATAAAGATGCAACAGTGCGATGAAGAGACAGAGGTTGAAGGGAGTCAGTAAGAGGAGGAGAGTTGAGGCGAAAAGGCTTTGACTCCACCGTATTGAGAAGAGCTGCATGTGGGGAGCCTCCCCACACATGAGAGTTGTACTCCACGCAGGGGAGGATAAAACCCCTGTATAAAGTCAGCAATTGTGCAGGGGTAAAGAAGGAATGGAATCGGCTCAGCACGTGCAATCTCTTGGAAGCAGATTTTACAAGACATGTAATATGATCTTTCCAAGATAAGTCCCGAGTAAATGAAACCCCAAGCATGTTCAAGGATGATGCAGGATTAAGTTGAATATTATTAAACATTAGTGGGTATACCTGTGGAAGATTTTGTCGGGTTGATAGGTGCAAAAACTGAGTCTTTCATGCATTAAAAACAACCAGATTATTTTTACCCCAGTCAGTATTACGAGCCAAGCCAGACATTAGGTGTGCCATAGCCTCATCCCTTGTTGAAGTAACTGCTGAGATGGACGTTGCGGGAATCGAATGGAAAGGTGAAGGTTGTAGTATCAGCGTATGAGTGGATAGGGTTAGATGTACAGCTTAGAAGGTCATTGATGAACAAAAGGAAGAGAGTTGGTGATAGGACAGAGCTCTGAGGAACACCACTGTTAATAGATCTAGGAGAAGAAAGATGGCTGTCTACAACAGCGGCTATAGAACGACCAGAAAGGAAGCTAGAGATGAAGGCACAGATAGAAGGATAGAAACCATAAGAGGGCAGTTTGGAAATTAAAGATTTATGCCAGACTTGATCGAAAGCCTTTGAGATGTCAAGTGCAATGGCAAAGCTTTTGCCAAAGTCCCAAAAGGAGAATGAACAGGAATCTGAAAGGTAGGTGAGAAGATCGCCTGTGGAGTGTCCCTGACGGAACCCATACTGACGATCAGAAAGATGGTTGTGATAGGAAAGATGCTTTAAAATTTTTCTGTTAAGAACAAACTCAAAAACTTTTGAGATACAGGATGTTAAAACAATTGGTCGATAGTTAGAGGGTTGGGAATGGTCACCCTTCTTTGAGACTGGCTGAATGAGAGCAAACTTCCAGCAAGAAGGAAAGGTACAAGTTGATAGACAAAGGCGAAAGAGTTTGCCTAGGCAGGGAGTAAGCACAGAAGCACAGTTCTTGAGAACAACAGGAGGGACTCCATCAGGCCCATATATCTTATTAGTATTGAGGCCCGTGATGGCAGAAAATACATCAACTGAAGAAATTTTAATGTCGGCCATGAGGAAGTCAGAGGTGGGAAGTAATGGAGGAACAGCACCGGAGTCGTCTAAGGTGGAATTGGAGGAGAAAGTCTGAGCGAAGAGGTCTGATTTATCAGTAGAAGGAATAGCTACAGAGCCATGAAGGATGATGAGGTGAAGTTGTTAGAAAGGTTTTTGGCAAGGTGCCAGAAGGAGCGGGAAGAATTCGAGTTAGAGATGAAATTATTCTTTGCAGAGCGAAGAACAGATTTAGCACGATTCAGGGCAGAAACGTATAAAAGATGTGATTCAGGGGGGGGTTGGCTCAGGTACCTTTTATAGGCCCTTTCCTTGTTGCGGACAGCATTAGAACAAGCGTGATTAAACCAAGGATTTCATGCATTAGTCAAATGATATGAGAAAGGAATGTATGCTTCCATGCCTGAGAGAATAACCTCCGTAATTGGCAAGGTACATCCAGATGGCTCCCGGCCATGGAAGCAATAATCATTCCAGGGAAAATCAAAGAAGTACTGCCTGAGGGCCTCCCAATCCGGAGCTCCAAAGTGCCACAGACGACGTTTCTTTGGAGGGTCCGCAGGCCGTACCGGATCGATCGGACAGGTTAAGGTGATAAGGTTGTGATTGGAGGAGCCCAACGGAGAGAAACGATTAACAGTGTAAGCAGAAGGATTAGTTGTAAGGAAGAGGTCAGGTATGTTGGAGCTCTCTCCAAGGCGGTCAGGGATAAGGGTAGGGTGCTGTACAAGCTGCTCTAGGTCATTAACCATTCAACCGCGGGCTTGATTTGCTTTTTCCTGTGGCACCCGCAGACATATTCGCGCTCCGACAGACTCTCTAAAAATATTTGCCAAAAATCAGTTATTAGTCCTAGAATATTAAAATCACATATGCTCATGGCACATACATTCAGCTTTCTCCTGGGGTGTTTGTTGAGCCTTCGTCGAGTACCGTAGGACTTGTGGAGACCTCTGAAGTTGGGTAACGAAGTCTCCACTTTACACTTCCAGACAACCAGTAATATGATTACCACAGCCTGATATTATCGCAAGAAACACTATTCTATGATTCTCAAATAGTTTGGAATCCATATTCCAAAAAAAAAAAAAAACTCTGTGAAAGCAATGAAAATTACGAGGGCGTATGACCTTCCCACTTGCGCTAGTTCGCCGCTGGTGCTGTCATTTATTATTCATAAAAACACTCACAGTTTATATTTCTATTACTATATAACACTTATATATATCTACAGTCTTTACCCATAAGTTTCCTTCAGTAATAGTAGTTTATTGTCACTGTAGGCATTCAATTTCTTTCAGTAAAATATGTAGCATTCACTTTCTCGTCCTGTATACTAACATTGAGAGTGAATGTCACTTTCACCTTCACTCTCATAACTCATAGTATTCATACACGCTAGAGTGAAACTTTCACTTTCATTACTCCTAGTATATATACTCGTATTCTTATAATACTACTCATTTACATTTCTATTTACTTTCTCTATTTTATTTACATTATTTACATTTCTATTTTATTTACACTGTGTTATGCACTGTCACTTGAAGTAACTTATAAAACTATTTTCCACTGTTCACTTATATTTACATTCATTGCTTTACTGCTGTTTACACATTATTTACAATTCCACTTGCACTGTTTTACTCAACAGAAAGATCGTAGTCACTCTCTTTCAATTGTTAGCCCTTTACCTCTTTCCACACGAGGTTTTGTAGGGGGTAAAGGTCATAGGGCCCTTTGCATGGGGGTAAAAAATGGCTGAAGTTAGCAGGAGCAAACAGACGTACCTTCACCTTGGAAGATGACAGTGAACTGATAGGGGCGGGCCGGGGTGGCCTACCTAGGGAAATGCATTACTGTCAACGTCAGCCTCTTGACAGCTGCTAATATATAGCAGTGAAATGATTGGCAGGAAATCTAGACAATACATTATAAATTAGGTAGTTCCAGGTGAATGTAAATATCACTTAGGCTTCTCCCTTCCCTCCTTATATATATTTTTAGTACGAGAATAGATTATACGGTATATTTCAAGGGGAAATAAACAGCGAAAATTAGCAAACGAGTGTACGGGAGGTGTTGTCAGGTGATAATTAGCCAATTCCAGGTGTATGGCACTCTCACTTACTTTATTTCTTTTTGGTATATATTATTTGATATAAGAATAGGGCATAGAGCTTTTTCAACGGATGAAATCAGTGGAAAATTCCAGGGAAGATTTATTTAGTGTAACATGGTCAGGCAGGCGAGAGGAGAGGGTAATGGAGGGAAGGTAGGGAGGGGAGTCAAGAACGGGGAGAAATGGCTAAATTGTCAACAATGGATGGGAGTACAGATGAGATTAGGAGTGCTGACTAGTGTTGGACATTGGCAGTACTGATAGATGATACAAGCTACCACTTGAAAACCCGGGGGAATTCAAAATAACACAGAATCGCAAATGTGACACCCCTCGGTATGATCCCTTGCTCCCAAGTGTCACGAAAGTGACGGCCCGCGGTTGAGGGGTTAAGGATAGAAAAGGTGTAGGCTTGTTCACCAGGTGGATCAGTGAAAGGAGAGGAGAGCCAAAGGTGGTGGTGAACTCTGAAATCTCTTAGAATGGAGATTTCAGAAAAAGGAGAAATGAATAGAATGTGTTCCATCATAGAAGTAAGATAGTCAAAGAATGTTTGTTAGTCAACAGAGTTAGGAGATAAGTAAACAGCACATATATATTTAGTCAGAGAATGACATGAAAGCCGAAGCCAGGGTGTAGAGAATTCAGAAGAATCGAGTTCAGGAACATGAGCGCAAGATAAGTTGTTGCGTATATATACACAAAAGCCACCTTTGGCTTTGAAATGAGTATAGGGAAAGTAGGAGGATACAGATAAGGGTCTGTTGTTAGTTGCCTCAGACAGCTGAGTCCCAGTTAGAAAAAGAAGGTGAGGTTTAGAGAAGGAGAGGTGGTGCTCAGCAGAGCGAAAGTTAGAGAGAAAGTCACGAATGTTGCAGAAATGAAGAAGAAGAGTCAGACAGTGGTTCCAGGATTCTTGAGTCATCACTGGGAGAGAGGCAGAAGGTGGGGGCATTTATGGTCCCTCCCCCCCGGGGACTCCGAGGCTATGTTATTCGACATGATTTTTTTTTTTTTTTTAAGGAAGTGTGGTGTGTATTGTGCATGTAGTTTGTTGTTGGTTGTTAGAGAAACTTGTACTGGAGAGCTTGCTGGCCTATTCTCTGTCTGAATGACACTGAAAAAGTTCAGCAAAGGGGGATAGTCTGGACCTAGTCCCGAGGGCTGATGAAATGGGAGCTCCAGCTTTCCCTGTCATCAGCTTTCCATCCACCGTGGGAGTACTGCCCTGCTCGACTGGTGCTACAGTCTAGTCCTGCAAATAGAGCTAGGCGACGGCGAGGAAGGTTAGATGGGGGGGGGGGATGAGGGAAGGAGAGTGTAACGAAGAGGAGGGGAGGGGAAGGTGATATGAATGGGTTGAAGGGAGCAACAAGTCAGAGGGAAGTAACTCATGAAGAGTGTTAAGAGGAGAGAGGGAAAGAACACTTGAGAAGGAATAAGAGAAAGAAAATAAAAGAAGTTCGACATGAAAAAGAAGCAGAAAAATGTCACCCCCAAAATGTAAATCTGATTTAAGCAAGTACCAGAAAAGTGCGCTTTGTGAGCATGTAACGAGCGAGCGAACACCACGTTAATAAAAAATAAAATAATAATTTGGTTTTACGCCAGGTATCCCCGAAGGGCTAAGGCGTTGCCTCTGTGTAGAGGACTTTGGACTGGACCATACAACATGTTATCACAATTAAATTATGCCAACCTGCCATGTCGACGAAACTGAAACCTTAAAAACTTGGCTATTGATAACATGATTAAAGCCAGAGACGAGGTTTTCCCTTGGTGATTTCACCATCAAAAAGTAGCAAAAGCGTTAATGTAATATTGTAGGCGGATTCACCGGTATTCAGTCGCTAGAGCTGATGCCAAAAAACAGGGTTATGACGGATTTTTTTTTTTTTTTTCGTAATTGAGGCGTTAACCGATTAAAGCCGAATACTCCCTTGGAAAACTCAAGATTCCAAGGGGCTCCTATGCTTTATGGGTGAGTTTTTAATTGGTAAAAAAAATTACTGAATGAATGTATCACGTGCAGAAAGTATTTCAACTCTACATCACTTAAGAATAAATTCATTAGCTTCTGCTTAGATTGACAGTCAGGTCGGGCCGGGCCGTTCATTTCCAAAATAAACCGAGAGTAAACATATCTCGCTCGCTCATAATCAGACATTATATTTCTGTTTAGCACAATCCAAGTAGCCATAGAGTTCCAAATAATTGATGCTGGGTACACTGAAGAAGCAAAGCAGAGAAAAGAGAACGGGAGGAAAATTCATGAAAGTGGCCTGGAAAAAGTGACTTAAAATTATGAGCAAACTGAGGCTAATTACAAGGTTCATAATAAAACTGAGCCAATGATATTGTTTAAAAAGATCAGCTTCACATCGTCAACTTTCAGGTGTTTGGGAACCCTATACCTGTGCATGGTAAAGTCTATCTATTGCCAGAGGCATTAATCCTGTAAGGGATGGCCAGAAACAAATCGCCTCCATGTCTCGCTCTGTCCCCCACCATTTCACTGCCCTGCTCCCAGCTCACACTCCCCTCTCTCATATACCTATCCACTCCATCCCTCCAGCTCATCTTTGGCCTCCCCCTCTCACTCCTCCCCTTCACCTCATTCACATACACTCTCCTCGTCATTCTGCCGCTCTCCATCCTCTCCACATGGCCAAACCACCTCAGTGTGTTTCTCCTAACGCTTCCTATCACATCCACATCCACACCACAACGGTCCTTCACTTCCTCATTTGTCATTCTGTCTTTCCATGTGACTCCACATGCTCTTCTCAAATAATTCATTTCCACTGCTCTCATTCTTAACTTGTGTCCCTCCAGCAAGGTCCAAACTTCACTTCCATACGTTAGAGCTGGTATCATAATACTGTCATGCAGTAACTTTTTCACTTCAAGTCTCACTTCCTTGTTTCTTATCACTTCTTTCAAAGAACCAGCAACCTTTCTTCCTTGTTGTGCCCTTTCAAGCACTTCACCCTCTAAACTTCCATCCTTACTCATCACACTACCATTGTACTTAAACACACTCAGTGAGTCAATAAGTAAATTCAGTTCATTATGCCGGCACACCTTAGCTTCCTTGGGAATTGTAGAGCTGGAATGATGGCCACCATACTGAAGGATGGCTGGGTGAGGCGGATTGGACAGAGTTGGGTATGGATGAGTGAGGCTGATTTAACAGAGCAGGGGTCTCCTGGCAAGACAGAAAAAATCGTAGGCCACTACCGGAGGGACTCAAACCCACCACTGCCCATCTCTGGGATGACACGCTAACCTATACATCACGGCAGTGCCCAAATTTCCGTCTTGCCAATGGAAGGACTACAGTCCTTGAGTGCTTCTGCATCTGTGCCACATTGAGCTGTGATTAGAATGGAGGATTAAGAGAGGCTGACTGGGTAGGAACTGAGAAGGGGATCAGCAAAGCTGACAAGAGTTTGGTCAACTGGGTAAGGAAGACCACTAAGGACTTGAGGACAGGGTGAGCAAGAGTGGTTGGACATGATGTTTGGGTATACCAAACTGGGTAAGGCCCCGAGATGGATATATGAGTGACGAAAAATAGTGATAGTGTGATGATGAAGATGATGATGATGACGATGATAATGATGATTGTTTCTTCAGCATGTAAAGACATGTTATGAGGGGATACAAACAAATGTCAAAAGATAAACAGATATGATTATTGAAATGACCAGGATGAGACCACCTAACATAGTCCCCGGCCCAGCTACTATCACAGACAACTCTCGCCAGACGGATGAGAGGTATCCCCGCCCCATCGCTAGGATAGCGACCACATGAGCTCCAAAGCAAGAAGGGCACAGAAAGTGCTCCCACGCCACCTTTAGCAGCCCTTTTCACTTGGAGTCACAGCCCACCCGTCGCAGCCCGAGCCCCAAGTACTGCAAATGGCCAGAGCTCTTCACTTTAGTATTGACTCGATGCAGTATGGAAAAGAAGGTTCAATGCTCCTCCGATGTGGCTCAACGCAAGCAGCTGGTGTTGGATCAATGTGACGCCCCTACTGAACTGGCTCGACGTGGTTCAGTGCCAGAGAAGCTCTGTCGTCCCTCCTCGACAACTGAACTGGCATGACGCAGTTCAACTCTGGAGAAGTCACGACATCTCCCTGGCCAGGATCGGCAGCTGCGGGACACTACGATCCCTGACGTGATCATTCTCCCTGTGCTTCCCCCTCTATGTCCCCTCAGTCCCCTCCCCCCTACACCAGGAAAAGTGATCCCGGAGGCACAACTGTGGAATCTTGCTGTCCTGATTTTCCTAGGTCCCTTATAACCTCCCTGTGTACCCAGTTTGGGAACAATATACTGTCTGTCCCTCAGGCCTTTATGAAAAATTAGATATCTGGTTCCCCTCTTTTGGAACGAGGATCTATACCTTTTGGCCTCCCACTTGCCACATATACTGTAACAACATCCTGCAGTACAGACAGACTCACCTTCTGGATCTCCCTTCCCCCGCCATGTTGTTGTATAGACTGTGCGACGACCTCCCCAGTACACTCGGAATATAGCTCCCTTCAGGCTCCCAGATTAAGATCCCATTTCCTATACTGACCTTTTTCCTCATACAGCCTAGATATCTCAGGCTGAACATGTCAAAGTTGTTACTAGAGTATAAGGACAACATTAAAGCTTTAAGTATCGCCACACTGAGTTTGTGTAATTACCCTTTACTATTAGAGTGCATCATTGGTGTGTTTCATGTGTTCCTGTTTAGAAGAATCCAAAGAAACCAATTTTACGCCAGCATACAATTATATTGTTGTTTCTGCACGTGTGGAATATGTGGGGAGTTGGAAGATAGGTATAAACGATAAATCCACAGTAGGTTAGTTAGGTGATGATTTAATTCAGTATTTCATTGGTAGACCCAGTAGACTTTGTTCAGCTTGGGGGAGATTTCAGGAAGTGTCAGAATTAGATGAATCGTTCATTATCCGTCTCACTATTTAAGGTTCTTCGTAGTTTGGGTAAGATGGTCAAGTGGTAGTCAGAATAAACTATAACACTACTTCACCGCAATGATGGGATTAAGCTTATCTGTTTAATTCTGGGTGACTCCAGATAAAATACTCGCCACCAGAACACCACCCAAGCACTAAGTTTTAATAAAGTATCATGGATAAAGGATTCTGAAGACTTGTCAGAAGTGTTTGATTTTCCAGTCTTATAGAATTTATTTTGTGAGTGTGTGTGTGTGTGCAGAACAACACCTTGGAAGTATCGCAAGTTACTGTAATAACAACGCAGCCTCCAACGTTGAAATGTTTGACTCACCATGCAAACCTAAAGAATAAGTAAATATGTGAGTGAACTTTAAGTCCTGTACAGTGACCTTCTGGTAGTTTAAATACTGCAAAAGTTGTAATTGGTATTGTGACAAACATGTCATGCAGTTACAGTTTACGTGCTGTGGTGACACTTTGGGTGATTTAGTGACAATGCTAATGGTAAAGTCACAGTGCATATGATGTAGTGACATTGTAAGTGATGCTGGGACAATGCAGGTGGAGTAGGGACAGTGAAGATGGTGCTGTAACAGTGTCTCTGGTATAGTGACATTGTAAGAGCCCAAACAACTCTGTAAGTGGTGTAATGACAGAGTCGATGATATGATGGTTGTGTAGGTGGTTTATTTACAGTGTCGGTATAGTGACAGTATCGTTGGTGTAATGACTGAGTATGTGAGGTTACAACAATGAAATGGGTCTAGTTTGCAATGGGCTGTACTTAGTAGAATATTGTAGTGTGCCATAGTGTTGTTATTGCTGTCTTTGTTGGTTTTATCCCTGATGCGCCTGACCAAGCAGACCCATCAACTGCAGACAAGCAACTGCATCTTTGGGGTTGTTCCGTTGGTTCCCTACATGGTTGATGTTGCGTTAGCGTCTAAGTGCAGCATGTGTTGTGCAGTGCTCCATTATGTCTGTGATATGTTGTGTTGGCCTATTCTACAAACTGGACTTGTGGCATCAGTGATTTCACCTATTCCAAATCTAAGCTGAAAATATAGGATGTCTGGAGACGCCCGATCTAACCTTAATTATATGAACTCAGTCACATCTGTTTAAGGATACTTGTGATCGGTGGACGTCAGGAGAGGAGCTGGAGCTTGTAGGGTAGTAGTCTAAACGAGGCAAACCTTGTCAGTTGTTACGGTTGTCAGAATTTTTATCGTCGAAGTCCTCAACAATGATTGAGCTAGGTGTCTATGTTAGGGGGTAAAGCTGAGGTTTGCAATGTGCCGATAGGGCGTGGGAGGTGTTAGGGGGAAAGTAAATTTTATAAAGTTGATTTCTTGCTTGTGACCAGCTTTGACACTGGATGACTGTATTTCTTGAGAAATGTTGTTCTGGAAAAGTGACTGTGCTGTCTGTGTTGGGTCGTCTGAAGAACAGATGACTTAATGTAGGTGAGGTAGTTTCCTACATGCCCATCTTTTCTGTCTATGCGGATATGTGAGTAACTCTTAATCTTTGGAACCTTTCGTATGTGTGTAAGCTTTGTTTCTGATAGAAGTGCACTGACGATTGTTTGGCTGATAAGAAAGTCTTTACTTGCTTTTTTATTCGAAATGAGACCACTGGACACTGAGTTGCAATATATATAAGCTGTGCTTTGGAGGCAGTGCGTTTTCAGTGTGGGTCTGTGTTGCAGGTGTTGTGCTCCTGCACCGGAGATGAGTTGTGGCAGTGTTTGTGTAGGCAGGGATGCTGTTAGTAGAGGCGGGAAAATTTGTTTGGCTTGACAGAAGAATTTGTGGATGTGGTGCACCCTATCACATGCCCATATTATGGGGTGTTGTCTGGTATATGTATGTGTAGTACATGTGGTGTGGATCCATTCCTTCCAAGAATTGCACGGAAGAGATCCATGTTGTCCATCTGTTGCCTGTAATGTGTAGGAGGCAACCCAGGCAAAGGTATCGTATTTGGGGCCCGGGTTGCTCATGATGTCTCCAGCAAGTAAGAGAAGGGAAGTGACTGCTGGAGAGGGAAGTCGCCCCTACACAAAGACGAAGCCCAGCCAGCCTGACTGGGGCTTTCGTCGAGGAATGCAGGGAAGATGGGGGTGTTTGGTCCCCGAAGTAGAAGTTGGCTTCGTTGTTCGCCCAACGTACGCAGCAACGCCAAGGCTGTGCTCCCCTTCCATCCCCTAAACCACAGTGCAATATAATGTATTTGGTAATGTGTAGTATAATATATTTGATAATGCAGTTATTTGTGTAGTGAAATGCACTATAATGTGGCCTGGCTGACCCTAGACTGCTAAAAACAGAAATTCGTTTTTGGTGATATTGTTGGGCTGACCTGTACAAAAACCAAGCAATCAATAGTTTTTAATGAACAAAAAATAAGGTCCCATATATTTGGGCACTCGTTACACATCCGGGGCTTCAAATGTTTTCATTTCGATTAGTTATTACCGAGTAGCATATAAAGATATAATTTGGTTTTGATACAGCTTTTACGGACTATATTAGAAACATAGACTGCAAAGCACAATCATGGATAAAAACTTCTTCAAGTTGCTGAGGCGCCGAAAAATAAACCTAGATACCAAATTACTTACGTATTGTCAATTTGGGACGGGGGAAACTAATTATTTGTCTCTAACGTACCTTGGAAAATAGGACTGTGGATGAAAACGGAAAGCATCCATGGAACTAATCTTCATGAAAGGGAAAATATGTCCAGGAACTACTCTTATATACTGGTATACCTCTACAGGCTACTCTCGGTGCATGTTCCGTTTTCCCCAAGCCAATGTCTCTCTCTCTCTCTCTCTCTCTCTCAGTGGGTGTGGGTGGAGAGAACAGTGGTGGAGGCGGTGACCGAATCAGTAGAGAACTGGCCTGCAGTCCTAATGGACCCAGGTTCGAATCCCCACTGAGACAGGGAACAGTTTAAGGATTTGAATTCCATTATAGCAATCTTTACTAATCTACCAGAAGACCCGCCGACATGTAAAAATACCTCCTCTAATACCAATGCACTGGACCTGTATGAGACAGCCCTTGCATGTATTCAGTATGAACGGGGGTTGTTAGTGCCGAAGTGGTGACACGTGGAGATGTAGGAGGACTACTGGGCCTTGGGTATATGTCCTGGGGATAGGCCCTGAAGCCTTTGCCATGAGTCGGACACATAAAAAACTAAAATGTTGCTATATCGAGAGTGAGTGTATGTATGTATGTATTTCATATATAACTTCAGGCATATGTAACCGTATGTTTGTGCGTAGTGAGTATTTGTAATGTAAATGTTTATGAATACTGAATGCTGCACTTTTACTGTTCGATGATGGAACGTGTACGATTTTACATTAGTAAGTGGTCATTACAGTTACAAAAGCATTAAATCTCTCTCTCTCTCTCTCTCTCTCTCTCTCTCTCTCACACACACACACACACACACATACACATTCTTTGAAAATAGCTTTACAGTAACATAAAATATTCCATATCACCTTCTCGAGTTGGTCTGTAGTTTAACTGGTTGCATCTGATTCCGCACTGAATAGTTGTACACCATTAGCTCTTTTCCATATCACTAATAGTTTTCTTTCAGCTAATGAATCCATCAACATGATATAAAATGCTGTAGTTATTATCTCCTCTTTAATGCATTATTAACTAGGATCATCTTTCCTCGGGGTCGTTTGCTTTGCTTTCATCTTTAACTTTTTGTGATTCTTAATTTCCTCATTACGGTTGTTTATAATTTCAAGTATCTTTCTACTCAGTGTAACATGTGCAACTCTGTATCTTCTTCGTCAGTGGAAAAGTTCCATTTCTGAATTTTTTTAAATTTTTGTCACACAATTCCTCTTCTGTGACAGAAATCATTCCTTTACCTACTGTGTTCTAAATGAAACAATTCTCATATCATATGTCTGTGCTAACGTCCTTCAGATCTCCTATTCAGTCTATTTCTTGAATGTTTTTCCTTAAATTTTAACATAATATCTTCTTTCGTAATTTTTTACTGTATTTGTTTACACACACACACACACACACACACACACACACACACACACACATTAGCAAGAAAGCTTTTGGGACCAAAAGCTCCTGGATCTCGTGTAAGAGTTTTTCCTAACGCAACATGTGAAGGAAACCACCAGAAAAAGAGGACTCGATGTACCTTCAATGCTAGATCTAATATTTACTAGGCAAGAAAATGATATTGACAGTTTAATATATCACCCTCCACTCGGCAAAAGCGATCATGCAGTACTAAATTACAACTTCAGGATAGCATATGACATAGTTAACAGCAATGAAAGTTACCAAAAAAGAGCCTAAACTATAAAAAGGGAAATTATCAAGACCTAAAGAAGTATTTCTTAGAAGTTGATTGGGAAAATGAGCTTAGAGGACTAGATTTAAATGCTGTATATAAATAATTCTGTGAATGAAATAGGAGTCCAGAAGTACATCCCACAGCACAAAGAAGCAGATAAGAAAATACAGAAATGGTTCAATACGGAATGTAAAAAAAAATCAAAAGAAAGAAGAGATTTGTTGTGGAATAGATACAGAAGACACAATAGTGAAAGGGCATACAATAATTACAAACAGGCAAGAAACGATTATACAAGAATAAGGAGGGAAGCCCAGAAACAGTTTGAGGAGGATATAATAAATAAAAGTAGTGATCAACCAAAGTTATTTTACAGGTGCATCAGAAGCAAAACCAAAGTAAAAGATCTAATACAATCCATTACGGACAAGGGAATCACCTACACACAAGAGAAAGATATTTGTGAAGCGCTAAATAAGAATTTCCAATTAGTTTTTACAGAAGAAAAAATTTTGAAAGGGACTATGTGCAACATGCATGTCCACACATACTACCAGATATACAAATATCAGAAAAAGTAATACAGGAGGAGTTAAGTAAATTAGACAGAGGAAAAGCAAGTGGTCCTGATGAAATTTCATGTTGGGTACTACGAGAATGTGCAAAGGAGTTAAGTAAACCATAATTTTTAATTTTCAAGAAATCCTTGAGTCAAGGTAAACTACCTGATATTTGGAAGAAAGCAAATATTGTCCCCTTATTCAAGAAAGGAAATAGACAAAATCCTCTCAACTACCGAGCAGTATCACTGACCAGTGTTGTAAGCAAGGTATTAGAAAAGCTTATAAGAAAAGCCTGGGTAAATCATCTAGGAGAACACAGTATCATAAAAGAAAGACAGTTTGGTTTCAGAAAAGGAAAATCATGTGTTACTAATCTGTTGAGCTGCTATGACAGAGTAATAGACATAATACAGGAAAGAGAAGGATAGGTGGACAGTATCTATTTAGATTTCAAGAAAGCATTTGACACAGTACCACACCAAAGACTATTATGGAAACTGTACCATCAAGGAGGAATTCGAGGCAAACTGTTTTGTTGGATGCAAGATTTTCTCATAAAAAGAGAAATGAGAACAGTACTAAGGGGAAACTACTCATCATGGAAAGAAGTGACTAGTGGAGTACCACAGGGTTCAGTGCTGGCACCAATCATGTTTTTAGTGTATATAAATGATATAAACAGTAACACTGCAAATGAAAGCTATCTGAATATGTTTGCAGATGATGCAAAAATACAAAGGAGAATTACTAACACAGACTCTTGTAAAGAGCTACAAGAAGAATTAAATAAACTTCATGAATGGAGTAATACATGGCAAATGGAATTCAGTGTGGACAAGTGTCATGTAATCAAGTTTGGTAAAAGTAGAAAAAGACCTGATTGGGATTATACGTTAGGAAATAAAACCCTACACACATCAGAAAGAGAGAAGGACCTAGGTGTGATTATCAATAACAGACTATCTCCGGCTGACCACATCAGCGAGAAGGTACGGAACATATATACACTGCTTGCAAATATGAGAATAGCATTCACATACATAAATTAAGACATGCTAAGAAGGATAATAACATCATTCATTAGACCAACCCTGGAGTATGCATCAGTAGTCTGGAGTCCTCATATCAAAAAACACATAGACAAGATTGAAAAAGTTCAAAGGGCCGCTACAAGTTGGATACCAAGCTTAAGGGATCTAAGTTACGAAGAAAGACTAAATAAACTGAATCTACCAACACTACAGGAGAGAAGGAAAAGAGGTGACATGATAATGCTATATAAATGCATATCAGGGAAGGAGAAAATAGACATAAATGATTACTTAACATATGGGGAAGCATCAGCAAGAGGACACTGCAAAAAACTGCATAAGAAGAGAGGTGATAAAGACGTAAGGAAATTCAGTTTCCCAAACAGAGCAATTGATCAATGGAATGCACTACCGAATGAAATAGTGTGTGCCAAAACAATTCACAAATTTAAGGATACGTACGATAAATATGGTTTAAGACACGGGACAGTACGAGCTTGACTCATTCCTGTAAAGATACAATTAGGTAAGAACAAATAGGTAAGAACACACACACACACACACACACACACACACACACACACACACACACACACAGAAAGAGAGAGAGAGAGAGAGAGAGAGAGAGAGAGAGAGAGAGAGAGAGAGAGAGAGAGAGAGAGAGAGAGAGATACAGTAAACCGTCGACATAACGACCTAATTGGGGGGAGGGGTGGTTCGTTATATCTGATAGTTCCCCATATCCAATGGTCATTAGTAACCGACGAATTACCAAACAAAGGTAGCTATATCTGTGAAGTCTTTCAGTCCTACGTGCTCAACCACAACTTACTATAAGAAGTTTCACATGGAAAATTCAGTGGTTTATGTTGTTATACAGTACGGTAAGTACCATCCTGTAGGAAGTTGTACATATAAATACAATACCTATAATGTAAAGCAGTACTGTTACATTACACTTACCATGCCAGCGAGTGCCAAGAAGTGCCAAGAAGTGATGCTGTAGTCACTACAGGAGTACGAGGGAGGCGGGGGGATTTCTGAAGATGTTAGATGCTGGCACCACACGGTACACCTGTACACCGGAGCACACGACACTGTACACACCAGAAATTTTTGTACTGTATCACTAGGGCACTATACTTAATTTCTGAACACTCCTGAACAATATTTACACTTCAGTACAGTACTATATACACCATATTTCATAACACTTTATTCAATCATTCATCATATGATTCTGCGGTTATTTCTGATGGCTCTGGTGCCACTTGTGTCAGTGAGGAATGTGAGCTGGTGCCAGAAGCCAAACTGGAGAGGTTCACAGAGGACGTCAGGGTAACAGACACATTCGAGGTCTCTGACTCAGTACATTTCTTTTTTCCTGGAGGCGAGGTGACAGGCTTAAAGAAGCCTGAAATTTTCTTCTGGACTTGCCTGGCCTGGTTTCTCCTCATAATGTCCGGCCTAATCCCTCTGAGGAGTTCATAATTTTCCCCCAGAAAGCCACCAATGTCCTCTGCGACAGCCAAGAGTGTGTCTGCTGCATCGATGGCAGCAGAGAAGGATGGCCCACGTGGCCTCTCCTCTTCGTCCTCCGCTGGTGGTTCAGGCGTGGTCAGTTCCTGTACTATTTCCTCCTCTGTCTGGTGGTGGTATCCAAGCAGACCACTATCCTCACCCAGCCACACTTCCACCTCTTCTGCAGGGATGAAGCCTTGGCCAGCTGCAGCCAACATTTCGGCTGCCTTTGGTGGCTCAAACCCCTCGAAATCTGGCTTCTGGACTGGAGTCTTGGGAGTTTTAAGGAGATAAGACCACGCATTGCGGAGAGTAGTCACTGGCACATTTCCCCAAGGCTCCGCTCAGTTCAGAATTGCATCCTTGATATTGTATTTCTTAAAACTGTCTAGCGTCTTCTTTCCCCTGGTGTCCACATACCCCTCCTCCTCCCTCCCATCCTCTCTCACGACTAAGCACTGGTCCAAGTAAATTCCGATAATGCCTTTTCGCACTTTCTATCACCCCATGGTCCACTGGCTGAAGTAAGGCAGTTGTGTTAGGAGGTAAAAAATATTGCCCTTATTTTTCCATCCTTGGAACACAATTTCGCAGTGGAAGGGTGGGCTGGGGCGTTGTCAAGGAGGAGCACAGCCTTAACATCCTTCTTACTAATGCCAAACAAGGCCTGGTGCTGCCAGAGGGGTCAAAACTGTAATGAAACCAGTCGGTTATAATCTCCTGGGTAAACCAGGCAGAAGGGTTGTGCTGGTATTCCATAGGAAGCTTCTCCAGAATATCTTTCAGAGCTCTTGGCTTCCTACTCTTACCCACAATGACTGGTTTCGGCTGGTGGGACCCATCGGCGTTTGCACACGCAAACAGAAATATGCGATCCTTTGCACTCTTCCTCCCTGGAGTGCTGATTATTGTTTTGGAGGCCTGCTTAATATGGGGGGAGTGACTTCCAACAAAGACCAGTTCCATCAGCATTGTAGATTTGGAAGTCGTGGAGGCCCTCTTCCTCCTTCAGCTCACGAAAGTGGTTTATGAAGGGGTCCACTGTGTCGGCATCGGTGCTGAGAAGCTAGCCTGTGATTGCCTTATTCATAATGCTGTGACGCCGCCTAAAGCGTCACAGGCAGCCATCACTGCACTTGAATATCTCGTGGCCTAGGTGATGAGCAAGCCTCTACACCGGATTTTGAATGTTGACACCATGAACAGGAACACTCTTTGCTCTCTCCTGCGTGTACCACTTGTACACTGTCTCATCGAGATTTTCCATAGGAAGTCGTCATTTGCAGTACAGTTCCTTCCCCTTCTTGCTGGCCTCCACTGCTTTCATGGCCTCCTTCACCTTCTCCTTCCCCTTGATGAGGTCATGGACTGTAGTTTTCTTGAAGCTGTATTTATTCCGGAGCTGACTTCGTGTTGTCCATTCCTCAAACTCCTGAATAATTTGAAACTTCTCAGTCAGGGAGAGAATCTTCCTCTTCCCCTTGCATGAGGATGAGGGGCTAGTTGGTTTTGAAGCCATTCTTGCCATTGGTAGGAAGTGTAGGTAGGTCACACTTGGTATGACAGGTCACGGACATGAGAGAGGTAAGGCAGGCGAAAACCAGACATTGAATACTATGCACAGACTGAGAAAGACCCAGCAGGGAAAGGGGTTAGGCATGCGGGCTAGCTAGCCTACGTGACTCATCGTGCAGATACTGCCTCAACAGTGAGTCATGGGAGCTGGCTGCTACGCGAACTTCCGATGCATACACTGACCAAAGGTCGCTATATCCGGTGGAAGTTCACTCAGGGAATGGTGGGTCGCGAACTTCCACCGCATACATCAATCAAAGGTCGCTATTTCCAGAGGAAGTTCGCTCTGAGAATTGTGGGTTGCGAACCAAACTTCCACCGCATACACCAACCAAAGGTCGTTATATCCGGCAGAAGTTTGCCCTGGAAATGGTGGGTCATTATATTTGAAGTTCGCAATAAAACGGTTCGTTATATTGAGTGTTTACTGTGTACATACATACATACATATATATATATATATATATATATATATATATATATATATATATATATATATATATATATATATATATATATATATATATATATATGTAAATAATCAAACATTAGTGGCACTCCTGTGGAAGATTCTGTCGGGTTGATAGGTGTAAGAACTGTGCCTTTGATGCATTAAAACAACAAGATTACTTTTGCCCCAGTCAGAGATATAAGCCAAGTCAGACATTACGTGTGCCATAGCCTCATCCCTTGTTTGTTGATATAACTGTTGAGATGGACATTGTGGGAAATGAATGGAAAGGTGAAGGGTAGTAACATCAGTGTATGAGTGGATAGGATTAGATGTACAGCTCTGAAGGTCATTGATGAATAAAATGGAGAGTTGGTAATAGGACGGAGCCCTGAGGAACACCACTATTGATAGATCTAGGAGAAGTACGGTGGCCGTCTACAACAGCTGCTATGGAACCACGAGAAAGGAAGCTATAGTTGAAGCCACAGATAGAAGGATAGAAACAGTAAGAGGACAGTCTGGTAATTAAAGATTTATGCCAGACTCGATCGAATGCCTTTGAGATGTCAAGTCTATCTATCTATCTATCTATATACCTAGGCTGCTTCCCCCAGGGAAAGGGAGGCAGCCGAGACAGGACGAAACACTCCCCATTTACTCATCCATTCAAACACATTCATTCGCATCTTAGCCCCAAAGGGGAGAACGGACAGATCCTCACCGCACCACACCGCACAAGGGTCAACTGCGCAATGCAATCAGTGATATCCGCAGCAGGGTCTGACAGCAGAGCTGGTTTACCCCTGCCACATCATAACAGACCCATCTCCTTACCCGCACCTGACCTGAGTAGCTGATCAGACCAAATGCGGGAGAATATCCCCTCAGGGCTTCGTCATCATTTATTCATTCACAATTTCTCTCCATTTATTCCTGTCACGCACAGCCACTCTTCCTTGCTCAACAGACATCCCTCTTGCATCCAGCGCTCTCTTTACACTGTCCATCCATCCTATTCGTGGTCTTCCTCTCAGCCTTACACCTCTCACATCAGATCTAGTTATCTTTTTCACCAATCGCTCATTATCCATTCTCTCCATATGCCCAATCCATCGCAACACCCTCTGCTCAACTCTACCAGCCATCTCCCGAACAACTCCAGTTCTCCTTCGCACTTCATCATTTCGCACTTGATCCATACGCGTCACTCCACACATACTCCTCAGACACCTCATCTCCATTACATTCAAACTTTTCCTCTCTGCTACACCCATATTCCATGTTTCAGCCCCATATAACGCAGTCGTTACCACGACACCCTCATACAGCCTTCTCTTTACATCCATTCTAAGTGAACTACATCTAAACACTTTTTTCATTCCTCCCAGCACCTTTCTTACTTCATTTATTCTAAACTTCACTTCTGCATCTATTCTTCCATCCACAGCAACATGTGACCCTAGATATTTAAAACACTTTACCTCCTCAAGCAACTCGCCATTCAAAACTATATTCATCCCCCTACCATCTACCAACCTCGTACACTTCATCACTTTACTCTTATTCCCATTTACTTTCAATTTCCTCCTTTCACACACCCTTCCAAACTCCTCTACCAACTGTTTCAATCTCTCCTCTGAATCAGCCACCAGTGCAGTATCATCTGGAAACAGCAGCTGCTTCAGATTCCACTCTCCACCATCAACATTCACCAGACTCAGACCTCCATCTAAAACTCTTGCATTCACCTCCCTTACAACACCATCCCTGTAAATATTAAACAACCAAGGCGACATCACACATCCCTGTTGCAGCCCCACTCTCACGGGAAACCAATCACTCACAGCATTTCCCACTCTTACACACGCTCTACTATTTACATAAAAACTTTTCACCCCTTTTAGTAACCTACCATCAAGTCCATACAATCTTAAAACAGTCCACAAAGCCTCCCTATCAGTTCTATCATACGCTTTCTCTAAATCCATAAATGCCCAAAACACATCCTTGCCTTTCGCTAAATACTTTTCACACACTTGTCTCACAGCAAACACCGGATCCACGCATCCCCTCCCTCTCCTAAAGCCACACTGCTCATCACCAATCACTCCCTCTGTACCCTCTCTAACTCTCATAATTAACACTCTACCATACACCTTACCTACAACACTCAACAGACTTATACCCCTAAAGCTAGTACATTCATGCTTATCACCCTCGCCTTTATACAACGGGACCACACATGCACTTGCCCAGTCAATTTGCACCCTACCTTTCACAAAGCACACATTCAACAGTCTTACTAACCAGTCAACAGTAGTCACTCCACCACCCTTCAAAAATTCCACAGCACACCCATCCATACCTGCAGCTTTCCCTGTTTTCATCTCCTTTACTGCCTTCTCCACTTCCTCCTTCGTGATCAAAGAATCATTCAACTCTCCCAACACATTTATTCCTTGCACCCTTCCATCCGCCACAATCTCAGCCACCCTTTCCTCCTCTACATTTAACAATCTTTCAAAATACTCTGCCCGTCTCTTCCTTACTGCATCAGTCTCAATTAACATCCTTGCATCCTCTGCTTTTACTCGTTCTTCCTTCCCAGACTCTCTCTTTCGCACCCTTTTCACCTCCTTCCAAAACATTTTCTTATTCTGTTGAAAATTCTCTGTCAGCTGACTACCCCACCTCTCATCTGCTGCCACTTTAGCATCACACACAGCCCTTCTCGCCCTATTCCTCTATTCCTTATACCTTTCGTATGACATCTCATCCTTCCTCTGAAGCCACACTTCATATGCACGTCTCTTCTCAGCCACAACCATACTTACTTCCTCGCACCATCATTCACTTCCTTTTCTTACACCACCACCCACACGTCTCACACCACACACCTCTTCTGCATGCCCCACCACAGCACTCTTAAACAACTGCCATTCCTCCTCCACACTGCCATTTTCCCGATCTTTCACTGCGTTCCACTCATCTTTCAATTTCTCTTGATACTCTATCTTTTTCTCTCTTTTATCCAACTCACTCACTTTCAAAATCTCCCTGCCACACCTAACCCTCCTAGCTCTCACCCATCTCTTACCTACTCTTAACTTTCCCTCCACCAGGTAGTGGTCAGACATACCTCCACCCTCCCCTCTCAGAACTCTCACATCCAACAATCTTCCTATTACATTCCTAGACACAACCACATAGTCCATCAAAGCTCTATCAACAACCCTTCCACCCTCCTGTCTCACCCATGTATACTTATAAATATCTTTCTTCTCAACAGCGTATTTCCAATCACCATCTCTCGCTCAACACACATCGCTATCATTCGTTTCTCATTTTCATTTCTTCCAGGCACACCATGCATACCAACGACACCTTCAACTGCTACATTTCCCACTCTAGCATTCAGATCTCCCATCATTACCACATTCACATTCGCTCCAAAACTCTGGAGACACTCATCAACATCATTCCAGAAAGACTCCCTCTCTTCTTCATCCCTTTCACTTCCAGGCCATGTGAAGTACAATTGCAAAGCTTTCGCCAAAGTCCCAAAAAAAATATGACCATGAGTCCGAAATGTAGGTGAGAAGATCGCCAGTGGAACGTCCCTGACGGAACCCATACTGATGATCAGAAAGAAGGTTGTAATAGAAAAGACATTTTAAAATTTTTCTGTTAAGAATAGACTCAAAAACTTTTGAGACAGGATCTTAAGGCAACCGGGCGTTCGTTAGAGGGTTGGGAATTGTCACCCTTCTTTGGGACTGGCTGAATAAAAGCAAACTTCCAGTAAGAAGGAAAGGTACAAGTTGATGGACAAAAGCGAAAGGGTTTACCTGGGCTGGGTGTAAGCACAGCACAGAAGCACAGTTCTTGTTGACAGCAGTAGGGACCCCATCAGGCCCACATGCCTTGTTCGTATTAAGGCCAGTGATGGCAGAAAATACATGAGTTGAAGAAATTTTAATGTCAGCCATGAGGAAGTCAAAGGGGGGAAGTGATGGAGGAACAACACCGGAATCATCTAAGGTGGAATTGGAGGAGAAAGTCTGAGTGAAGAGAACTGCTTTATCAGTAGAAGAAATAGATACAGAGCCATCAGTGTAGAAATGAGGAGGGAAAGATGATAAGGTAAAGTTGTTAGAAAGGTTTTTGGCAAGATGCCAGAAGGAGTGGGAAGAATTCGGGTAGGAGAGTTGAGAGCATTTAGTACTAATGAAATTATTTTTTAGTAGAGTGAAGAACATACTTAGCACGATTCCGGGCAGAAACATAAAAAAGATATGATTCATGGGTGGGTTGACTCCGATATCTTTTATAGGCCTTCTCCTTGTTGTCGACAGCATTAGAACAAGCATGATTAAATCAATGTTTATTTTGCATTAGTCAAAGGATATGAGAATGGAATGTATGCTTCCATGCCCGAGAGAACAACCTCCTTCATGCTCATGACACACACAGATTGCTCCCAGCCATGGAAACAATAATCATTTCAGGGAAAATCAAAGAAGTATTGCCTGAGGGCCTTACCTTATGAATTACTTCTTGTCATTGTTGTAGTTGTGCACTGTTAATTTATTTACATTCTTTATTGCCTGGGAAAATGTGAGTTCTCTCCTGGGCTCTATAATGTGCAATGTTGTGTGGGAAAATGTGAGTTCATCTCTGGGTTTTAGAATATGCATTATGGAGCAAGAAAATGTGATTTTCCCCCTGGGCTCTATAGTGTTCTGGGTTGTGCTAGTGGAGTCAGGAGAGGGGGGGGGGATTTAAACAGGGCCCGCCTCACTTGCTGACGGTTTCCTAGAGTGTAACACACTGAGTGAGTGTATGATGGCTAGTGAGAGAATTTAGTTCAGTTCAGTTTAGTGTGTGAGCCAGTCAGTAACAGACAGTGAGTTTGTGCACGGCAATTTAGTGAGCAAGAGCCAGTCAGATAGTGTGAGTGAGTGTCAGTAGTGAACATTCATTGAACTGGGAAACAGCCAGTGAGTTAGTCAATTAATCAGTGAGTCAGTTGTGGACGGAAGGTGTGAGTCAGTGACAGAGTTAGTGAGTTAGGCAGTTGTAGACAATCAGGGAAAGATAAGGTGTCAGAGAGTCAGTAGGAGAGAGTCAATCAGTCAGCGATCAGACGGTGAGTGAGAGGTAGTGGGAGAGGACGGAGGTAGCGTGAGAAAAAAGTCAATGTTT
Organism: Coenobita brevimanus; assembly: GCF_032717465.1. Lineage (NCBI taxonomy): Eukaryota > Metazoa > Arthropoda > Malacostraca > Decapoda > Coenobitidae > Coenobita > Coenobita brevimanus. The sequence goes on from NC_137005.1 coordinate 11,232,275, forward strand.
TGCAAGTATGCCTCAGTTGAGCTTAGAAGGAATAAAATCCAGAATTGTCCAGTGACTGATTAACTGCCTGGCCTATCTAGATGTCGTTTTTGATGTAACAACGATCCATACATTATAACAGTGTAGAAAATAGTCTAGTAGTAATATCATTGTTGTGTTCGTAGCATGACTACTCTCCAATCATTTGATGTTATACTCTTCTTCAGATGACTCTACACTGAGTGATAAGCTAGCTGGCTTCTTGTTATCCAGGAAGCAGTTCACTACATTAGGTGGTAAGTACATAACCAAATGGAGACCTGGTTATCTGATGTGTTCAGACAATCTAACCAGATGAGAACCACAAAGATTTACACTGAAGTGATGGATTGGATTAGTTGTTCACAAAATGCCAGTCAAAGCAAAGTGACTGCTCGCAAGATTTAACTCTAAAACCACGGAGGCGATGTTATAACCCATGTCTCAGGTATGGCAAATACTAACAATAGGATGCTTCCAATAATATTGTTGACGCACCTATAATTAACCAAACACTTTGAAAAATGAATTTAGGCAAACAAAATTGATCCTTTCCACTCGCCTTGGAAAAAAACTGAAGGTCCGTCGGTGGTCTAGGGGTGGAGGGAGATTGAGATGAAGATTTTTTTTTTTTTTTTGTGGTGGGCATGAGACAGTCTCGCAAATGTCCGCCACGCCACGTAAAGGGAAATAAATTCTGGAGGGTGGGGAAAGTAGAGGCAGATTGGGTAATAAAAGTCAAAGTATGGCATGGAAAGGCATTGTAGAGTAGGGGGATGCAAGCTAGGGTAGTGAAAAGCAGAGTATACCTGGGAAACGCAGGGTAGGGTATGGAAAGGCAGGGTAGAGTAGGGGGGTTCAGGGTACGGTAGGGAAATGCAGGGTAAAGTAGGGAGATGTAGGCCAGAGTAAGGAGATGCGGGTTGGATAAGAAAAATCAAACCCTGGCAGGGAAAGTCAGGGAAGGGTAAGGAAAGGCAGGGTACAGTAAAGTAAGGCAGGATTGAGTACGGAGATGCAGGGTATGTTAGGGGAAAGCAAGGTAGGATAGGGAAAGACAGGGTAAAGTAGGGAGATGCAGGGTAAGTTATGATAGAGAAAGGCAGGTTAGGGTAGGGACATGTTGGGCAGGATGAGGAGAGAGAGGTTAGGGTAGGGACATGTTGGGCAGGATGAGGAGAGAGAGGTTAGGGTAGGGAGACAAGACATGGCAAGGAAAGGCAGGGTAGGGTAGGGAAAAACAGTGAGGGTCAATGTCATGTGCTCCAGTTATAGTATATTTCTCCTCACTTCCTCTTCCTCTCCTTTGGACACGCTGTTAGAGTTGCCACTAGTGTTATGTCGTGCCAAACAGGCAGCTGGGCTTGTTTCCTGTCCTGATCGGTGGCGGTGGAAGAGGGCGTTTTGAGACAAACAGGGCACTATCCTCACTCAGTGAAGGCCAGTGACAGACTGAGTGGTGCAGGCCCTCCGGCAACCTGGCAGGGATCCACACGACCCCCTCAACAAACCTAATATAGAGTTAGGCAGGAATAATCGAGCACGAATCCTGCTGTCTTCCGGAGAGTCTGTCTCAGCCATGCACACAGACTTTCCATATCTGTCGCACTCTAACGGTTAAACTGTTAGATATTAACTACTTATTGTAACCAGTAAACGGCTAAACGTTGTTTTTACTTACTATTTCAAGTTATTATTGTTGTTTACAGTACTAATTTGTTTTTATTGATTTCTCCTCTTTGTTTCATAATAGTGTTTCAGATAATGATTTACTTTACAGAGTACAGTGATTTACTGTGTCAAATATAGTGTTGATGTTTCGATGATACTTTACTTCTAGTGACTACCAGCATTACAGTTCAGTTCAGTACAAGTTTCTCTAACCGTCAAAACCAAACTACATGCACAGTACACACTACACTTCCTTTTCAAAATTAAAAAAGAAAAATGGCGACAACTAACCAAGCTTAGGAGTCCCCAGTGGGGGGGGGGGGACCATAAATGCCCCCATCATCCACCCCTCTCCTGGTGACGACTCATCGAGCTGCCTGGAACCACTGTCTGACTCACTTCTTCATTTCTGCATCAATCTCTGTCTTTCCCCTGACTTTCTCTCTGTTGACTACCACGTCTCCTCCTCTAAACCTCACCTTCTCTTCCTAACTGAGACTCAGCTGTTTGAGGCAACTGATAGCAAACCCATTTCTGTATCATCCTACTTTCTCAGCAAACCCATTTCTGTATCCTCCTACTTTCTCTAAACTCATTCCAAAGCCAAAAGTGGCTGTTGTGTGCATTTACGCAACTACTTGTCTTGCTCTCGTGTTACTGAACTTGATTCTTCTGATTCTCTACTCTATGGCTTCAGCTTTCCTGTCATTCTCAGACTAAATATATCTGCACTGTAGAATTATCCCCTAATTTTGCTGGCTATGAAAAATTCTTTAACTATTTTTCGTCCACAATGGAACACATTCTATCCATTTCTCCTTTCTCTGAAATCTCCATTCTAGGAGATTTCAATGTTCACCACCACTTTTGGCTCTCCTCTCCTTTCACTGATCCACCTGGTGAACAAGCCTACATCTTTTTTATCCTTAATGACATAGAGCAGGTTGCACAGCAACCCACCATTATCCCCGACTGCCTTGGAGAGAGCTCCAACATGCTTGACCTGTTCTTTACAACTAATCCTTCTGCTTACACTGTTAACCTTTCCTCTCCATTGGGCTCCTTCGATCACAACCTTAATACCTTAACCTGTTCTATCAGTCCAATACGGCCTGTGGTTCCTCCAAAGAAATGTTGATTGTGGCACTTTGGAGCTGTGGATTGGGAGGCCCTCAGGCAGAACTTCATTGATTTACCCTGGAATGATTATTGCATCCATGGCTGGGAGCCATCTGAGTGTGCCTTGTGCGTGACGGAGGTTATTCTCTCGGGCATGGTAGCATACATTTCCTTCTCATATCCTTTGAGTAATGCAAGAAAACCTTGGTTTAATTATGCTTGTTATAATGTTGTCCACAAGAAGGAGAGGGCCAATAAAAGGAACCAGAGCCAACCCACCCCCAAATCACATATTTTTTATGTTTCTGCCCAGAATCATGCTGAGTCTGTTATTCGCGCTGCTAAAAATAATTTCATCCGTACTAAAAGCTCTCAACCATCCAACTCAGATTCTTCCCTCGCCTTTTGGCACCTTGCCAAAAACCTTTCTAACAACTTTACCTCATCATCCTTCCCCCCTCTTTTGTATTCTGATGGCTCTGTAGCTATTTCTTCTACTGATAAAGCAGATCTCTTCACTCAGACTTTCTCCTCCAATCCCACCTTAGATGATTCCAGTGCTGATCCTCCATCACTTTCCCCCTCTGCCTTCCTCATGGCTGACATTAAAATTTCTTTAGCTGATGTATTTTCTGCCATCACTGGCCACAGTACTAACAAGGCATATGAGCATGATGGAGTCCCTCCTGTTGTCCTCAGGAACTGTGCTTCTGTGCTTACACCCTGCCTGGGTAAACTCTTTCACCTTTGTCTATCAACTTGTACCCTTCCTTCTTGCTGGAAGTTTGCTCTCATTCAGCCAGTCCCAAAGAGGGGTGACCATTCCCAACCCTCTAACTATCGTCCAAATGCTTTAACATCCTGTGTCTCAAAAGTTTTTGAGCCATTTCTTAACAGAAAAAATTTAAAGCCTTTCCTATCACAACCTTCATTCTGATCGTCAGTATGGGTTCCATCAGGGACGCTCCACTGGCAATCTTCTCATCTATCTTTAAGGCTCCTGATCCTCCTCCTCTCGGGACTTTGGCGAAAGCTTTTATATTGCACTTGACATCTCACAGGCTTTCGATTGAGTCTGGCATAAATCTTTAATCTCCAAACTGCCCTCTTACGGTTTCTATCCTTCTTTCTGTGCCTTCATCTATAGCTTCGATTCTGGTCGTTCTGTAGCCGCTGTTATAGACGACAAACGTTCTTCTCCTAGATCTATCAACAGTGGTGTTCCTTAGGACCCTATTCTATCACCAACTCTCCTCCTTTTATTCATCAATGACGTTCTAAGCTGTACATCTAACTGTATCCACTCTTACACTGATGATTCCACCATTCTCCTTTCCATTCGGTTCCCGCAACGTCCATCTCAGCAGTTACTTCAACAAACAAGTGATGAGGTTATGGCACACTTTATGTCTTACTTGGCTTGTATTTCTGACTGGGGTAAAAATAAACTTGTTTTTAATGCATCAGAGACTCACTTCTTACACCTATCAACTCGACAAAATTTTCTACAGAAGAACCCATTAATGTTTAATAATATCCAGCTCAATCCTGCATCATCTTTGAACATGCTTGGGGTTTCATTCACTTGGGACTTATCTTGGAAAGATCATATTGCTTCTTTTGTATAATATGCTTCCAAGAGACTGGGTGTGCTAAACCGATTCTGGAACTTCTTTACCCATGCACAGTTGTTGACTTAATACACGGGTTTTGTTCGCCCCTGAAACGAGTACAACTCTTAACTGTGGGGAGGCTCCCCACATACAGCTGTTCTCAGTATGGTGAAGCCAAAGGTTTCTCATCTCATTAACTTTCCTCCTCTTATTGGCTTTCTTCAGCCTTTGTCTCTTCGCCGCACTGTTGCATCTTTATCTCTTTTCTACCGCTACTTCAATGGTCACCGCTCCTCTGAACCGTCTGCTTGCATCCCCTCACCTCTACTATGGGTGTGTAGCATCCGCCTGGCAACAACTCTCATCCCTTTTCTGTCCAACTATCTAATGCAAGAGTTAACAGTTACTCCCACTCCTTCATTTATGCAACAGGTCAACTCTGGAACTGTCTCCCTCTGTCTGTATTTCCTACTTCCTATCTCCAGTCTTTTAAACGCAGTGTGTCCAGGCATCTCGAAATGAACTGATCTTGAATTTGGCTCTCTTTTGTACTGTTTTTTTTTTTTTCTTTGAAGTAACGGCTTGTGCGCTCCTGGCCTCTAGTTCTTTCTTGCATTAAAAAAAGAGATCCACATGGACCACCATACTGAGAATTTGTGTATCGAATAGGCGTGAGTTTGACACTTTGTATACTGCGTATAAGCTTTGTTTTAATTAAACAAAAAAAATCGTGCATACAGTACACAGACATTTTTCCCTAACCACACATTGACTCTTGTGAAGCGGCAGGTGAGAGGTACCGTGCACATTACTGATTGAAGGATATAGTGCAAAGTACTGACACTGCATTAACGTGGTTTTAATCTTCTCAATTCCTGTTATTGTCGGCCTACTGCCTATAGAATAAAAAGTGGTTCTATTTGCGTAATCATCAATGCAATATATAATGCACTATACATTATATATATATATATATATATATATATATATATATATATATATATATATATATATATATATATATATATATATATATATATATAAACATCAGCCGTTTGAGTATCCACTGCAGGACCGGCCTATCCCGACCGAAGTCGGGACGGTACAGCCAATGTATCTCTACCAAGTGGCTTAGGCTGTCTAGTAGAGATTGTATGTAGGGTGAGAAGTGCTTGTAAGTGTAATTATAGTGTTGTAGTGGCTTTGGATGTGTGTGTAGTCTGTGAACCAAGTGTAATCGGCCCGCGTAAGCCGACTGGGTGCAAGCATACTTTATAGTAAGCGACACTGGTTCAACCACAGCACCCCTTGTGTCCGCCAATGCAGTACGTGGCCGGGTGAACACTCCCAAAGTTTATGTGTGTGTGTGTGTGTATGTGTAAGCACAGAAAAATTACTTTTTACTATCGTCAATGTAGCCCTTATATATCAGAATGGGTGTGATGCAGTCACTGGGAGATCCCAACATTACCTAGTTCAGTGGTTTCCAACCTATGGGGCACGCCCCCCTAGGGGGGCACGATGGGCTGCCTGGCGGGGCACGAAGGCTTGATAAAGAGGGTATTTGTATTTGAAAACTATAAATTATAATGGAATTCAGTAATTTCTAAATATGGAGAAACTGTTTCAGATATAAATAAGATATCTAGTTTTCTTAATATCTAAACATTTTCAAAGATTAAGAATCAATGATATTTATGGACATGTGCCAATTAGGCTATGCCAGTAAAATACAATCTCTGAGGAAGGGGGGCGTAGGGAACGTGTCATTCAATGAGGGGGGGGGGCGAGAAATAGAAAAGGTTGGAAACCACTGACCTAGTCAAAGCCTCCATTTCTATAACCCAGTAAGGTAAAGAAGTGACATTAGATATTTTCAAAAACATAGGCCTACTTAGAATTTACCAGTCATTTTTAAAAAATAGTCATAGGTAGAAAAGGACAGGACGACTTGATTAAAGCCTGTTTGAACCAAGTTGAAAATACTCGAGTAAGTCGAACCATTATAAATGCATTTTTAAAATCATTGAATACATCGAATTTAATGACAAAAATGACTGTACTACACAGTACCGTATTTCACAGACTTCTAACCATTTCTAGACATGTTAATTATATATTTGTTGATAAACTGTTGAGATAAATCGAAATGAACAGAGGTTAGGCAACATAAGCCACGTATATACTTTGTAAACACCGCTGAATTTCCAGTTCGACCCTTAACACAGACATTTTACCTCGTAAGAAAAAAAAAATTGTAGTAAGAGAAATGTCATCAGAGTATCCAATAATAAGAGTGTCTCTGGAAGTCTGTATAAATAGAAACTGTGTCTGAACTAAACTAGACGATATATGTACTTTTCCCTGACTGTCTTCCTAACCCCCAACATTCTCCATTCTGCCCCCGGTGTCTCCATCACTGACCCATTCTTTTCCATTTATATGTTTGTTCTCGTTTCTGGCCCACCGTATGAAGTGTCTATGACTGCACAGCCTAGAACCTCTCTCCTTTTTGCTTATATCACTCACATCCTCCTCACGTACTACACTTTCTTCATTTTTTTTCTTCATTAATCCTCATTTTCTTACTCTATTCTCCTTCATTACATCTAATTTTTCTCATAGTTACTCTCGTCACATCTTCTCCAGCTTTAAGTTTTTTCACTCACTCTTCCAGGGGATCACACTTTCTCCCTCATTTCTCCAATTCCACATATTTTTATCTCAGTATTTCTCCTCCTCCCATCACTTCCCTCTTTTCTAATCCCTCCCACATAGTATACTCCGCTTTTGTGGTCGTACGTCCATCCTCCATTGCTCATTTTCTTCCCCCCAGTATTTTCCTCTTCCCTTTCAATCTTCCTCCAGATCCTCACTCTTCCACCCCGAACTTTTTCATACTCACCTTCCTGACGGTCCACGTTCCCTTCTATTCTCTCTCCATATCCCTCCCTCCTTTCCTGTCCCATCACTTTACCACTCATTACTCACCTTTACAACTCCTACTCTCCTCTCCCTCCCTCCTCATCTTTTTCACCACCCTTCCCTTACCATTCCCATCACCACCACCCCTCCCTCACTCCCTAATCTCACCAGTCTTCCAACTACCCTCCATCTCTGCATTACCCCTTCAACCTCCATTTCTCCTCCTTTCCCCCTGGCATTCACAACTTCTCCTTCAGCCTTTCAACCACTCTCACACCTTCTCCCTCCCTCCCACTCTCACAGCTTCATCCTTTCATATCTCTCCCTTTTACCACCAGCTCTCCAGGGTTTTACATCAGTCCAACATTTGCGTCTCATTTTTCCTGCTTTCCTGCTGCGTCATATGCACTTCATGTGCTGATTACATAATTCCTGCTTCTCATTTTTATTACTTTTTCTCATAGTTCTTCCTTCGTATTATTTTTTTTTTCTTTCCTATTCTTCATATTTACTGCACATCTGTCAGTTTCCGTGTTCAGGAGATGAAGAAGGGGGGAGAGGGAAGAAATGAGAAAAGACATCGAAGGCTGGTGAATGAATAAGAGAGATGAGGTGGGTGAAGGAATGAGGAGTGGTGAAACCAGAGTCAGTGTGTGATGGAAGGAGAGGAGGGACGAATAAGAAAGAAAGAGAAAAGGAGGAAAAAGAGAGTTGGCATAAGAGGAAGGGAGAGTCAGAGAAAGACAATGGTGGCGTTGAGGTACAATGGTGATGAGGGAGTTATGTAATGTGCGTACAATTGAAGGCGCGCGAGCGCGCGAGCACACACACACACACACACACACACACACACACACACACACACACACACACACACACACACACACACCGCTCGCTGGTGCAGTGGTAACGTTCTCGCTTGCCAACTGGTGGACGGGAGTTCGCACCTCGCTCAGGTTGCGAAAAGTTTCACTGATGAAGTGGGTGGTTATTGTCCCCCTGGAGCAAGGGGACGGGTGTGTGTGTGTGTGTGTGTGTGTGTGTGTGTGTGTGTGTGTGTGTGTGAAAGTCACAACCTTGCCCTTAGATCGGACTATATGAGCTCTCAGCTCCCTTCCGGGAGGGTAAAAAGCTGACGATCACGACCATCAAGTGATCCTAACCGACCCGGTGAATTAGACTAAAGTAACACATCAGATCTCTGTCAAAGAATCACCATGAGTGTGGGATTAAGAAAATCAGAGTCGAATCAGAACGCCATAGGAATTAAGATTCAGTAGTGATTTTTACAAGACACCTAACGAGATGATACGACCAACTGAATATTGGCCCATTCAGTGTTGTCATGTTTAGTTACACCAGTGTGTGTGTGTGTGTGTGTGTGTGTGTGTGTGTGTGTGTGTGTGTGTGTGTGTGTGTGTGTGTGTGTGTGTGTGTGTGTGTGTGTGTGTGTGTGTGTGTGTAAAATAACTCACATAGTTTTGAGCGAAGTTTAACCAACCTTTGAAAAAGTTTAGTCATTCAAGGAGTATACCTATTTTTTTCTTGACGACAATTGCGCATAACTCAAGGTCACTGGGCAAGGTCAACTAAAAAGTTTTCATTCGATTTCAACCAATCTTTGCGGAGGGCTTTAGGACTAGGCAAGAATAAGGTGATTCAATGTCGAGAAATATTAGTCAAACTTTAAAGTTAATGGAAAGGTTAAAGGTGTAGGTCACAGGAAAAGGTCCCACAGTTTTGTGGAATGAATAAGATTTAAACAAGAACACAAGGTTGGAAAATTGAGAAGTCAGTCATAGGTCTTAGTCGGGGGGTCAAGGTCAGTTTACGACATGTGTGTCTGTGTGAAACACAAAGCAGTTTTGCCTAACTTAGATTAAATTTGGTGAATGGTTTCAGATTCATCCACGGGGATAGGTTTTGAGAACATTTGGTCAGAGGTAATGATCACATGATAGGGTCAACTTTAATAGCTTCCATATGATTTAAACTAAACTTTATTGAAGTTTTCAGGTTATAATAAGATGAATGGATTCAACTTTCAATGCAACCACAAAAATAACAAGGTAACAGAGAAAGGTCAAAGGCCAAGGTCATATGGCAAAATTAACTTAAACACTCATCTGATCTGACCCAAACTTGGTGGACGTGTTAAAGGTTGGGAAAGAATGCCGAAAGTTAATTTTGAGACTAATCAACTGAATGTCTGGTCAAAAGAAAAATCAAATATTTGGCCTTTAGACCGGTTAGTGGGCGCTGGTGTACTGTAGTATTCTCTGAGTGCTACTTCTTGTTTTAGTATTGCCTTGCTAGAGAAACCGGATTCATTAAACTTTCATGGGTACGATTTTTTCCAGTGGAACTTTACAGTAACACTTCCAATACAGTAACACTTCCAGTACAGTAAATTCTATTTATCAATATTTTCATCATTCCAGATAATTTTCTTCACAATTGTAGCAACACCACGCTGAGATGGAGTCACTTCAAAATTCACCACATACATAACGGGGTTAATTTACCACCTTACATTGTAGTATATGCAGCGAAGCAGCACCCCACAACACCATGCAGGTAGCCACCCCCTCCCCTTGCCTGATATGATTATATATTACTTATTGTTACTTTCTTCACCTCTAATAAGAGAATCACCTCTTTGCCATTGTTACTGTCCCACCATGTTTTATTATTCCAGTTTTCTCCTTACTTAATTTTATCACACACACACACACACACACACACACACACACACACACACACACACACACACACACACACACACACACACACACACACACACACACACACACACACACACACACACACACACACACACACACACACACACACACACACACACGATACAAAGCAAACTAAAAATCATTTGTGCCTGCTATAAAAACTGTAGCACTAAAGTCTTGGCATCATGATGGGATTGCCTGGTGCTGCTTCCTGCACTGGTCTGAAGGCCAAGCACCGTGGTAGGATTACCAGGCGTTGTCACCTACACTGGATTTATTGTCAGCATAAGCAGCAACTAAGTTAGGATGTATGTGGGACGGGAATGGTTTCCCTAGGAATGTTGCAGTGTTGTAGTCAGGACCAGGTCAGGTCAAGTTAAATCATTCGGGTTCCTATTACTCACTAGCAGATTGATAAAATCACTTTAGACAGATGAAATGATATATCACAGATGTTCCGATCATGGAAAGGGCAATGGTGATACTATTACCTCTCAGCGTCCTATGACCCACTTTCAGTTTAGTTAAACTGTCAAATATTACTTGGAGTAGAAGACTAGAATTGCCCTTACCATGAGAAAGTTAGGCCGTATAAAAAAAAAATGGCCCAGTTGCTTGGACAATGAAGTTGTATTTAAGTATGCTGACAAGACACCGGTATACCCCTCATCATAAATTAGTATAATCTCACATAACGTAAAGGTTGTCTGTGTTGCAGCCAAGTCCCTGTTCTCATCCTGATGTCGGGACAGTGGACTACATGACAGGTCGATGAGCTGTCAGGGTAACATGAAACAGGTGCTACTACAGAGAGTGAGATGAATACTGTATAGTGAAGTCTTACTCGTCCCAACCCTGCACACATCTAAATCTTCTCATAAAAAGTATACCCTCTGTGAGGAGGTGGAGGAATCGGGAGAGAGAGAGTGGTTGGGAACGGGAAGATACGCGGGTTCATATTTATCCCCTGACAATATCAGTTACGGCAAAAATATCCAGCCGATACTAGACTAGTGTGTGTTATGCTGGTCCTCGTCAAACATGGCAGGAGGAGAAATGGTGGGATGCAGGGTGTTGGCACCAGGGTGTTAGTAGTAGGATGTTGGTAGCATGATTCTGGTGGCAGGGTGCTGGATACAGGATGGTAGCTGGGAACTGGTGGCAATGAGCCACTAGAAAAGGTACTGGTTGAAAGGATCTGGTAGCAAGGTTGCTGGTACAGTAGCTGGGAATACCGGTAGCTTGCTTTTGTGATAGTTAGATGGTGTGGGGTCTGGAGGTGTGAGATGTGGCAATGTGGGGTATGGCTTTGTGCTGGTGTGATAATTCTGTAATGTTGCAGTATTCTTGTGAAATATTATGGTAGTATCTGGTGGTGCGGTGTGAGATAGTATAGCAGTGTGGAGTGTGATGATGGTGATAATGATGAAAATGATAATGATGAAGAATATGTATGCAAAAAAAAAAAAAAAAAAAAAAAGCCTAAATAACATAATGCTTCTCAATATCTTTCGAACCCAGGGACTCAGTGCGTAACTAATTAATGATAAACAAAAATCATGAAGATGCTTGAAATGACTTTGATCACAAGCTACATTTATGATGTATCAGAAGACAACGCTCGTTCAGCCACCAACCTCCTTTGCGAGCCTGGCTGGGATGGTGGGAGGTGACTGGGGTGGATATGACAGAACCTGCCCCTTTATTGCAGTTCTTACCAATGTGGGATATTGTCGTCATAAACTAGGGTACGGTAATTCAAATTAATTAAGAGTAGATAATCATGCTATCCCCCTAATGATATTACTTGAAAAAAAGCACCCAACACCTTTGGGTTTCGAAACAATGCGTCCATGACACATGACCATCACTGCGACTGGTTGGAGACTTCAATGCTACAGTTCACTCCACATATTTCGATGTCAAAGACAGATCTAAAGGTATTAGCTTTGCATGACTAGATCTTTTTAAGGTTAATCAGTGAATATGGTGTTGTTCCCGAATGGTTCAGTGAGAACAGTACAGAAAATAACTTCGCATGTTCAGTCCTGTTTGTTGCACATTGAGCCATCGGCAAACAGACAACGGCTACTCATCTCTCTAACCTAACGGACGGCTGCATGTCCGGCTACACATCTACAGATCATTCATTCATTCATTGCCAGACGCCATGTATCCCAAAAGCGGGGTGGCCAAGGCTTAGAGTTAATTGTTTTACAGGGAGGGGCACTAATCCTCCACCAACCCCACTTAATACGTAGGGAGATAGGTGAAAATGCACCTTGATTGGCTCTAGTGCCTTTTGGCTGGTATATTGTGCCACCACACCTCCTTTCATTTCACCCCAATCTCCTACATATCATATTTCCTTCACCCACACTAAATTCCCAACCCCATTTTCCCGATATCCCATACCCTATGCTCCCTTTGTACATTCTCCTTGGTCTTTAATAATCCCTGTTCCCAAAATCAGTCCATCTCAAACCATTTGTCCTATCCTCCACTACCTGTTTTCCTCCCTTGCGTCTCATCCTTCACTCCACCACCCTCATCAGTTCCTATCCTCACACCTAATCCCTCTCCCAGCCTCTCTCTCTCTCTCTCTTCCCGCCTTCTGCCATATGCAACACGTCTATCCCGTATCATAATGTTCCTGTGTGATACCAACTCTACCGGCACCCCGACATCAGAGCATCAGTGACACTACTACTTTTTTTTTTCCTGGGATTTATTTGCCATCATCATGAGTAGGTGTGTTCTCTGACCCACTGATTTGTGTGTGTGGTTGGTTGGGGGCACTAATGCATGGGCTGGAAGGATGCGGTCTGATTTCTCTGTATTCTTTTAGTCCCAGTGTATGTTACATTCCCTTATCGGGAGATATACTTTAGCATATTTTCGCACGGGACATAGCCAAAAACTTCTAAGGATTGAACGTTCAGTGAAATAATGCAAGACGAATTTCACCGGCCTCTTTACTAAACCTTATCATTTATTTGTTGGTGGCTTTTCTTTAACTAGATCCAACTTCCTTATAGAGTACTAATACAAAAAAAAGTTGAGGTAAAAATTATGTTGATAATTATTTACTCATCATTTGCAGACCTATCTGTAGCTTAAATTAATTTAATTTAACCCGTCACGTCCCGAGGTTTTTCGCACCTCCGACATCCCCCAATCCCGAGGTATTTTCAATTTTTTTTTTTTTTAGCTAAAACCTTCGCTTTTGGTGAGAAACATCAAAAATTCATAGAGAAATCTCTCACCTGAGGTTTAAAATACTCAATCCAGGTAGGAGTTCCTCCTTACCTGACTGAGTTTTCTAATATGCTGGCACCAAAGAAAACGAGTTCTATTGGAGGGTAACTATTTTATCCACTCATAAACGGTGTTTATTTATTTACTTGGTACGAATTTATATGTAGTATGAGAGTATATTGGTTTTCAAGCAGTAATAAAGGCATTATAAGCATTGTTTCACTCACTAACTAATCACCATACCTGACCTTTTTTTGCCACATTACCTGATCATTATTTCTGACTGTTTCTTCTTCTAATGCTGTGTAAACATTGTCCTCCACATTGTCATCGATTGGGGAATCACTCTGGCCCTGAATATCTTTACTGGCCAGGTCACTGGTAACAGGTGAATTGCCAAGACAATGGCGTGAGGGGGGGAGGGGGGAGGTTATGCGGTGTAAGGCATTGTCCCTGCTTGGCATCTTGTAGAGGAATAGAGGAAGGTGTCCCGTGTATACATACGAAAAATCACACGCGAAAATTGAAAATTGTGCAAATTAGGGACCTTGCAATTGCACGACGTACCGGTACATCGCCGGGACTGGCAAATGCAAATCGTTGCAATGTACCCACATGTCGACGGGACGTCTTGGGTTAACAACACACTATTGATAGCTTTTTTCCTCTCATTGGTTACATCACGCTTCCACTGTTGCTTTTCCCACAAACCCATTGACTTTCTTTCCATGTCTTTTTGTTCATTCTTCCTTGTTTCCTTTATATTTCAAATTGTATTATTTTTTTCTGATGGGTTTTGTCACACCCATAGGGATGATAACATGAATCCTCTCCTCGGTGTTGGAAGTGCTGAGACTCCTTCTTCTTATCAAATACTGAGGGGATTACAGAGAGTGAAGTGATAGTGTTCCACTTCACGCCCCTCGGTCAGCTGCAGTTTTGCAGACATAACAAGATGTCTCTTGGGATATACATGCAGTCAGCACATTAGTCATGTATACACCACATTCAGTCATTTGTAAACCTAATATGTCTAATGTATATGAATGTGTGTGAATGGGACATGTTACACTACTAATTCACACTTTGCCTGGCCCCCGACACAAAGAAATGCAAACTGAATTTTAAAAAACAATGCACTGATAAGTTTGGGAATGAGTTTAAAGTACTGGTAGAATTATAAGTCTATACAATGAGGAGTACACACAATAAAAAAAGTATCAGTGCACATTTGGCCCAAAACCATTTGAAGCCTTGGACGACGGACTCACGAGAGGTTTGATGAATGTCCACAATGTTGTCAAACACGCTTACATGATACAGATAAATTTCTTGTGACAATTTATGGTTGGTATTGTTACTGAATGCAAATTCAGATGGTAATTAACCCCTACACCGCGGGCATGTTTACCGATGTTTTGTGTGTGCCGCGGGGTTATTCGGGCTCCGACAGACTCTCAAAAAATATTTGCCAAAAATCAGTTATTAGTCCTAGAATATTAAAATTATATATGCTTATGGCACATACCTTCAGCTTTCTCCTTCGTCGGTTACCGTAGGAATTGTGGAGACCTCTGAAGTTGGGTAACGAAGTCTCCACTTTACAGTTCCCAACAACCCGCAATATGATTACCACAGCCAGATATAAACACTATAAATACTACTCTATGATTTTCAAGTAGTTTGGGATCCATACTCCAAAAAAAAACCCACTGAGAAAGCAATGAAAATTATGAGCGCGTCTGACCGCCGCACTTCCGCTAGTTCGCTTTTGGTACTCTGTCATTTATTATTCATAAAACCCCTCACACTTTATATTTCTATAACAACATAACACTTATATATATCTACAGTCTTTATCCATAAGTTTCCTTCAGTAGTATTAGTTTATTGCCACTGTAGGGATTCAATTTCTTTCAGTAAAATACGTAGCATTCACTTTCTCGTCCTGTATACTGGCATTGAGAGTGAATGTCACTTTCATCTTCACTCTCATAACTCATAGTATTCAGACATGCTATAGTGAAACTTTCACTTTCATTACTCCTAGGGTATATACTCGTATTCTTATAATACTACTCATTTACATTTCTATTTACGTTCTCTATTTTATTTACGTTATTTACATTTCTATTTTATTTACACTGTGTTATGCACTGTCACTTGAAGTAACTTATAAAACTATTTTCCATTGTTCACGTATATTTACATTCATTACTTTCACTTGCTGTTTACACATTATTTACACATTATTTACAATTCCACTTGCACTGTTTTACTCAATAGAAAGATCGTAGTCACTCTTTTATCAATTGTCAGCCCTTTACCTCTTTCCACACGAGGTTTAGTAGGGGGTAAAGGTCACAGGGCCCTTGCATGGGGGTGAAAAAAGGCCCTGAAGTCAGCAAGAGGATGAGCCGTACCTCCTCTTCGGAAGCTGAGAGAGAACTGCTAGGAGGGCCGGCCCGGGTTGAGGCCTACTTGAGGGTTATTCAGCACTACCAACGTAGCTCTTGAAACAGCTAAGTCTAGCACTGATATGATTGGCAGGAAATCTAGACAATACATTATAAATTTGGTAGTTCCAGGTGAATATAAATATCACTTAGGCTTCTCCCTTCCCTCCTTACATGTATATTTATTACGAAAATAGATTAGAGGCCTACTTAGGAGATATATAATCAGAGCTACCAATGTTAAATCTTGAAACAGCTTTGTGTAGCACTGATATGATTGGCAGGAAATCTAGACAATACATTATAAATTAGGTAGTTCCAGGTGAATGTAAATATCACTTAGGCTTCTCCCTTCCCTCCTTACATGAATATTTATTACGAAAATAGATTATACGGCATATTTCAAGGGGGAAAAAACAGCGAAAATTAGCGAACGAGTGCACGTGAGGTGTTGTCAGGTGATAATTAGCCAATTCCAGGTGTATGGCACTCTCACTTACCTTATTTCTTTCTTGTATATATTATTTGGTATAAGAATACGACATAGGGCTTATTTCAATGGATGAAATCAGTGAAAAATTCCAGGGAAGATTTACTTAGCGTAGCATGGCCGAGCAGGCGAGAGGATAGGGTAATGGAGGGGGGGTAGGGAGGGGAGTCAAGAACGGGGAGAAATGGCTAAATTGTCAACAATGGATGGAAGTACAGATGAGATTAGGAGTGCTGACTAGTTTTGGACATCGGCAGTACTGATAGATGATACAAGCCCCCACTTGGAAGCCCGGGTGAATTCAAAATAACACAGAATCACAAAAGCGACGCCCCGTGGTATGATCCCTTGCTCCCAAGCGTCACGAAAGTGACGCCCCGCGGTTAAGGGGTTAATCAATTAATATTCCAGGGACTACACAATCATTTTAGCCCGCCCCGTGCCAGTGCCGTTTTAAAATGGTCTCAGTTTCAAAAATTCATTGTGACAGCAATTTTCAAGCTAGGCACGAAAAAATTGGTGTGCTTGTAGGGCAACCCTTCCTCTATCTGCCCTCAGGCGGCCTGGCCCATGCACCCAAGCACTCCCACCTCACGCTCACTCTGCCTGACTCTGCTTGTGTCAGTCATACAGTGCAGTGATGTCTCACTGCGGTCTCTCTGACAAGGAGATTCAGGACCTCCTGAGGGTTCCCTACACTGAGGAAAGTGATCTGGAGGATGACAACATGCAGGATAAGGACTACA
Source organism: Coenobita brevimanus (assembly GCF_032717465.1). Taxonomy (NCBI): domain Eukaryota; kingdom Metazoa; phylum Arthropoda; class Malacostraca; order Decapoda; family Coenobitidae; genus Coenobita; species Coenobita brevimanus. Next base: position 11,249,315 of record NC_137005.1, read on the forward strand.
TCCAGCCTGAGGAGGAAAGTAGTAGCAATGACGAAATTCTCTCACCTAGAAAATCCAGGTATGTGGGCTACACTAGGGCAACATGTGGTAGGAAGCCACCTGCACGTCATCGCCTTTCACATCACGACGATGAGGAGGAAAGAGAGGAGAAAGGTTTTCCTGCAGTGAGGGGTGGTTGGGGAGGCAAAGAATTTCACCACGTTGGGAGGAAAGTGTGAGGAGGAAGTGAGGAAGATTTGGGAAAGTTCCATTGTTGGGGGAGAGTGACTTGCCCGTGCTCTCCTTTGTCCCACACTTCTCCATGCTTCCCCACAGCCCGAGGAACACGGAGGTGATGATGACTTTGTCCCCCACATCCATCCGTTCACCCACGAAACTGAGGCCAGGTGTAGAGTCCCTGAACTTCACCATACCTCCAGTAGGCTTGACTTTTTCAGGAACTACTTTCCTGTGAAGTATGTTTTGAAGATTGTGGCCCTGACCATCACCTTTGCTGCATTTGAATGTGGGGGAACAACACAGACATGACACAGCCAATTGTTTGAACGTGATGTGACCCTGGGTGAAATGTATGTGTTCCTAGCACTTGTGCTTTTGATGAGGATATTGAAAAAAAAAATCAGCTTCCTTCGTATTAGACAGTGGATCCAGTAATGGTGACACCATTTTTTGGTAAGGTGATGGGAAGGAATCGTTTTCAGTACATCCTGAGCCGCCTTCATTTTTTTTACACCCTTGACCCTGCTAACGCAAACAACACAGACAGGATGAGAAGGATACATTTGGTTTTTGATCACCTTCAAGAGAAACTCCGTACCTCCTTCTCTCCATACCGAGACCTTGTCATAGACGAGAGTCTAGTGCTATGGAGAGGTGATATTGCTTTTCGTCAGTATATCCCCAGCAAAAGACACAGGCTTGGCTTCAAAATCTTCATGATGTGCAACTGTAAGACTGGGTATGTGCAGGACATAGTCCTGTGCACAGGTGTTCAGACGGACATCACGGAAGATAGAAGTTTGGGACTCTCAAGGGCTGCGGTAAAAACGATGATGGAGGAATACCTTCATCGTGGGCACGTATTATACCTCGATAATTGGTACACAAGCCCCCTTCTCACCAGGTACCTTCACCTGCACGAAACTGGTCTGTGCGGCACTGTAAAGACGAACCGTCGGCACATGGTGAAGGTGGGGAGGAAGCTTCAGAAAAATGAGGTTATTTTTTACAAAGCACATAATATCCTCGCAACAGCATGGCACCACAACCACGAAGTATTCCTCCTCTTGTCTGTTCATCAGCCCCTTGTACACCGCAGACAGTATAGATTACAGGGCAGAAGGGCGGCGCCTCGTCTGGAAACCAGAACCTGTCTTGGCGTACAACGTGAATATGTGACAGGCGGATCAATTAGACACCATGATTTCCAACATTGACCATGCCAGGCCCACGATGAAGTAGTATAAAAAATTATTCTTCCATCTCCTCGACATCACCATCCTCAATGTTCACTATCTCCACACACAGACCACTGGCCTCCAAGAGACACTCGCGGGCTATATTCGCGAGCTGGTGTGGGAGATAGTGGGAGAATATGGGGAAGATAGAAGTGCTGCTTGCCACCGCCACACCACCGTCTCACCTGTTTGCCTTACCTCTTGACACTTCCCCAAAATCGTCCCTCAAAGGGCAACATGTTAGAATCCCCAGCAGAGGTGTTATGTGTGTGCAAACAGCACTGTAAGGCCACGTACACAAGGAAGGACTCAAGGTATATGTGTGCCGAGTGTGATGTAGGACTGTGCGTATACCCATGCTTCGGGGAGTACCACACTCTCGCTAACTATTGAGAAACAATAGTGTGGTAATGACGAGCGATAAAAAGACGCTCAAAAAGTGTTGTAAATAATAAAAAAGACACTCAGGTAGTGTTATTATAAGTACTGTACTGCATACAGTGATGACGTAAATATTTTCTCGTAAGTGTAAGGACTGAATGTTCTGGAGTAAAGTTTGACTTATGTTCTCGTAAGTGTTAGACGATATATTCACAGTGAGAGGATAAATAATACTCTGGTAATGTCTGTGTATACTGAAGGCATGTTGTAAATAATTAACTGTAAGTGAAAGGGCTGTACATTGTGAAGTCAAGTTATGCATATGTTCTCGTAACTGCAAGACAATGCATTCACAGCGATACGCACAGTGTTGCATGAGTAAGTGATTTTTTTCCCCAAAAAACATGATTTCTTTATGAAATAAGATTTTTTTTTTTTTTTTTTGTGAGTGACAAGTGGATAGAAAGGTGTTAAGACCATTCCTATACCTTCCCTGAGTCACGTTGGTGAGAATACCTGAGTTTACCTTGCATAGAAAACGGGTTTTCTCTCACCGCCGTTGGGGATTCCCCGCCCGCTCACACCTGTGGGAGGCCAGAGAGACTACGAAAAACGCACTTCAAGCCTCTGGTAAGTTTTTTTTATGGTCATATTTTTTTCACATCAAAATCTATCATTTTAGCCAAAAAGAAAATCAAAAATTGGCCGGCACAGGGGTGACACTTAGGGCTGGGAGTAGCCGGCAAGCGGTGGGTTAGATGTCATCCTGCGAGATACTTTTTTATCGTTTGTACAGTTGCCTCCTAAAGTTTCTTTCGCTATGTTTTACCTCCCTCTAAGATGTGGCACCGTCGTGGTAGTAACAGCAACGTAGCAGTAGTAACTTATGACGACAGACGCAAGTGGCGGTGGTGTATGCCAGACATCATTATAGTAAATAAATGCAGAAGTAATGAACACAAAGTTAACACTAATGTCAGCATGTATTCATTAATACAAAATAGCACTAGAAATATAAATACAAGCATATTGATATAAAAAATATATCATGAAGGTTGTTGCAGATATAGTCATCATACCTCAGCCACCCTTACCAAACCTTAATATGAAATCTGGTGTGTTAAGTCTGTTTCTGGATCTCGCTGTGGGACAGCTCGGAAACTTTCTGAATAGTAAAACATATGGAAACGTGATGATATGCATATATTACTAATATATCACCAAACCAATAAAACATGAAAGGAGAATAAATAACTCTGTGTGGGTAGTACTATATTCATCAGACTACTGGAGGGTTATCACATCAGAGCAAAATAGTTCGAATCACTATCCAACATTTCCAATATGACGAAAGGTAAGTGAGCCATGAGGCTTCAGATACCACCCGATAGGAGACATTATAATATCTTATGGGATACGTAACAAGGGGGATATAATAAATGGAAATATATGCATACAGGAGGACGCATTGATAACTCAGTTAAGCAGGAGGAATTTGAAGAGAACTAGGAAAGTGATACGGCAGAAGCGTATCCATATGCTCTGTGATTCATAAGAGGTTTCGAGCTAGATCCATGAGACAGACTGAACACACCAGATTTCACATTTAATACGGTTGGGTGTGGGTGGCTGAGGTATGATTATTATACCTGCCACAACCTTCGTGATACATTTCTGTTTTGATTTTATATTAACATTCCTAATGGTAATATATATTAAACAATACATACTAACATCATTATCATTGGTTATGTGTCTATTACTCCCGTATTTATTTACTGTTATGACGTCGGCATAAACACCCGCCACTCACGTTTGTCGTTCTAGTCCGACTTATCGTTCATTCATAGATACGTGTTTACGCTACTACTGCGACGGTTCCACATCTGACGGGAGCTATTTTTTGGAGAAAGGAACTTTGGGAGGCAACTGTACACCTGAAAGCAACAATCGGTAGCCTCCCTAGTAGCTGAAGCCAAGGGAAGGATAAACCGGGCGAACGAACACGGCCTCTCCTCCTCCCCCAATCAACCCCGCCCCACTCCACCCCTCTCTACCTAAACCATGTCGAACTGTTGCCGGATAGGTTTGTAACAATCGTGGCTGCCGATGTAACGTTGTGTCCATGTCCACATGAATTAACATTTACGTGCGTTACCATTAGCGTTAACATACCATGGAGTAATGTGCAATAATGTATTACTAACTAGCATATGAACGTGGAGAAGCAGTGTGATGTAAATAAAGGAAGGAGAATGGACAAAGAGGAGTGTTTATAATTTTATTGCATTTTAATAATACATTCATATTCATATAAACAAAATAAGAGTCAAATTTCAAGTGTATGAAACTATTTCACCTACATTTATGATACATGTTACAGTCTGTCACTCCACTCCCCACCACTCGCAGCCCTTGTTGTTTCACCGTTGTGCGAACCAGCAAATCCCAGAACATGAACGAAACGTCTACCACGCTTTGAGCGCACATTTCATATACCTATATATCGCAAATCAGGTGGACAACATGATACCATACGATATAGGGGCAAGTTCTCTGTGATTTAAATTGGCAGATGAAATACACCCAGCAATTTCCAGTGTTAGTGTCACAAGGCCATTGCTAGCAGATTGTATGGGGGTTACGACCTTTGTATGCTGCCTTTCCATACAGAACGCAACTTGGCATTTACCTCACCTGAATCTAAGACTTACACGCGAGACATAGAAGACTTATTTTGCACTAGGCATTACTGAAGCGGGCAAACAGAAATAATCCTCATGGGACTAGCCGTCTTACCGTTTGCTGTAAAGTAACATAATCCCACAGTGCAGTCATTACGCTGATGTAATTATTACTGTGATTTGGATGAAGGATACGATGATGGAGGAAGTGGTAACTGAATCATTAAATAAGAGGACTGTAGTCCTCATCTTTAGATCGAATGAGTATGCATTGACATTGTGTTGCAGGCCTGTGTGCATACATATATGTGCAGTTACGCAACACGTGTGTGTGTGTGTGTGTGTGTGTGTGTGTGTGTGTGTGTGTAATTCATATCGGAGGATGACTCGACTCTTTGAAGCAAAGTCTCATATATAAAGGGAGTATTATTCTTAGATGATTTCGTGTCAGTATATAAATAAAAATAACCAGATAACATTTTTGTATGATTGACATCCTGGAGCCCCTCCAGATGGTAACAGATATCGTAAATGTGGTTGAAACAGCTTCATACACTTGGAATGGGAATATTATTTTACTTGATTAGAATGTACAATTATAATGCATTAAAATCATGCTCAGCATTTTTCATGCTCATACCTTTATTCATATCACATTGCTTCACGTTCATATGCTAGCTGGTAACACATAATCGTACATTACAGTACATCATGATGTGTTATTAGTACTAGTGGTAACTCACGTGAGTGTTAATTCGTGTAGACATGGACACAACGTAACACCGCCAGCCACGAATGTTACAAACCTACCCGGCAACGTTTAGACGGTTGTTGGGTAGGGAGGGGTTGGGAAGAGAGGGCCGGGGTAGGGGGGTGGAGGCTGTTTTCGTTCGCCTGGTCTATCCTTCCCTTGGTTTCAGCAACTAAGGGGGCTACCGATTATTGCTTTTGGGTGTACAAGGCGTTAAGTGATGGATAAATGCAAATGGGAACAGGCAAAAGAAACTGAATAATAGATAATCCGAAGGCACTGACATTACATATAAACATATAGATAGATAGATATATAGATATAGATAGACAGATAGGTAGATAGATAAATGCATACATACATACATACATATATACATTGATAGATAGACAGGTAGGTAGATAGATAGATGGATATATAGTCTAATATAGTCTAGGACTATAATTCTAGACGTGTGTGTGTGTGTGTGTGTGTGTGTGTGTGTGTGTGTGTGTGTGTGTGTGTGCGTGCGTGTGCAGTGAAGCCAACACTGGTAAAAGGATTTTCATCAAGCATATCAGGGTGGTTGGAATTGGGTCCCGGATAGGCCAGTTTCAATTTCATGTCGATTGAAACTTTTCCAAAGGGGTGTTTTGGCCCGTAATAACTGTCCCCGTCGTTGTTACACATTACGCACAAGGAAAATTAATGGTGTTACATACATATCTGGAGAGAGAGAGAGAGAGAGAGAGAGAGAGAGAGAGAGAGAGAGACAGACAGACAGACAGAGAAGGGGGGGGGCTCCAATGTACGGCGATGCAACGAACAGACAATTTTATTAAGGAGAAAATGATGGTAGCTGTGGTGGTGGTGATGGTGGCTGCTGTAGGTGTGCTGCTGGTGGAGGCGGTGGTGGCTGTAGGTGTGTTGGTGGTGGTGATGGTGGTGGTGGTAGCTATGATGATGGTGGTGGAGGTAGCTGTGGTGGAAGTGGCCGTTCAGAAACGGCTCTCATTATCGCCTGTCTTGCCAGACAATAATGTAACCACCTACGCCTGTGCGTTTGCCTGTATGTCTGTTACCAAAATATCTCAAAATTCTATCTATCTATCTATCGCCCGACTCCTTAATCCCGCAAAGGGTGGCCGCAGACAAAACGCCTCCGAGTCGCTGTCACCCACCATTTGACTACCTCCCCCCCCAGCTCACTCCCCCCTTCTTCATAAACCTCTCAACTCCATCCCTCCATCTCATCTCATCTTCGGTCTTCTCAAAATTACGTGGGCAAATTGTATCCAAACTCTGCGTGCAGAAACCAGTGAGATGTGGACTGAACTGATTAGATTTGGGCAAAGCTGCGATGATTCTCAAAGGACCAACCATAGTTTGAACACTTTTTTGTCCATATTCCAGCAACAGATAGAGAAGTTGACTCGATGTTTTTTTGGGGGGGTGATATGCATTCGTGGACGAATGCTTTGCCTGTTCTTATGACTTGGGCAAATGCTGAACGGTCTAGTAGGGCTGCAAGGCTCTTGTAATATAATATAATCATGTGTGAGGGGAGGGGGGTGCATCGCATCCGAAACGTGAGAAATGATTTTGATGAAGCTTTGCAGATGAATGGAATTGGGTTGCAGATGGACCAATTTCACCTTCATGTTGACTGAAATTTTCTGAAGGGGTGGCTGAGCCACCAGTTATTTTCCCCATTTGTGTTACATACATTATTTTCTACGCAGAAAAATACAGCAAAGGATTTCCATGGAGTTCTATGCTCCCCTGCAGAGAGAGAGAGAGAGAGAGAGAGAGAGAGAGAGAGAGAGACAGACAGACAGACAGAGCTGAGTAGCACATCTACAGTCTCAAGTCTATCACTTCATTGATGGTACGAAGAGAGAATTATATTCAGCAGAAACTGGTGGTGGTGGTGGATGGAAGCTGTAGTGGTGGTGCTGGTGGAAGCTTTCGTGGTGGTGATGGTGGTTGTAGCCGTGATGTTGGTTGTGGCAGTAGCTGTGATGATGCTGATGATAGTAGCTCTCATGATGGGGATGGTGGTGGCCGTAGCTTTAGTGATAATGGTGGTCGTGATCGTAGCTGTGATGGTGGTGGTGGAGGTGGAAGTTATGGTCATGTAGCTGTAACGGTGGTGGTAGTATTAACAGCTGTTCAAAAACCGTTCATTTGGGCAAGTGCTTTCCGGCAATAGCGTCCCGCGATCCGCTTACAAATATATATATATATATATATATATATATATATATATATATATATATATATATATATATATATATATATATATTAGCATCATCAGCCGTTTGAGTATCCATTGCAGGACCGGGCTATCCCGACCGAAGTCGGGACGATACAGCCAATGTACTGTATCTCTACCAAATGGCTTAGGCTGTCTGGTAGAGATTGTATGTAGGGTGAGAAGTGCTTGTAATGGAATTGTAGTGTTGAAGTGGCTCTGGAATTGTGTTTAGTCTGTAAACCAAGTGTAATCGGCCCACGCAAGCCGACTGGATGCAAGCATACTTTATAGTAAGCGACACTGGTTCAACCACAGCACCCCTTGTGCCCGCCAATGCAGTACGTGGCCGGGTGAACACTCCCAAAGTTTATTACCCTGGCGGGGAGTGAACCCTGGTTCATCCGTGTACGAAACGCACACTCTACCACTATATATATTTGTAGATATATCAGCAGCAGCAGCCATTGCAGGTACCATGCTGAACAAAGGCCTCCCCCAACCTTCTCCACGAATTCCTTGTCTGAGCCAATCCCTGCCACGTATTGCCTGCAAACTTCACTATCTCATCTTCCCACCTCCTGTATAGCTTTTTTTCTGCAGCGCTTACAGTCTCTTGTTGGAGTCCTGTCAGTCAGCCTCTTGCTCCATCGCTTATCCCTTATTGTCGCTACATGACCAACCTACCTCATCGTCTGTTCCTTTATAACGTATATAATGTTTTTGACATTAGTCTGCTCTCTGATCTAAGTTGATTTTTTCATGTTCCTTAAAGATTTTCCCAGCACTGACCATTTCATTGCTCTTTTAAAACCGAAAACCGGTAGTTGGTTTTATAATGATTTTATTAGTTTCCAGGTCTCACAACCATAGGTCATAGTTGGGATTATACATTCATTATATACTTATTTTTCCATGCATATTGGCAAGATACATTCCATGATGTCTCTACAGTACGTTTACCGAAAGCTTTCCATCAAGTTGTAATGCGACTTTTTATTTCGCTCTCATGGTCTTTCGTTCGTTTTAGTATTTGCCCCAAGCAATGGTACTCCTCGACCTCTTCAAGAACATCTTCACCTATGCTTATGACACTCTGTGGTATATTTAGATTAAGCATTAATTTTACTCCTGTTCATCTCTAGTCCGTCTTTGACACTTTCTCTATTTAGGTTATTTAACATTCCTTGCAATGTCTCTGCTGTTTCTGATATTAGGACAACATCATCTGTAAATCGTAAATGGTTTAGTTTTTTTCCACCTATGTTGACTTCCTTGTTCTCACAGTCTAGCTTTCTGAAAATATTTTTTGGTACGTTGTAGATACTCTCGATCAAACTGTTTCTCCCTGAAGCAGGCCCTTCTAATTTTTGTCTAGTCTTTATGTAATTTAAATGTAACAGTTCCTTCTTTATACGTGTTTTCTAGCAGGTTTACAATGTTCTCATTTATTCCTTGTTCCCACAATGAATTTATAATTATGTGCTACTCTCCTGAGTCAAAAACCTTTTCACAATCAACAAAACCTAAGCACAGTAGCTTATTTCATTCTGCAGTTCTCTCTCTCTCTCTCTCTCTCTAGTATATACTGTATAACAGACATATACATACACAGTATTTATGTGTTTATACATATCTGCCTACCTGTCTATTGCCAGACGCCTAAATACCGTAAGGGATGGCCACAAACAATTCACCTCCATGTCACCCAGTCCCTCCGCCATTTCACTGCCCTGCTCCCAGCTCACACACCCCTCTCTCATGTAACTACCCACTCCATCCCCCCATCTCATCCTTGGCCTCCACCTTCCTCTCCCCCCCACACCTCACTCACATACTGTACACTCTCTTCGTCAGCCTTTCGGTCTCCACCCTCTCCACATGGCCAACCCACCTCATCGTATTTCTCCTAACGCTTTCTATCACATCCACATCCACGCCACAACGCTCCCTCACTTGCTCGTTTTTGTCAGTATGTCTCTCCTTGTAGCTCCGCATGCTCCTCTCAAATATCTCATTTCCAATGCTCTCAATCTTGACTTGTGTCCTTCCAACAACGTCCAAGTTTCACTTCCATACGTTAGAGTTGGTATCACAATACTGTCTTGCAGCGACTTTTTTACTTCCATGCTCACTTCCGTGTTCCTTTATCTCCGCGTTCAAAGAACCTGCAACTTATCTTCCTTGTTGTACACTTTCAAGCACTTCACCCTCCAAACTTCCATCCTTACTCATTACACTACTCAAGTACTTAAACGCTCTCACATTTTCCATTCCCTTATCATCCAACCTCACTGTACAGCCTGTGACTTCATTTCTCTCGAAGACTATAACTGTACTCTTCCCAACATTCACCATTAGATTCCATTTATTACACACTCTTCCAAACTCATTCACCAAACCTTGTTGTCCCCCTTTCTCTTCACTTAACAATACAGTATCATCTACAAACAACAATACAGGGAGTTTCCAAACGTTGTGCTCTCTCATTAAAGATGCTCCAACATCCACTGTCGTACCTTGTATCTCTTTTATAACCCCATTCATATACGGACTGAGCAACGATGGAGAGATGACATATTTTTGTTTCAGTAGAAGAATTCACACAATTCACTATCCACACGCACTGCAGCCATAGCCCCCTCATACATACTCTTCAAGGGATTCAACAACTTCCCATTTACTCCATACAGTCTTAATATTTTCCATATTCCTTGTCTATCCACTCTGCCATATGCTTTCTCCAAATCCAAGTAGGCCCCATACAACTACTTTCGTTTCTCTAGAAACTTTTCCACTAAAGACCTATGCATGAATTTCTGATCTGTGCAGCATCGTCCTTTCCTAAAGCCTTCCTATTCTTCTCCAACTAATTCGTCTGTTAATTCCCTAACTCTGTCAATAAGTATCCTACCATACAATTTTTCTGTTACACTAAGAAGACAAATGCCTCTATGATTATCACACACTTCTTTTTCCTCTTTTCCTTTGAACAGGGGAATAATCATATCTGACTTCCAATCCTCCGGGACTCAACTTTCCTCCCAGGCCAATCTGCATAGCTTACATGTCCATTCAGCTGTTTCTTTCCCCCATGCATCAGCATTTCACCACACACTCCATCAATTCCTGGGGCTTTCCCCATTTTGGCTTATTTCACCGCTTCCGCTGCTTCCATCCACCTGATTTCTTTCTCTCTTCTCATCTCCCTCCTTCTCCCAGCCATTCCCTAGCCACTTTTCCTCGCATCGCTTACATTCTCTATGTTTAACAGTTCCTGTAAGTGTTCTCTCCATCTGCTCACTTTTTCTCCTTTCTCCAATAACAATCTACATTATTATCTTTCATTCCTCAACGAACTGCTTAATCACCCTGTCTTACTCTCCACATCTCTTTCCACAACATTTTCTTACATACCCTCCACTTGACACTCATATTCCTTCCAAAATCCTTGCCACTAACTTCCTACTCTCTCTTAATACTCTTTTCATCTCTCTCTTCTTCTATACATATAACTCTCTCCTCCGTCTCTCAACTTTCTCCACGCCCATATTTCCCATCCACTCGCTATATGCTTTCTTCTTTTGCGTCACAGCTTGTCTCACCTCTTCATACCACCATGCTACGTGTGTGTGTGTGTGTATATATATATATATATATATATATATATATATATATATATATATATATGTGTGTGTGTGTGTGTGTGTGTGTGTGTGTGTGTGTGTTTATTTATATTTATAAATACAATTTACTTAGCAGAATCCGGCAAGAAATATACTTTGTTTTCTATCTTATAATAAACCCATGGTTTTCTGCCATGGTTCCACTACATGTTTGCAGTGTATACCTTTTATTTTTTACTCATACTGATATTTAATGACTATTTTCCTCCCAGTTTATTATTATATTATATCAGCTTTTACTTCTCTCAGTCTGTTGTTTTATTTTGAAATTTTTGTTTATTTCCCTGAAGACCTTGACGATTATGCCATTACACACACACACACACACACACACACACACACACACACACACATATATATATATATATATATATATATATATATATATATATATATATATATATATATATATATATATATATATATATATATATATATATATGGTATGATAGGTCAAAAACAAAAGTAATAAAATATAAAAACAGGAGATACGTATCCGACTGGAAACTGGAGTAACACAATAGAAGGGCCACTTCATGATAAGAAGTAGTTACAAAGTTCGTAAATAGTTATGATGGTGTGAAAAGATGATAATAAGCTGTGAGAGTAGACATAAAGGTGCCCCAAAGTAAGGCAAGTGTTCGAAAGAATTCAGTATAAATAACGGTAACACTAATGACCACCATGGTAAAATATAGAAATTCAGACATCACTGTTCCAGTTTAAGCGTCCCTTATCATACAGAACGTATTTTTTATTTGATTCTTTATGGTTTTCTAGATCTTATGAATTGCTGCTATACCATACCTGTTCACAAGTCAGGTACTATCAGTAGCATGCTTTGACATGAGGACTTTCTTATTGGCATTTGGATTACTCGCATATTGCAGTTACAAAAAACTTTCTTAGTACCTTACCATCATTTCCACTTTCAAAGAATAAGGGAAGCATATATATCCTTCAGTTATCATAAGTCACTGATAACTGCGTAGGATAACACTTTTGTTCAAGAATTACCATCACTCATAGTGTATAAGAACAGACCACTCTGCTCCAGGTTTACGGGGCGAAATCTCTTATATCCTGTAGCTTGACTGCCACGTGACTGATTCAGCAATGATAAACAAAAACACATCCAAAAAAATGTTAGAACCAATAGAGGGTACACAAACGTAAGAGGTACGACAGAACGACCAAGAAAACGGGACTACGAACTATCCAGAAACTCACTATCATTGATATAATCTAGTGCCTGTTATTTAGTTGCTGAGAACTAATAAATTTGCAAGAGACAATTCCAAGACATGTTAATGGCTTCAATAACCATGTTAATATGAAAACGAACAGCAAAGTGTGATGAAAAGGGTAGGTTAGCAAAGGCTCAGGCTTCATAGCACAAAAATCAGACACCATGTACAAGCATTGAGACTGTAGAGAACGAACTAGAACAAAATAACAAGCAACGCTGACCAACACAGGAGAATTGGGGACAAGTGTAAACGAACACAAAGGCTAGACAAAAAGGTTGTGTATCCGAGCAACCTTACAAGGGTCAGCCCTACCAGGAAGGACGGTAAACAAAAAGGCAGGACACGAAGGAACAGAAAGGAAAACACGGCGAACAATATTCCAGAGTCCCAAAGGTAACAGTAGACGAAACGTAGTTACGTTACAAAGAGAAAGAAATAAGAAGAAACAGAAGCCAACAGCAAAAAGCCGTCACACCAAGGATAAGAGGAAATAACAAAAAATAAAATATAATGGTGTGGAAGAACATAGAGGAATATGAAGCACTAAAACACTGGAAAGGAAAGTACCTTTAATCACTTGGTAGTAAAGCTCAAGACTAGAGAGGGGGGAAATGGAAGCTAAGCTGAAATCTGACTGGGCCCACTACAAAAGAGATCGGGGGTAAGGCATAGGCACTAGATACAAGGAATCTCTATCTTCAGTAGCATAAACCAAAAGACGAACAAATACAGTGACTCATGAGACCAAACAGTCAAGAGGAAGATACACGTTACGGTAACATGAAGAGTAACACAGAATTCATTAATCACAATAATTTTCACAGCTAAGTACTCAAGGATATGCTAGAAATTGTTTCACTGGGTATGAACCTCATTTATAACAACATAAATTTTTGAGTCGATGCCAATATATGCAGCTATGATTGAAAGGCAGCTAGACTCTTAAAGTAGTGAGACCAAAGAGACCACCCACTATATCTTCCCCAAGACTTAGAAAAAACGGGCTTCATCCGAGATCGTCCAACAAAACCTTTTTGAACTGAAAGAAATGCATTCGGGAGCAGAATGCTAATAGCCCGCCAGAATATAGTGTTGGCCAAGTCTTGATATCTTGATACTCTGAAGGTTTCATGCTGATAGCTCAGGCCGTTCATGAGATATAATGGTGCTAAAGGCGGGCGATGAAAACTAGTTGACCTTTGGCAGCCATTTTGGTGACCTTGACCTTTACCCCGAGTGCTTTTTTTTTTTTTTCAAAGACGTCCAAGATCTTGGCCACATCTTGATATCCTGAAGGTTTCATGTTGCTAGCTGAAGCCGTTCATGAAATGCAGTGGGAACACACACACACACACACACACACACACACACACACACACACACACACACACACACACACACACACACACACACACACACACACACACACACACACACACGGAGGTGGGCAAAAACATTACCTCTCTGCTTTGCTAAAAGGCGGGTAACTTTTTAAATACAATAATTTAACATTAGGTAATATCCAATTCAAAGGGTCATACAAGATAACCACTGGAAAGAAGGTAGCTTTACCGTGTTTCTTTCCCGCAGTGGACCATGGTGCGTGGATGGCAGCTAGTCGATCAGCAAACATTTGCAGCACCTTGGTTACCTCAACCAGTGGTTGAAGATTTTGGTGAAGCGATATAACATCTTCATCTACTACTACCCACCAGAGGGAATAGACCAGATCCCCCAGCCGTAGGACCCAGGGTCAAGAGATGAAGTGTAATAGCCCAGGACAAGAACTACCGGCCACATCCTTCACAGTACCTATAAAAACACTCGAAATTAATATGCAGTTTAGCTAGTCATTTTTCATGAGAAAGTGATCAGAGAAAAACACAGGGATCAGTAGACCATTTAGCAGAACGAAGTTTCAGCAATACTCATTAGCAGGTGACGATATACAAGAAGTTGAAGGCAAAAAAAAAAAGAAGAAGAAAATGAGAAAAAGATGAAGAAGGGGAAGAAGAAAAGAAGGAGAAGGAGGAGAAAGAAGTGTAATATGCTCTCAATGCTGCTCAGCATAACTATAGTGTCACTAACTGGGAGGCTTTAGCAGTTGTTTGGTCTCGCAAACATTTCAGAAATATTATTTACGGATATCCATTGCATATCCAAACAGATCATCTCTCACTTTGTGACTTACAGAAACAAATTGTGCCGGGATCCTAGCACGATAGTAAGTTATTATCCAAGACTTCAACCCAAATTTTGATTACGTGCCTGGTAAATCTAATGTAGTTGCAAGTACCATTTCATCTCATGTAACTGCTGCAGTCTCACCATATCAGCCAATTGAAGTTCATTACACCACTCTAACCTCAGATGTTGTCCACAGTTCTTAGCACACAATCTATGGTCTAAGACTATTTTCTTCCTAGAATCAGGAGACATTTCGACCTTATCGACTCTGCCATTGCCATGAGATGAGCTCGTGTTGAACAATGATATTTTGTATAGGAAGACAGCCCTTACCAGTAGGTACTGCAATACTCCATATCGCCCAGAACACATGCGTCCCATCCGGGAAAAGGTCTGTGTCTGAGACAAGCACGTGTTTCATTCTATTGGCTTACTATGCATAAGGACATCAGTGTTCTCTCTGATTCCTATGTTTCCACTAATAATCATAAAGGGCCAACCGGATTGTCTGCTCCACCCTTGCAATTTCCAGTTTCATTATGTCTGTGCGAAACTGTTTCTATTGATCTCTTTAACCCGTCACGTCCCGAGGTTTTCTGCACCTCCGACATCCCCCAGTCCCGAGGTATTTTCGAATTTTTTTTTTTTTTGGCTAAAACCTTCGCTTTTGGTGAGAAACATCGAAAATTCATAGAGAAATCGCTCACCTGAGGTTTAAAATACCCAATCCAGGTAGGAGTTCCTCCTTACCTGACTGAGTTTTCTAACATGCTGGCACCAAAGAAAACGAGTTCTATGGGAGGGTAACTATTTTATCCACTCATAAACTGTATTTATTTATTTACTTGGTACGAATGTATTTGTAGTATGAGAGTATATTGGTTTTCAAGCAGTAATAAAGGCATTATAAGCATTGCTTCACTCACTAACTAAACAACATACCTGACCTTTTTTTGCCACATTACCTGATCATTATTTCTGGCTGTTTCTTCTTCTAATGCTATGTAAACATTGTCCTCCACATTGTTATCGATTGGGGAATCACTCTGGCCCTGAATATCTTTACTAGCCAGGTCACTGGTAACAGGTGAATTGCTGAGACAATGGCGTGAGGGGGGGAGGGGGGAGGTTATGTGGTGTAAGGCATTGTCCCTGCTTGGCATCTTGTAGAGGAATAGAGGAAGGTGTCCCGTGTATACATACGAAAAATCACCCACGAAAATTGAAAATTGTGCAAATTAGGGACCTTGCAATTGCACAACGTACCGGTACGTCGCCGGGACTGGCAAATGCAAATCGTTGCAACATACCCATACGTTGACGGGACGGGGCGGGTTAAATTGGCTCTTACGGTGTCTAGTGCAGAGTATTTGTTTGTGGCAGTTGACCATTTCTCACTTTACTGTGTTCTCGTAGCGCTTCAAAATAAGACTGCTAAGAGTGTCGCACGTGCATTCACTGATCATGTTTTTTGTCCATTCACTACCATAGCAAACATTATTATCAGTAATGGTTCGGAGATCAAAAACAGTCATCTTGTTTACATGTGTAAACAGTATAACATCTGTAAATGTAATTTCATACCCAACCATCCTGCTTCCAATGGCCTTGTTGAAAGACCGAATTCTAAGGTGTTAGAGTGCTTGAGGTAACTAAGTTCTAAAGGCACCTTTTTGGATGAGTGGATACCACAAATTTCTGCTTCTAACAAGAGATCCATTAATATATCCATTGGTAACTCTCAATTCTTTGTCTTATATGGCACTGATAAATCTCTTCCCTATTCAATGCTATTGTCAAAACCAAGTCCTCTCTATAACTTGGGGGATTTTGATAAGGTATAACTGTCAGACTTCCAGAAAATACATCTGATAAAGGCTAATCTGGCCTTGTCAAAAGAAGATATGTTACATCGACAGCATAGGTCTGCCTCACCTATTAGTATGAATGTTGGAGAATTGGTACTCACTTGTTTGCACACTCTTGGTGCTGAATTGGATGACAAATTTATGGGCCCACACCGTGTGTTATCTACTAACGGTAACAATTTGAGATTAAAGACATATTGTCATCTAGGAGCACATTGGTTCCCGCAGATGATCTTAAGGGACCTCCCAGGTACTCTGAATGGGAGGAATATCAGGGAAATAATGCATCTTCTTCTTCTTCTTCTTCTACAGGATCTCCCACTGTTCTTTCAAGTCTTCTCCTTCTTCTACCCTTGCTACCCCTTCATCATCTACTCTACCTGTTAATGAAAAAAGCTTCTCTCAACAACTCGCCCCACTGTTTCTTGTGTTTCTTCCTCCACTTTTTTGGACCACTTAGCTGATTTCAAATCAATCGGAATTTCTTTTATAGGTAAGATGTTGTGGATAGTATGGACAGTAGGATTATGACAAAAAAATAATTTCCCTAATTTTAAAAATCCTGCTATGCTGGGCGATGAACTTTAATGTATAAATCACAAGTATGAAGCTGGTTTTGTATTTGCTTTAAAAAAGTCATCCCACAGAAACATTTTCCATTTGGCTAAAATTACGCATTTCTTAAAATTTGTGCTATTTTAGCCAAGATCGATATATTTCTACTGTTATTGTGTTCGCATGGTACCTACTGTTTACTGAGACGGTGGCAATACCATGACATACTTCAAATCTACTGATTCTGTCGTGAAGAAGGCGCAGAAATTGGGTGCAGACCTGCCAAAGTCAAATTATACGAGGTGGCGCAATCTACCCAGGATAGGAAGTTTGACTATGTCAGAATGCCTTCAAAACGTGATATACTGGGAAGGTACCATGTAGTATAAGAAGAGGATAAACTGAAGAAAAGCAGGATTCAGCAAATATACGGCGAACTAATCCAGTTATGGCCAAAGTTTAGTTTTCCTGCATTGAGTCAACAAGCGATTAAGGCACGGCTGAACAGACTGACCAGTGAATATAAAAGCTACTAAAGAAGACCAAAAGAAATGTTTCAAGAAGGGCTGAATAATCTTTTTGACATAACCAAAGTTGAGGGGGAGTGGCTTTGCTGGAAAGATAGAAAACTGTATCATAAATAAGTTACATCTGGTGGAAAAGTCGGATACATTACACATAAACTTGCACAATTATTCTCAATCCATCCATCAAAGAGGCGAAAACACTGTGATACAAGTGATACTCCAATAAGACAGCAAATTGGTATATTATATGATATTGAAACTGATGATACTACCTCAAGTTTCTCCACAAGTGATACAGAGGACAGTACCAATGAAGAAGCCATCTTCAACATATCATGCAACGAATTTGGTAACAGGTCATTCGTTGCCAACCAATTAAGCATCTAGTGTGTGCTCAACTATCGGTAATGAAGGCATCCCTATTGCCACACCTACAAAGTGTGGTTTATGGCGTGGCGTTGTCAGGGATGGATAAAAACAGAAGGAAAAAATCAAATCGCTACTATGAGAAAAAAAACTACTGTTTGTATTATGATGGAAAACAAAATATCGAATAGAGTACCAGGTAGTCTGCCTTCAAAGCGAAACTAGGGGAGATCAGATTGGGAATCATATAATGTAGTAGTGGATCAGCTCATGATATTTTTAATGGCTTGAGAAAGTTCTAGATGAATATGATGCGTGGTCAAATATTAAAATGATCATTTGTGATACAACAGCTATAAACTCGGGACATATGAATGGTGTTGTGGTTAGGATACAGTAGAAAACGACTGAAAAGGATTTGGACAAACCACAACGTACTGAATTCCACCATCATGGACTGGACGGGATCATGAAGCATATTTTGGACTTCTTTGTGACAAAGGTTTCCACTAAGCCAAATTTGAGTTACGAATTTGTTAAGGAACTGACAAAAGTATGTGGAACTACAAAGTTCTTATGAAGCAGAGAAGATATTGGAAATGGGTGAAAATCTGGGATGGAGAGATGACTTCAAGTTCCTGTATGAATTGTGCAAAGCATTCCAGTTCTGCAAGGAACAAGGGGCATTTCCAGAAATCAAATGGAGGAAACTACCATCATTACATAGCGCCCACTGGAATTCAAGGGCAATTTTCACACTAATCGTGTATTTTCTGCTTCCAAACTGGAGAGGCACATTGGAGATACCAGCACGCTTTATTGCCAATGGATGGCAAAAGGCATGGTTTTCTGATTAGAAATTCAAAGAGATTTCCTATGAAAACCTACTGACCAACATTAAAGAACTCAAGTGCTGTAGTGCACTGGAGTGCCTTGAAACCCACTGGAGCAAGGAAAGATCTGATCTGAACATATCGTGAACCAACATCATTGATGAAAGGGCAATAAAATTAATAGATGAGTTGAGTGGAAAGTGCAAGAAGGACATACTTAGATATGAAGTTTCTGGCAACAAGTACACTGTAAATGTGTAGTGTGCATCCTACTTTACGATTTTTTTGTTTTTTGCAAAACAATTTGACTTGGTGTGGGAGATCTTTTGATGGAATTAAGGAAAATGACTAATACATCTGTATTATATACCAAAATGCTCATCGATTCCCACTGAAGGCTAATTATTTCTTTTCTAGTCATAATCCTAGTGGACAGCCTTGCTGGCACAATCTGCATTCGGATCATCTCTGGGTTACGAGGATAAGGATATGGTTCTCTGCCCATGGGCACCGGAAAAGACCTAGGGCTAGTAATGCTGGCGAAGGATGTCATCTCAGTTAGTTATGATCTTCAGAGTTTGATGAAAGTCACGCAAGAACTCCCGGAATTTGCTTGTCAACTGTCCACCATACGATCCCTACTCGCTTTCTTAGTAAACAAACAAGTCAATGGATTTTTTTGAGTTCCAGTGTATGAACCTCTTCAAAGGGAACTTGTTTGGATCAAGAAATTTTTCATTAACCCGCGCCGTCCCGAGAACGTACTTCCACGTCCTCACGTTTTGTCACAGCCAGTCCCGAGGACGTACTTCAACGTCCTGCAATTGCAAGGTTCATAATTTCCACAAATTTCAAAATTCGCGGGAGATTTTCGTTTCGCCCGGGTACCCAAGCCTCCCCTACCTGCCGCCAGGCGGGCAGCGTCCTAGACCCCGCGTGACCCGCGCTCGCCCTTGTCTCGGTCACTCACCTGCCAGCAGTGACCCAGGTCAGACATGGCGCGGAAAGGTCTCTCAGATGAGCAAATTGCATCCGTCCTGGAAGCCTTCACTGGAGACAGTGATTCTCCACTCGATGATGATGTGGTGGATCGCGATTACGTCCAGCCAGAGGAAGAAATAAGTAGCAGTGATGAGGAGGTCCCTACGCCCGAAAAACGCGGTATGTGACATACCGTAAGGCAAGGGAAGGCCAGGCTGCTCCCCAACCACGTGCACAGCTATCTCTCCATCACGATTCTGATCAGGACGAGGATGAGGACGATGAGGATGACGGAGGGCTAGGACGTGATATCGCCGAGTGGTTGGGAAAGGAAAAATATCACCACGTGGATCAGAAGGTGGGGCGAGACGACACCTAAGGTATGGTTCAAGTACTTTGTCTGGGGAAGTAGCAAGTGGTGTGGTGGGATTGCTGGGAGAAAGGGAAAGTGTTGTGGCGGCAGCGCGGGTGAAAGTGAGAGTGGTGTGGGGGTAGTGCGGGGTGAAGGGGCCATTGGTGGGAGGGAGGCAGCACGAGCACGTGGTGCTCGTAGGCCTAGGGGAGAGGAGGTTGAGTCACTCCCCAGCACTTCTTTCGCCCCTGAATATGCCCAAACTTCCTCCCCACAGCCCCAGGATGTGGGGAAAGGAAAGAAAGGGAAGGGAAAGGGTAAAGGAAAAGGGAGAGGGAAGAGAAGTGCGAGTGATGAGAGGCGCCGCTCTCCACCTCCCCAACCTCCCCCACCACCCTCACCTCCCCACCCTGACGAAGGGGACGATGGTGACGTGGCTAGAGACGGTGGTGTCACGTGGAACTGGGAGGATGGGGAGTAATTTTACTCCCATCATTCACCAGTTCACTGAGGAGTGGCGGTCAGGTTGCACGGCTCCAGGTGTAAATGCTGGGTCGTCACATTTAGATTTTTTCAATTTGTTTTTTGATGAGGCGTTTGTTGGGCGCATAGTAGAACAGACGAATATATTTTCACAATCCCAGCGCCTTGAAAGTGAACGCCTAGGAACCACAAGCAAGCATGCAGAACAGTATGACTTTCCCGTGACTATATCAGAGATGTTCCTATTTTTGGCCCTGGTAATCTTGATGGGTGTGGTGAAGAAAAAATCAAATTCCTGCCTATTGGACAACGGACCCAATCATCCTAACACCTTTCTTTGGAAAGGTGATGGGTCGTAATAGATTTCAGTTTATTCTCGGCCGCCTCCACTTTTTTGATGCAGATGATCCAGCCAATGCAAATAACACCGATAAAATAAGGAGAATTAGGCTGGTATTTGATCATTTACGGAAATGTTCCGCTCCTCATTTTATCCCTACAGAGACCTCGTCATAGACGAGAGTCTTGTATTGTGGAGAGGCAATATTTCCTTTAGGCAGTATATACCCAGCAAGAGACACCGTTTCGGGTTCAAGATCTTTGTTATGTGTGACTGTAAGACTGGTTATGTGCAAGACATAGTCTTGTACACGGGCGCACAGACAGATATAATAGAAGATCGGAGTATAGGACTCTCTGGGGCCGTGGTGAAGACAATGATAGAAGAGTACCTTCATCGTGGTCATGTTTTGTACCTGGACAACTGGTACACTAGCCCTCTTCTCGCTAGGTTCCTCCACCAACACGACACCGAGTCTGTGGTACAGTCAAGAGAAACCGTCGCCATATGGTCAAGATAGGGAGGAAACTTGACAAGAATGAGGTGGTTTTCTTCCAGGCCAATAACATCCTTGCAACCCTGTGGAACCACAACAGGGAAGTTTGCCTCCTATCAACTGTTCACAGCCCCCTGATGCACCGCACAGACTCCGTGGATCATCGTAGCGAGAGGAGGCGCAACGTATGGAAACCAGAGTCTGTACTTGCCTATAATCTGAACATGAGGCAAGTTGATCAGTCAGACTCGATGATTTCAAGTGTTGACTGTGCCAGGACAACGATGAAGTGGTACAAGAAACTCTTTTTCCACTTGCTCGACATCACGGTCCTGAACGCCCACTACCTGCACGCAATGACCACCGGAGTATCCGAGACCGTTGAGGGGGTTTGTGAGGGAGCTGGCACGTGAAATAATCGCCAAGCATGCCCAGGAAAGACCCCCACACCGCCCCCGCGCCCCCCGTGCTGCTCAGACTCCCCTACGTCTTGCAGCCCGCCACTACCCCAGCGCAATCCCTTCCGAACCAAACCGTCGTAAACCCCAGCGTCGCTGCCATGTATGTAGGCACTCGACAGTCAGACCATCCACGCAGAGAAAAGACACAAGATACGAGTGTGTCGAGTGCAATGTTGCGTTGTGGCTTCAGCCTTGTTTCAAGGAATACCATAATCTCGTACACTTCTGAAACTGTGTGGGAAGGCGAAATGACGCTCATGGTAATGGTAAGGCCAGTCAGTAGGTGCTAAGTCAAATATAAAGTTGAAACGGGTGTTATTTTTTCAGAAAAGTAATGTATAAGATGAGAATTAGTGTAAGTGGAAAGAATTGTTATCAAAACTACACCCACTGTGTAAATCTGGTCAGTAAATATGTGATAGCAAGGAAATAAAGTGGAAACGGGTGTAATGTTAGCATGAATAAAACGTATAAGTTGAACATTACTGTAAGTTGTCATAATTGATGTCACGATTACACCCACATTCTGGTCAGTAAGTATGTGATAGGAATTATATACAGTGGATGATTTTGTAATGTTAGTAGTAAGGTATTTTATAAGTTGATTACTTGTGTAAGATGAAACAAATGATATCGCGATAACACTCCCTGTGTAAGTACGCGCAAATATGACGCTAAGTTCCATCGTACGTTCAGAAATGATGTAATATCAATTATATCAAGTGTTTACATGTGCAATGTTAGTGTAGAATAATTATATAAGTAAAAAAATAGGTTGTAAGTTGAATTAGTTGTCATAGCGACTTCACCGTGTGTGTTACTATGCGCTATTATTACGCTATATATTTACGTAAGGCCTGAAATAATCTCAAAACAGTTCTATAAAGTTGAAAAGTGTATAATAATATTAGAAAGGTATTATGTTAGTAGAAAAAGCACAATACGAGTTGAAACATCAGTCACAGCGAGTTCACTCACTACGTAAATTAGCGCTAGCATTACGCTAAATGTTATCAAAAGGCCTGTGAATACGTAAAAACAGTTCAATATAATGTAAAATGGTATAATGTTATTGTAGAAGTATTATGTAAGTAAAAAAAATTATATGTATCATGATTTTAGAATGTTAGCGATTCATGGGAACCAAGTTGGCCGATTTTGCTCGTTTCTCACGATGGTACAATGCTTATTTCTGCTCTATTTTTGTATAAAATCCAATATACTCTTTTATCACATGTTTTTATGTTTGTAATAAATTCATTTCTACTTACTTTCATTGGTTTCCCAAACTTATAATACCATAGAAAACGTTTGATGCTCACACCGCATAGGGAGAACACGGGGCCAGGTGGGACCATCGCATACCTGGTTAAGCTAATTAGGGACCCCAGGGACCACTTTCTTTGCCACCGGCCATTGTTTCTGACCAAAAGCGAAAGTTTAAGCAAAAAAAAAAAAAGGTCGAAAATTGCCCGGGATTGGGGGGTACCAGTGGTCGAAAAGTTGCCGGGACGGGGCGGGTTAAATTAAATGCCTCCCTGTCCCACAGTGGCCCTGTCAGATCACATTCACGTGTAAATCGAGGTCACTTTGATGTAAGTGGCAGTCCTTGGTGGTATTTTTGGCTTAGCAACATCTAGTGATTTGTCAGCATATCTTGAACAAGTAGAAACATTGCCTGAGCTCTGGAAGCACAGGATAAGTTAATGAATGTTCGCCATAAGTTACTGGGTAATATTCTGACACCCCTGAATGAAACGGGCACCCAATTGAACAAGTTTTCGGATGTCTTAGAGAAACTGTATAAGATTAATGTTGTCACAGAAATATTGTATATCCGCGTTCATGATGAATCGTTGTCTCTGTCCCTCCAGCCATTAACCCGCCGTTTGCCGACTATTTTTAGCCCTATGGGTCACCCCAGTGCCGACCATTTTTTGACCTTTTTTTTTGGCTAAAATGATAGATTTTGATGTGGAAGCAACGAATTTCGCCATTAAGATGCTCACCGAGCTCGGAAATTAGTTTTATTGAGTCCTGCATATTCGCGTACAGGTATAGCTGTTCACTCACGCTCACCACGTCTTGAGAGAAAGCCGTTTTCTATGTAAGGTATACTCAGATATTTATGCTGGAAAAATATAGCAATGTTCAGTGCACTTTCTGATTACTTATTACTTTAGCATCTATCACAATTTGTGTGTCTTTCTCACTGTGAAAGCATTATCTTACACTTACTTGAAGATAGGTACAACATGACTTCATTACGTACAGTCCTGGCACTTACAAGAAGGTATTTACAACTTGACTTCACTATATAATCCTTACACTTACAAGAAAATATTTACAACTTACACACATGAAAATATTTACAAAATGCCTTAACTATGTACAGCACTGGGTGAGGCACACAGGCAGAGTGAGGCAGAGCGAGCGTGATGGGGGGAGCAGGTGAGTGTATGGCATTGACAGCCTGGGGGATGGGAAAGGAAAAGTTACCTTACATGCCTGCCAATATTTACCCGCGAATCTTGAAAAATGCGGTCACAGTGGAGTTTTTTTATTTTAGACTGTTTTAAAATGGCACTGACACTGGCCGTGGATTATGTCAGACCGTTTTAAAATGGCACTGGTACGTGGCGGGTTAACATTACAAGTAGAGGATTTTCTTCACTTGTTGGTAGATACTGTCAATGGTCGCATAACCACAGACCTTGTCCGGTTGTCAGAACATTGTTTAGTTTAGTAACCGGCTCCCCCTAATTTTAGTCTTAATCCTGTTTTTCATTTCTAAGGCCTGGAATTGTACAGTTCCATACTAAAAGCTACCTTCCTTTCCAGGACTATCTTGGCCTATAATGCTGTTCGCTCTGCAGTTAACTTTTATCTCTTCCAGCGAATTACTTTCCCTCAACCTTCCAGTGGTTGTCTTTACACTGCATCTGTGTATTGTGAATTCTTTCTCTGTGTCACGATCATATGTCTGTGACTTTTGTCTCATCAGATCTCTTACACTCTTAATCCTTTTGTATCTGTCCTGTATTTCTCCTTAACATCCTTCCTATCACTTGTTCGTCCGTTGCTCAGTCCCTTCGTTTTTATTTTGTGTGTCTCTTTAGTATCCCTCCTATCACAGCTACCCCCTGTGAGAATGCTCTAGTCCGTAACCTTTCAGTCAAAACTATTTTTTCTGCATGTTCTTTCACACCTGCTCTCAACATACCCGTTTCCTATACTCATTTGGACCATGTACAGTAGTTTTATACATCATTATTTGTTAGATTATCTGTCCAAACATCTCTGTCACGTCACTCCAAGCTTCTGGTCTTTACATATCCCCTGACTTTTGCCCCATCAGGTAGTATCATCTCACTATATGCTCAACACGTCAACACTATGCTATCCATTCACATAACTTTGAAATCTTTGCACCTATATCTCTTCCATTCTCCTCGTTGAAAATGTGGGAATAACTGCCCCTCAGATAGACATAACTGCTTATCTAAACAATTCTGACTTTGGGGGTGTTCAGATGGCTCGCTTCCATCATCACTCTTTTTGGAGCCCTCATTTTGTACATCTCTTATTGTGCCCACCCTAGTAGGATTCTCCATCATAGTGTTTTTGTCCATTGCTGTGTTAGTCGTATGGAAAAAAAGATTCCATGAAATTAGGATAAAAAATATAAAAAAAGAAAAAAACAGTGAACATTGTTAAATCTGAAAGTAACGTAAGGAAATCACAACCTGATCCTTATGTTGAAGAAATTTGAATGTGAACATAACAACCCACTAGCCACTGCTCAGAGGCAACCACTAACTGTACCACCATCAACTCCACCCCTGCTATGCAGTGCTGATTTGTTTGATAACGTGTGGACATCCGGCTAATTATCTGAACACTGTATAGTTATTACGAGATCTTATTTTCTCACGAAGCCATTGTAAATCCTAAAGCTGTTATATTTATGTACTTTTATTATTCATCTCTCTAGCATGTATCAATATTTTGTTCCTGTTCATATAGCCATCTTTTATTTTTGTATATTAAGTCATCTTGTTATCAAGTAATTTACAATTGTTTACTCAGTTGATCATATTGTTAACTAATCTAATTATCATTCTTTCCTGTGTGCAGAGTAGTTTAGTCAAATATCTTTCTATTGGCTAGTATACTGTTATTAGTACAGGGCAGACATTAGTATCATATAATTTCCTTATCATCCACTAATATTATCAATGTCGTTTAATTATTTTAATTGTCTTTTATTAATCTCTACATCAGTAGCATGCCGTGAGACATCATTATATACCCAGAGTGAGACAAATGTAATGCATATGCAGAGTAAGTGAGAGGATGTCTGGTGCTACATTTTGATAATCTAGGGGCTGCATGAATGTGCTCATTGGCAAAGAAATTTTTCTGCCGCCAAGTTTGCAAACTAAGGCAAAAAATGCTGAGAAGTCTGTTTTTCTGTACACATATGAGAATCTCTTATCTCACGAAAAGTGATGGTAAGCTGAAGGCCAGTTATCTCTCCACCAACGAGACAAGCATTTAGCAAAGACTTATCCCCAACATGTAGCAAAGAATATAGATATGCACTAATAAGCATGACACTATGATATATAGGGGCATAAATTACGACTCGTACACTCTCTTTAAGAAGTGACGATGATCCAGCAAGTAGTTTCCAAGATACAGCCATTTACAGATTAGTTTCCGTATATGGAAATAGCTCGTAAATTACTTATAATGTGGCAGTTTGATATGTAAGGACATAAGCTAGGGTTCCTGCTCTATCTTTCAGTAAGATATTAAGAAGAATCCAACAAGAAGCTTCCAAAATATAACACGTAACAGATTATTCCTTATATGATCATAGCTCGTAAAGTACAGACAATATGGAAATTTTGCATGTACGGGCGTCAACTAAGAAACATACTCTTTCTGTGTGATATGAAGCCTTTGCCCAGAGTCGGACACGTAAAAAAAAAAAAAAAAAAAAAAAAAAAAAAAAAAAAGACAAAGACGGATAAACGTACAGACAGACAGACGGACAGACAGGGGAGATTCCTATATCCCCAACATATGGAATAAAGGTGGGGATAATGAAACGAAATAAACTCTTAGGAATCTGTCCGAAGTTTCATATTCAGATTCCTTGTGCAGGTCAGAATGAAATCTCCAGTTGGCACGACCACCTAATCTCGTATATGGTCATAGCTCGTAAAGTGCAGGCAATATGGCAATTTCACATATAAGGGCATCAACTACGACACATGCTCTATCATTCTGTGTGATATGAGGCCAATCCACCCAGTAGTTTTCAAGATACAGTCCCGGACGGAAAGACGAACAGACGGACAGACAGACAGACAGACAGACTGACAGGGCGATTCCTATACCCCCACCATATGAAATAATGATGGGGAGAATTAGGAGAGACAGAACAACTAGGCTTTGAGAATGTAGCACGGTCCTCTTTCAGTAAAGTAGCTAGTGGTTGTGGGAATCTTTTAATAACCAAAATTCATAATAGAAATATCATTGACCTTCATCTTACCGAAGAAGAAGAAGAAGGAGGAGGAAGAGGAGGAGGAGGAGGAGGAGGAGGAGGAGAAGAAGAAGAAGAGAAGAAGAATAAGAAGAAGAAAGCATGAACAACAACAACAAGAATGCAAGAAGGGGAACAAGAACAAGAAAGCAAGAAGAAGGTGGAGCGGAAGTGGCGCATGGAAATACTGGAAAAAAAAAAAAAAAAAAAAAACTTGGGGCACATTTCATATCATCAGCAGGTACCCCGGTTTAGTCTCAGAATCAGACAGGTCTTTTTTCTCGAGTATATCCCCCTTATGAAAGATGGCATGGAATGGTTTCTGGAACTTCATTCCTAGTTTAGTTTTGCGCTATGGTTCTATGCTTGGACAAAAACCAGGTCACCCTCCTTAACATCAATATCTGAGACAGTAAATACTGTTTTTAATGCAGTATCTCAGCTTTTGAGAGTTATATATCCTGCACATGCTGAAAAATTTCTTGAAATCTGATAGTCTAATTTTTACATAATCATCCATATTTCGGTCTGGACCAAGTGCGGACCGTATAAACGAGTAAAGGAGGCGTTGTTAAAAACTATACACTTCGAACGACATATATCCAGTCGATATGTTACTACATCCCTTGACTGAGGCAGTCAGTCACCTAAGGAAACCACTTATCCCATGCGGTAGGCTACTCTGATTACCAACTAGGTGCCTTAGGTACTCCAAAGCCTTACAATTTTGTCTCTTCACCAGACCACTGGATGCAATGAAGAACTATATTACATATGTGGATATCATAAAATTGGCAAACTGACACAGGAAGTCTGTTATTTATTTCAGTGCTGTTATAAGTAATAATGGTTTTAGGTGTAGTAAACGGACAAATGACGAAATCAAAGGAGGTGCGTTCAACACTCTTTGCAGATTTATCTCTATGGGTTACGGGTGCGCAGAATGGTGAGAAGTGATTAACTGTGACAAACAATTACTTATTACCACTTTCTGTGGGTGTGAGTATAAGAAGATCAATGGACATTTTCCTACGGGCCCAGCAGCACTTAATACTCAACAAGTGTAGCCAGAGGGCCAGGTAAACGCTTATGTTTAGCAGGAGGAACACAAGAATCACAGTGAAAGTGGATAAGTTTATACATCATAGGCCAGTAGAACATGACACACCGGAAGAACAAACCTCATCTTACCTGGATAAAACGCATGTGCGGTGTCATGAACCACCTTTAAGGCAACGGGAATTAAATAGGTCTGAATAACTTATTGCATTACTTCTCTGTTAGGCATGCTTTTCCAATAAGGGCTGTTTTTGTTAACAAAATGTCCTTAAATGTTTTATGTAAAAGCTCAGACACTGGAACTGACATATTAAATACATGCGAATCATCTACTGACTCCACGAAATGCATACTCTGAGACTATAATCGGCTGACACTGAAAATTAAATGATATTTTCAGGATCAAATGCTGCGCAAAAATTACAGTCCACTGATAATGCTGTTACATGGCGTGCAGTGCTTTGACAACCTCGTTAGATTTACCTGAAACATACTGTAAGGTAGAGTTGTAATCCTGAATAATGACCGACCACCGTGCCAGACACCCACTCAGATTCTTGTCTTTTACCATATCACAAATAGACAAGTGGTCCATCTATAGATGAAATGAATGTTACAAAATTGCCTAACACTTTAGGTACGTTCTGCAGAGTTAAGGACACGACTGGCATAAGCTATTACACATTTCTTGTTGATAGTCTACTTGCATTAATACCGCACCCAGGCCAACGCCAGAGACATTAGTACATAATAAACAATGTTTACTGTAATCAAGGAATGCCAATGAAGGAGCCGTGACAAGAGTGGATTTCAAACCGTCCAAGGCAAGAACTCAAGTTTCATTTCATTCAAAAGATTCATATTTCATTTTTGACATTTCCAAAAGAGGGACTGTTTGTGCTTTGCCTTTACTGAAACATCTACATTAACCTGACACCCAAAAAAGCTATGCACACCATTAGTATTATGAAAAGTGGGGAAGTCATTAATTGCCTTAGTCTTCTCATGTGATGAATGGGCGCCCTGGGCGTCTACTATATGACTGAAGATTTGGAATCTCTTATCCATGAAATAGTACTTAGACAATGCTTTTAATCCCACATACTGTGGTCTTATGAATTTTTGTTCCTGTTTTTCCAGATGTTCTGTTGCGTACAGCTTAGTTTGATAATGTCGTCAAGATAAGCAAAGAATGAATGACTGATCGTACCTCTATATGCTGAGAGAATTTGCCTCATGAATACACTTGGCAATTTTTCCAACCTGAAAAGCAACCTTTAGAAATTATATTGCCCTCATATTGTGCTGATGGTAGTTAGTGGGCAAGGTGACTTCTAATTCTTCTTATAAGTAGCCACTACGAACATCAGCTGAAGACGAAACGCTGTTATTCTGTGCAGTCACCCTGAGTAATTCTTTTAAAACTGGAAGTGGAAAACGGCCTGGAACAGTTAACAGTTAACGCTTTTGGTTAACGGTAGTCAGCTACAGGGCACAACTCATCGTCTTTCACCGAAATGAGCATCAGTGAACTGTTCCGCCTGGCATCAAATTGTTCCATCATATAATCATGAAGCACTTCCTGTATTGGCGATCAGCTATTGCACAATGGCTACGATAAGCAGACTGAACGCCAGGCACAAACATGATACAATATTTGACAAAGTTGGTTTTTATCCAGTGGTTCACTAAGCAAGGTAACGATACCCTGGTATTTTTGGAAAAGATCAAGCAATTGGTTCCTGTGCTCCAGTTTGTTTCTTGTTTAAAATGAGGCTCAAGATGGCGCTAAGCACGTGCAGTGCTGGTCACTGAATGAATCACTGAGCAAACGTTAGCCATAGAGAAAGGTAAGTCCTGGCACAGCTTTACAGTTGATGAGTATGCCAGGAAAATACCAGTCTTTGTTCCGCACCTACGTTTTAACTGAGTGTTAGTGGTGTTCATGAGTTTTAATTAAAAGAAAAAGAAAAAAAAGAAAAAGACCATTTTTCAGCAGTGAACATAAGACCAACTCATTGGAGAAAAGAAACGAGGCTAAAAAGTTCATCTTTCACCAGTGAACACAAGCCCGACTCATAAGCTAAGTCATTTACACAGCTAGGAAAAACAAGGTTACAGCATCTATATCATCCTTTGCACTAGTAGTGCATAACATAATCTTTGTTATTTCGTACAGTAACAAAACAATACAAAGTTTTATCACCGCCCTTCATATCAGCACAGTGAACCACATCACCCAAAGGTACAGAGGTATATGAGAGAGATTGGGGCGAGTCAAGGTCCACGTCAGTGTTAGAGGATACCATCTCACTCGTTCTTACTTCACGAGTAATTACACAACGCCGCCACTCAGCCACAGTGTTAGATGAAGGGAGACTCCAATCTGTCGCTTCTGAGCTATCAGCCCATTCTTAAATGTTCTGGGGGTAGTGACTTCTGGTGAAGAGACAATAGGATTTGTGAATGTAATGACTAAACAGTGAATCCGAGATCGGTGAAAAAATGAACCAAAGCACGGACATAATGCCCATTGATAGTGATACCTGTGTGTCTAGGTAATAATTATATGCACTGATCAACCATTGTTTTAACCCAGGCTAAGGTATAAAAGGATAATGGAGCTTAGGATAACACTCGTAAAATTCAGAGGTGAATGGTTCAGTAAAATACGGCAGGTTAATACCTATATGCAGTTTTTCTTTCACTTCTAACTCAGTACCATCAACACCACAAAGACAGACATCTGGTATTTGTAGAATTCGAACTTCCCTAGAATGACATTTAAACTGGGGAAGGGCATCTTCAGAAATTAGATTAACTACAGCACCAGAATCCATAAGAAGGGCAACATCATTTAAACCATATTTTCCCTGTACTACTACTCCCAAAGAAATTATTGTGTGTCTGCGATATATTGGGAGCACTGATGATGATGATGATCAGTCTATCTATTTATAGCCCGACGCCCTAATCCCGCAAAGGGTGGCCGCAGACAAAACGCCTCCAAGTCGCTCTGTCACCCACCATTTGACTACTCTCCCCCAACTCACTCCCCCCTCCCTCATATACCTCTCAACTCCATCCCTCCACCTCATCCTCGGTCTACCCCTCCCTCTCTCTCCTTCCACCTCACCTACATACATCTTCTTGGTCAGTCGTTCATTCTCCATTCTCTCCACATGCCCAAACCACCTCAGTGTATTTCTCCTAATCTTCTCAACCACATCCACATCCACCCCACAACGTTCCTTCACTTCTTCATTCGTCAACCTGTCCCTCCATGTCACTCCACATGCTCCTTTCAAGTAACTCATTTCCACTGCTCTCACCCTTGACTTGTTCCCCTCTTGCAAGGTCCACGCCTCGCTTCCATACGTCAGGGTAGGGATCACAATACTATCATGCAGTGACTTCTTAATTTCCATACTCACCTCCCTAATTCTCATCACTGCTTTCAGTGAACCAACAACCTTCCCTGCTGTACCCTTTCATGTACTTCATCCCCCAAAGTTCCATCCTTACTCATCACACTACCCAAGTACTTGAATGAACTCACATTCTCCATATCGTCACCATCCAACCTCACTGTACATTCTGTGACTTCATTCCTCTCAAACACCATAACTTTACTTTTGTTTACATTAACTTTCAGCTTCCTCCTCCTACACACTGTCCCAAATTCATTCACCAAACCTTGCAACTCCCATTCATCTTCACTCAACAATACTGTATCATCAGCAAACCGCAACACCGGAGTCTTCCAAATCTCACTCTCATTCATTAGAGCCACCCCCACATCCACTGCCCTACCTTGCACCTCCTTTACAACCCCATCTATGTATATATTAAACAGCCATGGAGACATCACACAACCCTGTTTCAGTCCTACATTGAGATCAAAGAACTCACTCAACTCACCATCCACTCGCACCGTAGCCCAAGCTCCCTCGTACATACTCTTCACAGCACTCAACAATTTCCCCTCCATTCCAAATATTCTTAATACCTTCCACATACTTTGCCTATCTATTCTGTCATAAGCTTTCTCCAAGTCCATGAAGGCAGCATACACTTTCTTTCCCTTCTCTACATACTTCTCCACTAAATATCGTAGAACATATCTGATCTACATACCCTTTTCCCTTGCTAAATCCCCCTTGTTCTTCTCCAACTAGCTCCTCTGTCATATGCCTAACCCTATCAATGAGTATTCTACCATATATTTTACCAGTCACACTAAGAAGGCAAATACCCCTATGGTTACCACATACTTCTCTCTCCCCTTTTCCTTAGTATAAAGGAACAATTATATCTGATTTCCAGTCCTCTGGAACCTTTCCCTCTTCCCAAGCCAATCTACACACCTTCCATACCCACTCCACAACAATCTCACCCCCATACCTCAGCATTTCACCACACACTTCGTCAATTCCTGGGGCCTTTCCCAACTTGATCTTCTTCATTGCTTCCACTACTTCCGCCCTACTGATCTCTTCCTCCCTCCTCTCATCTCTTCTTCTCCCAGCCATTCCCCAGCCACTTATACTCGCACTGCTCTCACTTTCTATATTCAACAAATCCTCAAAGTGCTCCTTCCATCTCCTCAATTTCTCTCTTCTCCACCAACAGTCTATTATTCATATCTTTCACTCCCCTACTATTTCCCCTTTCATACTACTTTACTTTCTTTACCTCCTTCCAAAATAATTTCTTACTCTCCCACCATTTCACACTCAGATTCCTCCCAAACTCTTCATCCACTTTCTTCTTACTCTCCTTCACCAGTCTCTTCACCTCCCTTCTGCTTACATATACCTCTCTCTTCTCTCTCTCATCTTCTCCCCTACCTATCTCTATTCGTGATGATGATGATGATGATGATGATGATGATGATTATGTTGCTATGAATGGTTGTTGGACGATAGGCGCTCTTCTTCCGCTGACCAGTGATGCACAAACATGGCATTCACTCAAAGAATGAAAAGTAGAACCCTTGTGATATTTAAACTAACTTTCGCCACATGAATAAGATGAATACTTGCGTCTTTTGCACTGAACCTATTTGTGACAGCATACATATTCCCTCGACCAAGTACACCACAATGTCAGCATACCGCTAACGGTGAGGTGATGGAGGTGTGCTTGATGACTGATCATGACCGTAAGAAGAACGACAATGAGGTGCAGATGATGCCGAATGTGATGCGGCAGATCAATGATGGTGGAACAAACCTTTATAGCCACCCTGTGCACGAAACCGAGATAAATGACCCTGATCCAAGGACTCTGGATAAGAGATAAGATAGCACAGACGGTTGGTGTAGCAGATGAATGATAGTGTGACGAACATTTATAGCCACCCTCTGCTGGATGGCGAGATACATGACCTTGATCTAAAGCCTATAGATAAGAAACCGAAGATATAAAGACGGGTGGTTGTACTGTACTGACAGACTCATTCCATTAGTGCCTAGTTCCTCCATCATTTGTTGCCCAAGCAAGAGTAAGCAAAAAGTTGGATTGAACAGAATACTGAATGGTGTATTTAGCTTTTTTTTTTTTTTGTGAAGCTGGTTAATGAACATAAAGTAGCCAAACAATAACATATATTACGAACTTGAAGGATTATTCATTATCAATATCCAATAATACCCAGTTCCTACAGAGCAAAGGATAGTATCAGATGTCGACTTCGGTGCTACTCGTTCCACTTCAAGGAGGGTATCCCATTCACGTGATGTATTTGAATCTGTCCTCATTGCCTTTAATATCCTAGCAAAACCAGTGAGTGGGCTTATCTTAAAACGGGAGTAAAAATACTCTATACATTTCTTACATATTTCATCCTATGTCATCAACTCATGAAAATGAACAGTGTCCACGCTAGAGCCAAGAAGTGAGTCCCCAGTGCCCACCAGACAATTAACCCCTAAAGCTTGGATGACGGCCATTGCCATTGTAAAACAGATGTTTGAAAAGGCTCAGATAACATTTTTTGATGTTTTGCATTTCCTGCCAATGTTGTAATTCCTATCCATTTTCTATGTTGGACAGTGTGTGACTTAGGGATATGGGAGTTGGGTGAACTACACTGCTAGTATTTCACGGGAATCAGGAGGGATAGGAGCGATGTTTTGTTAATCCACATAATCAGATTCACCTGCTGCCACGAATGACTACCTAGCTCTTGCCACCTCCACCCCTGCTTAGCTTTGCGCTCTTGCAGGGAAGGGGTTGAATGATAGTTTAACTGAGAGAGTTTTAGAGATGACAATGTCATCGTTATCAAATGGAAAGATGACGCTGAAAGTAGGAGTAATTCATAGAACGTAAAGTGACTTGTGCTGGTCACCTTTCATGGCCATCCAGCTTCCTTCTTATCACTTTCATGGTGCCAACGTCTCACCACTCTCTCACCACCACCCACATCACTTCAACCTGACACTTCACAGGTGTGTGGGGAGGTGTAATTGTCTCACCACTCTCTCACCACTAACCACATCACTTCAGCCTGGCACTTCCCAGGCGTGTGGGGAAGTGCAATTACAAATTTAGACATCGTGAAAATTTGTAAATGAAGATTGAAAGATACAATTAAAAAAAGAAAAACTTCAATGATGAGAAAAAGTGTGCTTATGAAAGTAATGACTGATATTCAGTTAGTGATGTAAGACTGTAGAAAATCATATACATAAGCTATGGAAGATAAGGAAAACTATTAATGAGCGTTACAACAAACAATTTATATTTATTTGTGATAAGCCTGTTATGAAGTAAGAAATTAGCTAAACAAGTGATTCAGAACAAAGGAAAACTTCAGTAAAGAGAGTAAATGTTTATGGAAGTAGGTAGTGATGTTCTTTAGTGAAATAAGACTGTAGAAAAAATACATGTTAGCAACAGAATATAAGGAAAATAAATAAGTGCTACAAACCTTTATATATATATATATATATATATATATATATATATATATATATATATATATATATATATATATATATATATATATATATATATATATATTGGGGATAAACCTGTTGTGAGGTAAAAAAAAAAAAAACTAATTACTGCTTCAAAAAATAAACTACGGAACTAAGTACTGATATTCATTTGGTGAAGTAAGATTGTACGAGTAGAAAAACATACAGATAAACTCTAGAAGATAATGAAAAGAAAAAAAATAGGTGTTACAATAAACAACATTTTATCAATTGGTGATAAGCCTGTTGTTAAGTAAGAGAAGTAGCTAAATTATTTCTTCAAAAAAACAAGAAAAAAAAAAAATGGGCGTAAGAAAAGAAAATGACCTCAGGGAGAACTAAGCGATCTTACATGACACAGAAAACATACTCACAGGAAAGGTAAGTTGGTCTTTCATAACATGTAAGGTACGGTATAATAAATCTAGGAAATTCTTTTCCCTCTTTGTCACACATACAAAGGGTGATGTTTAATTCATGTGACAGTGACAGAGGACAGTAGATCTGAGTGTCAAGCTCAAGTGGGGAAACGGGGAGCTTCAGCGATTGCCTCGTCTAGTCGAGGCAGGCAGCGGCCCGTTAACCTAGCCGTCACCATAGGAACACAACCTTCCACGACCTCCCAGACTGACTCCATTATCACCTCCTACCTCCACAACGCGTCAATCTAGAGACCTGGGGACACTTTCATTGAAGAGATGAAGGACTGATGAGCATTCTGATATTTAATTGCTGTAGTTACTGATCTGTGACTGGTTGGAAACAGCCCACTTCCTGGGGGGATGGGGAAGCATAGGAGAAGGGCTTGGCTCGTAAAACTCCTGAGCTTCAGGGATTAAAACATGAATTCTTTAATTCATCATTTGGAATCTCCTTATGGCAACGTCGTTGTTTATCGTTTTTTAAAAGTCAAATACTGAAATGTTAAGTTCATCCCTTGTTAATTTCGGACGGGACGAATTATCCACGAAAATAATATGAAAAACAAAAGGTAAGTTAGACACGGCTGAAGTATGGTAGAAATAGGCACAGTAGATGCTGAAGATGTAACTGTGATGATAATTGTAGGCATAATAGAAGTTGCAGTAGTTAAAGCAGGTATGTGATCAGCATCAGTAGGTGTGTGTGTGTGTGTGTGTGTGTGTGTGTGTGTGTGTGTGAGAGAGAGAGAGAGAGAGAGAGAGAGAGAGAGAGAGAGAGAGAGAGAGAGAGAGAGAGAGAGACAGAGACAGACAGACAGACAGACAGAGACATCAAATAATAAATCAGAATCACCTGGCATTTTTTGTCACATATTACCAAAAGATAAAAAGAAGTGTCCAGCAGAATGAAAATTAAATGATATGGAAGGAAGGGTGGAAGTAGGAGGAGGAAGTGAAGTATATACATGTGGAAAAAAGGACAGCTGTTCTGCACTGTAGGGAAAGTATCATTTCTTAGGAATGTAGTACTCTCATCAGATTACTTGATCTGAACTAGGGGAAGGTAAGCTATATGCAGGCGTCCGATTAACTTCAAGGAAATATGGACACTCTGACAAAAGAAGTATGTAGACAAGCAAACAAATTGAATTTAAAAGAATAAAAATGATAAATGCAAACAAGGCCCAGAAAACATAATAATAATAATAATAATAATAATAATAATAATAGTAATAGTAATAATAATGATAATAATAATAATCAGAAGAAGAAGAAAAAGAAGAAGAACAATAAATTTTAAAGAAGACAGACACAGACAAAAAACAGAGGACAATAAAAACACCATATAAATCACTTGAAAGTGTAATGACCAAGCAAACTGTATAAACCAAACGGATAACACACACACACACACACACACACACACACACACACACACGACACCGAATAATTTGAAAGAGTATGAAAAAACTGAAGTGAATGATATGCGTCTTACTGCGTCCCCTCTCCCGGCGATGACCCAGGGAGATGCTTGGAACAACTGTTTGACTTACTTCTTCGTTTCTGTAACACTCGCGGCCTTCCCTCCAACTTTCTCACTATTGAGCACCACCTCTCCTCCTCTAAACTTTACCTTCTCTTCCTAACTTATACTCAGCTGTCTCAGGCAATTGATAGCATACCCTTCTCTGTATCATCCTACTTTCTCTATATTCATCTTAAAGTCAAAGGTGGCTGTTGTGTATATCTTGCTTTTGTGTTCTTGAACTTGATTTTTCTGCATTCTCGACTCTCTGGCTTCGGCTTTCCTGTCATTCTCTGACTAAATATATCTGTACTGTTTGCTTATCCCCTAATTCCAACATACTTGACCTCTTCCTTACAAATCTATCTATCTATCTATTGCCAGACGCCTCAATCCCGTTTGGGGTGGCCACAAACAAATCGCCTCCAAGTCGCCCTGTCCCCCGCCATTTCACTACCCTGCTCCCAACTCACACCCCCCTCTCTCATATACCTCTCCACCCCATCCCTCCATCTCATCCTCGGTCTCCCCCTCCCTCTTCCACCCTCCACCTCACTCACATACACTCTCTTCGTCAGTCTTTCACCCTCCATCCTCTCCACATGGCCAAACCACCTCAGTGTGTTCCTCACAACGCTTCCTATCACATCCACATCAACACCACAACGCTCCTTTATATCCTCATTCGTCAGCCTGTCTCTCCACGTGACTCCACAGGCTCCTCTTAAATAACTCATTTCCACTGCTCTCACTCTTGACTTGTGTCCTTCCAACAATGTCCAAGCTTCACTTCCGTACGTTAGAGTTGGTATCACAATACTGTCATGTAGTAACTTTTTTACTTCCATGCTCACTTCCCTGTTTCTTATCACTGCTTTCAAGGAACCAGCAACCTTTCTTCCCTGCTGTACCCTTTCAAGCACTTCACCCTCCAAACCTCCATCCTTACTCATCACACTACCCAAATACTTAAACGTACTCACATTTTCCAATTCCTCACCATCCAACCTCGCTATACATTCACTGACTTCACCTCTCTCAAAGACCATCACTTTACTCTTCCCTACATTCACCTTTAGGTTCCGTTTCTTACACACTCTCTCAAACTCATCCACCAAGCCTTGCAGCTCCCCTTCGTCTTCACTCAACAACACAGTATCATCTGCAAACAACAGTACAGGGAGTTTCCAAACACTATCCTCTCTCACCAGGGCCACTCCAACATCCACTACCCTACCTTGTACCTCTTTTATTACCCCATCCATGTACAGATTGAACAACCATGGCGACATGACACATCCCTGTTTCAAACCAACTTTTCAAAGAGAAAAATTCACTTAGTTCACCATCCACACGCACTGCAGCCTTCGCACCATCGTACATACTCTTCACAGCATTCAACAACTTCCCATCTACTCCATATATTCTTAACACTTTCCACAATCCTTGTCTATCCACCCTGTCATATGCTTTCTCCAAATCCATGAAAGCCGCATACAACTTCTTTCCCTTCTCTAGAAACTTTTCCACTAAAGATCTAAGAATGAATATCTGATCTACACAGCCTCTTCCCTTCCTAAAGCCTCCCTGTTCTTCTCCAACTAATTTCTCTGTTCTTTCTCTAACTCTGTCTATAAGTATCCTACCATACACTTTTCCTATTATACTAAGAAGACAAATGCCCCTATGATTGCCACACACTTCTTTTTCCCCTTTTCCTTTGTACAAGGGAATAATTATACCTGACTTCCAATCCTCCGGGACTCTACCTTCCTCCCAGGCCAATCTGCACATCTTCCACATCCATTCCACTACTATCTCTCCCCCATGCTTCAGCATCTCACCACACACTCCATCAATTCCTGGGGCTTTCCCCGATTTAACTTTCTTCATTGCTTCCACAACCTCTATCCTACTGATTTCTTCCTGTCTTCTCACCTCCCTCCTTCTCCCAGCCATTCCCCAGCCACTTATACTCGCATTACTTCCATCCTCTACGTTCAACAATTCCTTAAAGTGTTCTCTCCATCTGCTCACTTTTTCTCCCTTCTCCACTAGTAATCTACCATGTTTATCTTTCACTCCCCTGCTAACTTCACTTCCACCCTGTCTTACTCTTTTCACTTCTCTCCAGAACATTTTCTTACAGTCCGTCCACTTTACACTCAAATTCCTTCCAAATTCCTCATCCACTCTCTTCTTACTCTCTCTTACTAATCTTTTCACCTCTCTCTTCCTTTCCACATATAACTCTCTCTTCCGCCTCTCAACTTCTTCCACGCCCCTATTTCTCATCCATTCATTGTATGCTTTCTTCTTTTGTGCCACAGCCTGTTTCACCTCTTCAGTCCACCACGCTGTTCCTTGCACCCCCCTCCGTCTTCTCTTCCTTCCACACACCACATCACATGCTGCACATATTTCTTCTGTAAATATCTTACACACACCTTCCACGTCTCCCATCTGCTCCAATTCATATTTGCCCAATCGTTCCTCCACTTCTCTCTTATACTCTGCCTTTTTCTCATCCTCTTGTAA
Organism: Coenobita brevimanus; assembly: GCF_032717465.1. Classification (NCBI taxonomy): domain Eukaryota; kingdom Metazoa; phylum Arthropoda; class Malacostraca; order Decapoda; family Coenobitidae; genus Coenobita; species Coenobita brevimanus. The sequence continues at coordinate 11,289,293 of NC_137005.1, forward strand.
ACTTTCCACTCTCCTTGCAACTACTCCTTCCTCTCGTCTTTCCCTTCTTCTGTTCCTCCATCTTACTTGCATCCTAATTCTGGCCACCACCAAGTAGTGGTCAGAAAGTCCACTCCCCCAACCTCTATACACTCTTGCATCCTTTACACATCTTCGCATCCTTTCATCCACACACACATAATCAATCATTGCCTTCCTTTCATTCAGTTCACCACCCACCCTTCTCATCACTCGCCATGTATACCTGTGGATCATTTTATGCCTGAAGAGGGTATTGGCTATTACCAACCCCCTCCCAGCACAAATGTCCACTAACGCACTCCCATTCTCATCTATCTCAGCAGGCACACCCCACTCACCAACTATTCCATCCACCTTCACATTACCAACTTTACCATTCATATCACCGATCAAAAACACTCTCTCATTCTTTCCAAACTTTTCCATGCACAATTCCACATTTGTCCAGAACTCTTCTCTCACTCTTCTAGCACGATCCTGCGTTGGCGCATACACACACACAATTGCCCACATTTGTATTCCAACTTTCAACTTTACCCACACAATCCTTGACCCAACTGATCCATACTGTCTTATGCTCTTCTTCCATCTTTTACTCACAACTATACACACTCCTTCCTTTGCCCTCTCATTCTCATCTACTCCTGCACATATACCCCATCCATACTCCCATTCTCTCACACTTTCTCCTCTCCATTTTGTTTCAGTTATTCCACATACATCCACTTTCGCATCCTCAAGCACCTGGACAATCTCCCTCTCTTTCACCTCATCATTCGCTCCTCTTACATTCCATGTACACATTACCAAGTCCTTTGTCCGGTCCTGGGTCGTCAACGTTTGGTCAGTCAAATAGTCCTTCTAATTACACTATTGATATTTTTTCCTTTATATTGGGCTCCTCCGACCACAGCCTTATCACCAGAGATCGGATAAACATGTTTTTTAGGCCATTTTATTTTTTTTTTTTTTTTTTAATGATTATTCACCATAATATGTGATGGAAAAACTCTAATATATGGTTTTAATCAGTGCTTTATTTCCGTGAGAAATTCAGGAAAACAAAATCAGGAATGATACACAACCAATCCTGCACCCAGTGGGTACAGGAGTGGATTCACCCTGAAATCTATTGACATTTCAAAACAATAGCCTTATATTATACTGAATGATCAGGTGATCACTATCAGCAAGCCATAAACTGAAATTAAGTACATATAACTAAAAAAAAAATGAAAATAATAATTCAAAGGAACATATGATTAACTTTTTGAATTGGGTAACGATTCCCCCCAAAATGAAATTCTGGCTACGGACTTGTATAAAAACATAGCACTTTAAAATATATGTACTGTAGCTCAAACTGCTGAACGATTGTGAGTTATGGGAAAGCATAACTCACGTAGGCAGAAGACTCTGTGTGGATAGTGAGGGAGGGCGATGTCGTCTGAGAGCTGTGGCAGGGCTGTCAGTCGCTGATGCAAGGCTACCAACCTGTCTCGTACACGTCCTTGGTAGCAGATGTGGCAAGTCATTACCAGAGATCGGATAAAAATGTTGTTATTTAGGCCATTTTAGGTACATCTGTAGCAGAAATCATAATTTATTAATTTTTTAAAAACTGTTTTATGTGAAAAAAATATTTATTTTTATGTACTTCACATGTTTTCCCGATTTCTGCTTATCACCTTAACCTGTCCTTGTCACGAATCAATTCGCGACATTTCCTTTTTGTGAGAGGCCACGAACTATTAGTGGAAAACTCACTGTGTATCGCTCAGTTAACCGTTTCTCTCTCCAATTCGGGGGTATACTTTTCAAATCATTCGTCACCGTTTTCAGGGGTGACCGATTTGATGCACGTCACTAAGTGCGCTACTGAGCGATACTATTGTTTCTTTATCGTTCGCCTCTACTTCCCTCAACCGTTAGCCACGCCTTGCGTCCTGCCCATACAATGTATTTGAATTCAGTTTTGTGTTTGCTGTGACGGAGAAAGGGTCTGTGCTCAGAAGTGGAGAGGTCAGCTAGCACCCCAAGCTCCATTAGTACAGTTAATCCCAGCTCTCCCACCTTAGTGGTGATACACAGTATTCATCGACTGGTATTTCTTTTGTGTATTTTGTAGTTTTAAGAGCTTAGTTAAGGTGTTTTTTCCTAGGCGTAAGTATTTAGCTTCTGTGTGAGTGAGCGAGTGCGTCTCATTTAATTTGATTTGAAATGTAATGTTAAATTTATTTTTGTAATTAATAAATTTAACAGTTCTATTTCTTGAGCTTAATGTAGAGTAAATCTTGTTTCATTTCTCCATAATTGAGCTTATTTTCCATACAGCTCCTAGCTTGCATAAACGTTTACTATTCATAACTGGTACTTAGACCAGTCTTGTTGTATTAACTTAAAATCCGTTGTGCCAGGAGTTAATGCATCAGCAAGAACCTGATGTTATTATTATTAGTATTAGTTATTTATTGTCAGGGGTGATGTAACTTTCTCCAGAGGCTAACAGTACAGTAATTCAGCAATTGTGAGTAATTAGTCTCTGCTGTGTACTGTTGAGAAAGTTTATAAATTCTCGTTCTTAGAGAATCGTGCTAAGCCAACGTAAAGTAATCGTTGCTTGATGTAGCAAGACAACCATTGTCTCTGCTCTTCAATATTATTGAATATTATCAATTTAAATAATATTTAAGCATTATATCAAAATTACCGTGATATTATAAAAACCCCGTGACAATTGGCGACCTCGCCAGGATATTAACTCCTAGCTCTAAAGCTATTCACGAGATAGTGCTCACTCATTCATATTTAGGTATTTATCATTAAAGTTTATAGGCACAAGCTTACTGGTGTTTACCCTTAATTTAGCAAGTGAATTTTGCTTTATTAATCAATAGAGTACTTAACTCTAATTTATTTTTGGTAACGCCAGACAATTTTATTCGCTTCTGGGAAGTCGCCGTACCCATTGTGTTTATTATTGAGTCTTCCCAGTCATTTACATTTTTGATTTATTCTTTGCCAGTTAACTGGATAAGACTGGTCACCACTAGCTTGTGTCTGTACTCTTTACTTTTATTTATTAGTATTCGTCGCTAAGCAGTCAGTGCTCAATTTCGGGTTGCTTAATAAATTAGCGCCATGGCTACCGCTGTATTTGTACAGGAAGCCAAAGATATTGGTCTCACAGACCCAGAGAAAATACAGAGTTACGTTCTCTCACGGTTCAATTACGAGCAAGAACGTGAGAAAGATGCTCGTGAAGAGCGTAGGATTCAGCGCGAATGCGAGCGAGAACAGCGCGAATACGAGCGAGAACAGCGTGAGGAACGTGAAAGAGAGCGTGCTTATGAACAAGAGCAGCGTGAGAAAGAGCGCGAATACGAGCGGGAACAACGAGAACACGAACGTGCCGAGCGAGAAGCACGAGAAAAACATGAACTTGAAGTGCTGAAGCTCAAGCGAGATTCCTTGGCTTCAGACACGTCTGGTGCAGTTGGTCAAAGCTCCACGAGCGTTCTCCCTGCACATGTCCTGGCGACCCCACGCATCAAGCTTCCTTTATACAAGGAAAGCGAGCGAATCGAGCCGTACATAGCTCGTTTTGAGGACATGGCAGACTTATATCAACTGGATGAGGCAGCTAAGCGGCTTCAGTTTCTTAGCCTATTTGAGGGCCCTGCCCTCGATATTCTCCACAGAATTCGTGGAGACAATCTCACATATGAGATGATGAAAGCTGCACTCATTAAGGCGTATGGTCTCACAGTAGACGACGCCAAAGTTCAGTTCATGCGAGCTCGTCTCCAAGACAAGGAGACAGCTGTTCAGTTCCTTGATCGTCTCACAGCTTACTTAAATGAGTGGATGGAGAAAGATGAAACTCCTTCCACGCTGTGAGGGGATAATTGACCTTATGCTGCGTACACAGCTAGAGAGGTCGTGGCCTGCTGAGCTCATAGCACAGCTTAAGATCTGCCAGGTGAAAGATGCCAGCCAAATGGCAGAGAAGGCTGACGCATTCTTTACTGCATACGGGTATCAAGCTCGTAAGCAAAACACCTGGAGCAGAAAAGATACTGCTAAGTCTGGGAAGCCGTCTCAGACTGAATCCCAGCACCAAGGCCGTTCTCAGAATAATGGCCAAGGTCCAAAACCGCAGTGGAAGGACCAGGGGCAAAACACTCAGAAACCTGAGTGGAAGAGGTACAACAAGTACCCTAACCAGCAGCAGTATCAGCCACGCAACCGACCGTCGGGACAAACTTTTTCACCACCAGCTCAAAAGAGGCAGGAAGCAAATGCAGCCTTCATTCCTCAGCAGCAGCCTGGTGGTCACGTCCCTACCAGTGTGGGTACTTCCCCACAGTTCACTAGTCCCACAGTGACAGTGAACTCCCCTCCAAAGATGGCCAATGTTCCATCTTCCCAATATAATCCACAAGGCACAATGTTTGCCACATCAATTCAGCAGCCTCATGAGTGGCTAGCTGCTTCCTCCACAGGCCCTCCCACAGGTGACAGTACCTTCCTTGTTCAGCCAGGGTTTGTGGGAGGCATTCCTGTGAAGGTCCTGAGAGACAATGGTTCCTCAGGTTGCTCTGTCAAGCAGAGTCTAGTTCGGCCTGAGCAGTATACAGGTCGACAGATCCATGCAAGCCTTATTGATGGATCAGTGAGATTGTTCCCTGAGGCATGTATCCAGGTGGCATCTCCATTTTATACTGGTATGACACTTGCAGTTGTCATGCCAGAGCCTCTATTTGACTTGATAGTAGGCAATATTCAAGGAGCCAAGGATAGTTGCTCTGATGATGGCGCCACTCAGACTTCGGCTGCTGCGGTGACACGAGCCATGACTGAGGCTCCAGACTGTGTCACCCCAGTGATCATTGAATCGCCGCAAGATCTGATGTGCAGTCAACTTGTTGTACAAGAACAACATTCTGACCCGACACTTGCTGCCGTGCGGAATAAACAAAAGGGTCGAGTGATTAAGTATTCACGGGGAGGTCGAGCCAAGTTCCTTCTCAAACAAGGACGGCTCTACCGTGAGTCACGAACACCCGAGGGCGAGGTTCGACTGCAGTTTGTCGTTCCCGCCAAGTACCGCCCAGCAGTGTTACAATGGGGTCATTGTCCAGCCTCAGGAGGTCACCTGGGCAAAAGGAAGACCCAGGGCCGTATCCGAGCTGACTTTTTCTGGCCAGGGATGGGACGAGACATAGACAGTTTTGTCCGTTCCTGCAGTGTGTGCCAAAGTATCACCACTGATCAGGGACATGTCCTTCCTGTGCCGTTCATAACCACACCTGTAATCTCTGAGTCAGTTGAGAGACAGGGTAGTGGTGAAGTGGGTGCAGACCTGATGTCTCGCCCATTGGCCCCACAGGACACAGTATGTCCAGGGCCTGTACATGCATATTATGTACCTTAAGTTAAGGGGGAAGTTGAGAGGCGACTTGAGGCTATGGAAGACCCAAGTTTGCATAAGGATTCTCAGCTTTCCAATACTAATATAAGTACTGTAGGTTAAGGGGGAAGTTCGAGAGAGAACTCCGCAGTGGCAACTTGAGGCTATGGAAGACCCAAGTTTGCATAAGGATTCTCAGCTTCCTGGTACTAATAGAAGTACTGTAGGTTAAGGGGGAAGTTCGAGAGAGAACTCCGCAGTGGCGACTTGAGGCTATGGAAGACCCAAGTTTGCACAAGGATTCTCAGCTTCCCGGTACTAATATAAGTATTGTATTGTAGGTTAAGGGGGAAGTGAGAACTCCGCAGAGGCAACTTGAGGCTATGGAAGACCCAAGTTTGCAAGGTTTCTCAGCTCTCCGATATTAATATAAGTACTGTAGGTTGAGGCACAGGTTGAGGACCCGTGTGCGGTTCGAGGCTATGGAAGACCCGAGATTGCACAAGGATTCTCAACTTGCCGACCATAATCGTGTGCTAAAATTAATGGCGACCTCGAGTGTACTTTTCATAGCATGTACTGACTGCTAGCCAGAGAGAGTAATTGTAACATAATAAGAATTTTGTCCCATTGACACTTTTGATGCTCCACCTCAATTGGTTTTGCAGGTTCAGCAATGGGTGTAGCAGTTTTGCTGTGCGGGCCAGCCGATCGTCTGCCGCACGCTGCCACCTCTTCTCCTCTGCCTTCGTCATCGCCATATATTATTTACTGTGTCATTTTACACGTAGGTACAGTTACACTGCAACTGTCACACCTACACTGTGTATTACATACATCACACTACACAACAATTAGTTGTCAGTGTAAATGTAGCGAATTTTCGCTCAGTTTGACCTGAGTACAGGATTTTCACAGTCGTCACGGAGTTTTTCCCTCAAGCTTGTTTCTATTAACGTAAATACGAGGTTTTTTCGCTCACTGGCGACTGCGACATACTCCTGTAGCAGGATAGCACACACACCACAGTGTGAATCTTGTGTGACTGAGTTAGGATTTATATGTATGTATATTGAAATCTTTCTTCTGAAGGAAGAAAGATTTAATTTTCATGGGGCGTAATGTCACGAATCAATTCGCGACATTTCCTTTTTGTGAGAGGCCACGAACTATTAGTGGAAAACTCACTGTGTATCGCTCAGTTAACCGTTTCTCTCTCCAATTCGGGGGTATACTTTTCAAATCATTCGTCACCGTTTTCAGGGGTGACCGATTTGATGCACGTCACTAAGTGCGCTACTGAGCGATACTATTGTTTCTTTATCGTTCGCCTCTACTTCCCTCAACCGTTAGCCACGCCTTGCGTCCTGCCCATACAATGTATTTGAATTCAGTTTTGTGTTTGCTGTGACGGAGAAAGGGTCTGTGCTCAGAAGTGGAGAGGTCAGCTAGCACCCCAAGCTCCATTAGTACAGTTAATCCCAGCTCTCCCACCTTAGTGGTGATACACAGTATTCATCGACTGGTATTTCTTTTGTGTATTTTGTAGTTTTAAGAGCTTAGTTAAGGTGTTTTTTCCTAGGCGTAAGTATTTAGCTTCTGTGTGAGTGAGCGAGTGCGTCTCATTTAATTTGATTTGAAATGTAATGTTAAATTTATTTTTGTAATTAATAAATTTAACAGTTCTATTTCTTGAGCTTAATGTAGAGTAAATCTTGTTTCATTTCTCCATAATTGAGCTTATTTTCCATACAGCTCCTAGCTTGCATAAACGTTTACTATTCATAACTGGTACTTAGACCAGTCTTGTTGTATTAACTTAAAATCCGTTGTGCCAGGAGTTAATGCATCAGCAAGAACCTGATGTTATTATTATTAGTATTAGTTATTTATTGTCAGGGGTGATGTAACTTTCTCCAGAGGCTAACAGTACAGTAATTCAGCAATTGTGAGTAATTAGTCTCTGCTGTGTACTGTTGAGAAAGTTTATAAATTCTCGTTCTTAGAGAATCGTGCTAAGCCAACGTAAAGTAATCGTTGCTTGATGTAGCAAGACAACCATTGTCTCTGCTCTTCAATATTATTGAATATTATCAATTTAAATAATATTTAAGCATTATATCAAAATTACCGTGATATTATAAAAACCCCGTGACAGTCCTATCGCTCCAGTACGGCCTGTGGACCCTTCAAAGAAACATCGGTTGTAGCACTTTGGAGCAGCTGATTGAGAGGCCCTAAGGCAGTATTTCTTTGATTTTCCCTGGAATGATTATTGCTTCCATGGTTGGGAGCCATCTCAGTGTGCCATGCACATTAAAGAGGTTATTCTCTTGAGCATGGAAACATACATTCCTTTGACTAGTGCAAAAACCTTGATTTAATAGCGCTTGTTCTAATGCTGTCCACAACAAGGAGAAGGCCTACAAAAGGTGCTGGAGCCAACGCACCCCTGAATCTGATCTTTTTTGTGTTTCTGCCCAGAATCGCGCTAAATCTGTTCTTCGCTCTGCTAAAAATAATTTCACCTATAATAAATACTCTGAACTCTCCATCTCGAAATCTTCCCGCTCCTTCTGGCACCTTGCCAAAAACTTTTCTAACACCTTTACTTCATCATCCTCCCCTCCTCGTTTCCACACTGATGGCTCTGTAGCTATTTGTTTTACTGATAAAGCAGATGGCTTTGCTCAGACTTTCTCCCCTAGTTCCACCTTACATGATTCCAGTGAGGTTCCTCCATCATTTACCCCCTCTGACTTCCTCATGGCTGACATTTATATTTCTTCAACTGATATATTTTCTGCCATCACTTGCTTCATTACTAACAAGATATATGGGCCTGATGGGGACCGTCCTGTTGTTCTCAAGACCTGTGCTTCTGTCATAACACCCTTCCTCTGTAAACTCTTTCACCTTTGTCTATCAACTTGTACCTTTCCTTCTTGCTGGAAGTTTGCTCTTATTCAGCCTGTCCCAAAGAAAGGTGACCATTCCCAACCTCTAACTAACGCCCAATTTCTTTAACGGCTTGTGTCTCAAAAGATTTCGAGTCTATTCTTAACAAATACATTTCAAAGCATTTTTCTTATCACAACCTTCTTGTTGATTGTCAGTATGGGTTTCATCAGGGATGCTCCACTGGTGATCTTCTCACCTACCTTTCGGACTCCTGGTCATCCTTCTTTCGTGAATTGGGCGAAAGCTTTGCGAATGCACTTGACATCCCAAAGGCTTTCGATCGAGTTTTGCATAAATCTTAAATTTCCAAACTGCCCTCTTATGGTTTTTACCCCTTATCTGTGCCTTTATCTCCAGCTTCATTTATGGTTGTTCCGTATCTGTTATTGTTGACAACAACCTTTCTTCTCCTAGATCTATTAACCCCTTGGTTGCTGAAAGCATCTGAGAAAGACTGGTCGACAGACTGCTACCTACCTCCCTACCTACTTACCTACCTGACATTCAAGCTGCCGTTCTGCCTACTCTCAGCCCTTGTAACAAGTTTGGTTATTCTTGGATGAAATTTGTACAAGCGAATTTTCCTAGGTCGGTGTTTGACCTAGCCCTGTGTCTTTTGACTTACTCTTAAAAAGAAGAGGTTTCCTCAGCGGCTGAACCTCAACCCTTATACCAAGTTTTAACATACAAAATTACCGAAATTACCATTTTGGGTGATTTTAACATACATAATGTTGAATGGTTATTGCATTCTGCCAGGACTGATAACGCTAGTCTAGAATGCGAGCTGTTTGGAGAATCTTTTAATCTCACCCAGGTGGTAAAGCAACCAACCAGAATACCTGATAATCCTGATCATAATGCCCATCTCTTGGATTTATTCTTGACAAATTATCCAGATCAATACAGGGTAGAGGTACTGTCGCCACTTGGATCCTCTGACCACATTCTCATCAAAGCAACATTAGTTAACCCCCTCACATGTCCCCGTTCTAAACCTGTCAGGGTGACCCGATGGCACTTTGATAGGGCAAACTGGGATGGATTTAGAAATTATCTTGCTGACATTCCATGGCAGTCTTTCTTCTCTAGTGACCCCAATTCTACCCAGTCCCACATTTGCGACTTAATACTAGCTGGTATGGATTTGTTCATACCAAGTCAACAGTTCACTGAAAGATCGAATTCTCCAAAATGGTTTGATGGCAACTGTGCCAGAGCAACTGCATATAACTCATACTTAAAATAAAAAACGTCTGAATCACTCTCTAAATTTAAAATTGCTGGAAATCATGCAAAAGCTGTAATGAATCTAGCCAAATCAAACTTTCTTCAAAAACAAGCATCAAAACTACTTAACAACCCTAATGACAATAGAATATTCTGGTCAACTCTTAATTCTTTCAATAATAACTTTAACAAGTCATCATCCATTCCCCCACTAAAATCTTCAGATGGCAACATTATAAAAGACCCGCATTGGAAAGCAGATATTTTTGCCAGTACATTTGCCAGAAATTCTACCATGGATGATGCCAGCCAGAACAGCCCAGCACTTAAACTTGACTCTCCCGAGATTGTTCCACTCAAAATACAGACAAGATACGTAAAATCCATCCTAGACAATTTACCCACCAACAAAGCTCCAGGCCCAGATGGAATTCCGCCAATTGTTTTGAAAAAGCGTTCCCCTGAACTTGCCTCTGTTTTAGCTAAATTATTCAGACTATGCATACGTACTTCTCCCTTCTCAATTTCATGGAAAGAAGCCACTATCCACCCAATTCCGAAGAAAGGAAGTTCCTCTGACCCCTCTGATTACAGACCAAGAGCAGTCATATCTTCACTTGGCAAGGTATTTGAAACTTTAATTAATAAGCACATTGTTAAACATCTTGAATCCAACAACTTAATTTGTGATAGACAATATGGTTTTCTCCACGAAAGATCCACCATTGACATACTCAGTCTTCTAACTCATACCATCCATCAATCAATTGACTTACATGGAGAAACTCATGCAGTAGTCCCTGATATATCTAAAGCTTTCGATAGAGTATGGCACCGTCCCCAGCTGTCCAAACTCCCTTGCTATGGACTAACTTCTTTTGTTCCTTTGATTTCTCAGTGACAGGAAAATAAGAGTAAAAGTAGATGATGTGTATTCCAATTTCCACTCAATTACGAGTAACGCGGGCGTGCCGCAGGGATAAGTTCTGGTGCCAACCCTGTTCCTGGTTCATATTAATGATCTCTTATCTGTCACCCACAATCCCATCCACTCATATGCAGATGACTCAACATTACATAGTTCATTCACATTCAGACACCCATTTACAAAGTCTAATATCTCTGCCTCTCAACTCAGTACTGATCTACGATCAGTGAATGGGGACAAAACAACCTTGTCTCATTTAATGCTAGTAAAACTAAAAATATACAATTTACTAATAGACAGATATTGCCAGATTCGTATATTACCTTCAGTTCTACTAATATTCCCATCTCCAAATGCATAGAAATTCTCGGTTCTCACTTAACAATGCCCTCAGCTGGACCTCTCATGTTAGATCACTTGCTAAGACCGCGTCAAGGAAACTTGGATTAATGTACAGAGTCTGTAACTTCTTCACTGACGAGCAGTTAGCTGTAATTTATAAGAGCCATGTGTGCTCTTAGCTTGAATATTGCTCACTTTTGTGGAATGAATGTGAAGAGGTTGCATTAAAACAACTAGACAAAATTCAGAACAAGGCTGTTAGAATTATTAACAACCCTGCCATTACAAATAAAACTGCCTCCCCTACAAGTAAGAAGGAATGTTGCCTTCCTTGCATTATTTTACAGATATTTTTATGGCAAATGCTCAGACGAAGTTACGTCCATGGTGTCACCTCTCCATGCCTTCCCTCGTGCTACACGGGCATCTGGTAGCCCACATGACTGGAATGTCACTCAGCCATATTGCAGAACTTCTGCCTATCAGAATTCTTTCATCGTCTGTACTGCATCTCTTTGGAACTCGCTCCCCAGAGTTGTTTCCCTCCAAACTTCAACCTACAGCTGTTCAAGTCTAACTGTTACAGATATTTTATGAACAGAGGACACCAGTAATCTGGTGTATGGATTATTATTTTGTATTCATTTGTTTTTCCTTCCTCTTTTCTGTTATATATATATATATATATATATATATATATATATATATATATATATATATATATATATATATATATATATATATATATATATATATATATATATATATATATATATATACATATATATATATATATATATATATATATATATATATATATATATATATATATATATATATATATATATATATATATATATATATATATATATATATATATATATATATATATATATATATATATATATATATATATATATATAGATAGATAGATAGATAGATAGATATAGATAGATAGATAGATAGATAAATAGATAGATAGATAGATACACCGCTCATAACGTAACACTCGCTCTCGTTTCGCAATCCCGGGTGTAATAATTTTAATGGATTTAAATAATTAACTTCCCAAACGCCCTATGGCTTAGAACACTAAAGTGTATGAGGTGCGTTGATGCCTAAAGTGATTAAATGTGTCAGGTATAGTGAGCATTAGCTGTTATCAACCCACCCCTTATTCGCTCTTTAAGGCACTTGCAGTGATGGGCGCAATTATGGATTTCTCTCCAACATACAGCAGGTTATTTAATGAGCCCAAGGAATATCACACCCGAAGAGATGAAAAAATAAACTGCTATATACGTCTACGTTATTTACCAAATGATTTCCGTGCTTTGTAAAAACACTTCCATGATATCATAAATTATCAGTGTGGCAGACAAGTGTTTTCAGCCATATTGGATAAATCAGCGTCAATTTTCCTTGTCGGAACCATCATTTATTATTTCTTTGATAGTGAATTTTTCAGTTTTGCAAAGGCGTGCCCTCGCACTTCATGGCAGTCAGGTCTGGAGGCCACACACACGCACACACACACACACACACACACAGATATATACACGCGCGGACGCTATTGAGACACAAGTGTACAGAGAGAGAGAGAGAGAGAGAGAGAGAGAGAGAGAGAGATACACGCGCGTACGCTATTGAGACCAAGTGTATTACACATATCCTCATTTTACCTGACCAGAATGCGCAAAATGAATTTAGCATTGTAATGCAACATGCTCCGGTAAGGCCTGATATCACAATAACATCAAAAACTGCCAACAACAAAGAACCCATGAAAACAACGATACAAAATACACCACCAGCAGTAATTGCAATATCAGCAACCACACTGTAGTTCGGAGGCAGAGAAAAAATGGCTAATTCTTTTTGGCAGTAAAATGAAGTTAATGAAAGCTAGATAAAAAATCTTTTCGCTGCATCGCCTAGCACTATTATTCAACTGATGTCATCGCTCCTTGTTTACCCAGAGTGAGATCTTAACCTCTCCCGATCTGATATAACCTTACCCAACCCTAGCCTGACGAAGCCCAATCGAACACAATTTAACGGCCTATTCTACAGTACCCTAACCTAACCCGGTCTAATTTAATCTGTTATAGCCTTACTTAATCTAACTTATTCCATAATCTAATACAACACTACCTGTTTGCTAGTCCTCTCTCTCTGTCTCTGTCTCTGTCTCTGTCTCTCTCTTTCTGTGTGTGTGTGTGTGTGTGTGTGTGTGTGTGTGTGTGTGTGTGTGTGTGTGTGTGTTTTACAGTTAGTCTTGTATTCACAATAAGTGTAGTTATTGAGAAATCCAATCTTCTCTGGCCGAGCAGACCCATAAGCCGCAGATAAGCAATCGCCCAGTGAATGGTTGTCTCGTGCAGTGGACCGATGTTGCCTTGCGGCAGACAGTACCTCGCCACAGCGAGACGCGGGGAAGTGTGTGATGGTTTGATTCCTGGATGGACGCCGCACTTGCGACTCCAACCAGTTCACTTGGGCACCACAGTAGGCTCCACAGCACTCTCATACTGTGTTATATGTTTATCACCCAGCGTTGTAAATGGTTCCCTGGGTTACAGCAACCATCAGGCTCGTCAACCAATGTAGAGTCATTAGAAGTGGAAAGAAAAGCAGTAAAAAGTGACGTGACGAAATAGATTGAAGAAATCTGAAGAGAGGAGGGCAGACACAGAAAAATATTAATACAGGTGAAGGAAGAATTAGGGAGCACTACATCAAGTGAATGGATGATGGACGCACCAACGTATCCTGTACCACCTGCCATACATGTACATACCGGGATGTAGCAATGGAAGGTGTAGCAGTGGGATGTGTGGGAATATGGTGTGCGACAGTGGGAGATGTGGCAGTGGGAAGTGTGACAGTGGGGATGCAGCACTAAAAGGAGTGGTAATGGGAGATATGGGAGTGTAAGGAGTGGTAGTGGAATAAGTGGCAGTGGGGGGTATTGCAGTGAGAGGAATGGTAGTAGGGCGTGCTGCAGTGAGAGGAGTGGTAGTTGGAGGTGTCGCATTGGAAGGAGTGGCACTGAGAGGTGTTGCAGTTCGAGCAGTGGTAGTGAGAGGCGTTGCTGTGGAAGGAGTGGTAGTGGGAAGTGTAGTGGGCGGAATGGTAGTGGTATGAGTTGTAGTGGGAGGAGTAGTGATGGGAGGTGTTGCAGTGGAAGCAGTGACAGTGAGAAGTATTGCAGTGGAAGGAGTGGTAGTGGGAGGTGTTGCAGTGGAAGAAGTGGTAGTGGGAGGTGTTGCAGTGGGTGGAGTGGTAGTGGGAGGTGTTGCAGTGGGTGGAGTGGTGTGGGAAGTGGTGCAGTGGAAGGAATGGGAGGAGTGGTAGTGGATGATGTTGCACTGGTAGTGGGAGGTGCTGAAGTGGGGGGAGTGGTAGTGGCAGGTGTTGGCAGTGAGAGCTGAAGCAATGCGTGGTGTGGCAGTGGGAGGTGCAGCAGTTGAAGGAGTGGTAGTGGGTGTGTTAGTAGATTTGGCAATGGGGGTGGGAGGTGCAGCAATGCTAGATGTGGCAGTGATAGGTGTTCAGTGGGCGATGCTGTAGTGGGAGTGGGAGATGTTGCAGTGCTAAGTATGGCAATGTTAGGTGTGGCAGTGGGAGGTACGGCAGTGGAAGGAATGGTAATGGGAGAAGTGGCACTTGGAAATGAAGCAAGATTTGACTGTGAGAGGTGTAGCAGTGTTAGGTGTAGCAGAGGAATATGTGGCAGTGTGATGTGTGGTAGTAGTGTATAGTGCAAGGTGTACAATTCGTTCCCCAACCTTCTGTATTTCAGTATGAGTATTCTCCTTTCTAAAAGATATTTCCAAATTTTATTACTGCCTCCAGCAATGACCAGGCTTTCTTACCATGGCGGGTAGCGTGACCACATCATGTCAGTGTGTTGGGTTAATGTTCCTTTGGGTCATTACAGTAGTGTTGAGAGGTTATTTGGTCAAGTCTTGTGTTCTCATGTGGCCTCATATGTGACAATGAAAAAGTGGTCTACACATCAAACAAGGAGCACTCACGGACTGCAACTCCCTCTCCCAGCAATATCTCTACGGTCCCAACGTCTGACCATGGCCTGTAACATTGGGCTTCATCTAATTGCTTTCAAAAATATAATTTTATTTTTGCCTCACCCTTAACCTTCAATCAAGTTGGGTCCAAACCCATTGCTTGTTTTTGTTTTTGTTTTGTTTTTAACTGACTTTTCCTGTGACTATAACTTACGACCTACACCTGTCACTTTTTTCATTGACTGAATGTTCCCAAACTGGAATCCCTTTATCCTTGTCTTGCTGCGAGGCCTTTGATAACTTCTGGTGTAAATTTGACACACCTCTTTAAGCTGACCTTGCCATCTGATCTTCACGCCTGGCCTAGTGTTTTCAAAACAGGATAGTTCTTTCTTGGTTGATCCTTGACACTTGCAATTAATATGGCCCAATTTAAGTCAGAGCGATTTTATTCGTTTGTTTACAAATAGACACCCAGGACGAAAAACGTTAAAACATTCCTTTGAACATAGCAAACAACCACCACTATACAGTGCAGTATATCCTCGTCCAGCTGTTTTCAGCTCTTGGTAACAATCAGACTGGGATCAATTAGACCCTGTTCAAAGGGCCCATTGTTGACTCCGGAAGTGAAAAACAAAACAGGAGACGAGATTGCCTTATATCAACAACGAATAGTTCTGTCGGCAATCGTATCTATCCCGTAAACTAATTGGTTACCAGGTGTATGAAATTCATTTACGTGTACAGTAATCGCCCTTTCGTGAATTTAGTGGGAAATAGATTACTGTTCATCACGAAGTTCAGCTCGCTTCAGCCTTTTTAACAAACATAAAGCTCTCCTCTTTTAATAATGCCCATAATATCAATATAGACAAGATATTGTTCTGTACATCTCTATTCATGAACAACTCACTAAACATTTATTATCGCCCGCCTAGTGAGGCAACAATGTAATCACCTGCATCTGTGTGCCTGTGAATCCTCTGTGTGTGTCTTCTTGTTCCCAGAATATCTCAGAATCATGTGGGCAATTTGTAGCCAACGTTTGTGGGCAGTATCCCGGAATATATGACTTCCTTGTTGACAATTCTGACGACCCTGCAGTGATATGCCTCATATTGCCAGAAGATTTTGCGAGGGAAAAAAATATCATCGAACTTTTTCTTTTAGATTGCTATTATTCACCATTTTCTTTTGTACCCTCAACGAAGAGGTTGCTAAATATAGAAATTCTCCACGGGCCTAATACACTCATTAATATTCACTAACATAATACTCCGGACTTCAAACTTCTGAATGTTAGCATGATATTTAACTTAGGAGTAAGCGGCGAAATTCTAAGACTTTCTTCTAATTTGGCGAAGATGCAAAGAATGAATCTGATTGACAGAGGATTACTGGTCTAACAGTATATTTCAGTGATGGCGAAGAATGAATCTGATTGACAGAGGATTACTGGTCTAACAGTATATTTCAGTGATGGCGAGCGATACGCATTCGTGTGCTAATCCTTCAGCTTTTTTTTCAAAGGATTTCAAAATGTATATTCCATATTGCCTAATAATTACCATTACCTCTTAACATACATACATATATATAAATCTCTCTCTCGCCCTCTCTCTTTATATATATATATATATATATATATATATATATATATATATATATATATATATATATATATATATATATATATATATATATATATATATATATATATATATATATATATATCTATATATATATATCTATATATAATATATATATATATATATATATATATATATATATATATATATATATATATATATATATATATATATATATATATAATACATATCTATAATATATATATATATATATATATATATATATATATATATATATATATATATATATATATGAAGGGAATGGAACAATGCTAAACTCAGTTGCTAATGACAGTTTCCGTTATCCATAAACACTACCGTGATCAGATTTTGCGGCATGAATGTAGTGTAAACCGTGAAGCTAAGTCATGTAGAGGAATTGCTTGTGGGTATTTCAGATTATCTTTTAATGCTGTAATATATAATAATGCCCATTATATTGCCACTGTGAAAATATACGAACAATATTATGTTTCATCTTCGTGAAATGCATTAGTCAAACAACATTAATCTACTCAGTTTTGTGTGTATTAAACATCATTGTCACCATCCCAGTCATATTTCCACAAATTAATGGAATTGGCCAGATTGCAGACAGATTAACATGTTACCTAAGTAAAAACCAAGCCATTGCAGGCCATCTTGGCTTGGGTGTCTGCTGCAGATTACTACTACATTTTGCATAACAAACTATTGACGGAAATTGACGTCAAGACCACACACACACACACACACACACACACACACACACACACACACACACACACACACACACACACACACACACACACACACACACACACACACACACACACACACATTTTAAAGTTGTAACTGCCTTGTCACAGAGGTCCTAAGTTGAAGACAAGAGCCTGGTGGCAGCTAGGGCACTGTAAGAACCCCCCCCCCCACCTACTGAAAAGATTTCTGGATAATGTGTCCAAATCTTCATTACAATGAAAAAGACATATCTTAGTGAAGTGGTTTAGGTTTTCAGGCTTATAATGACAGTGTGCTGAAATAGAACTGGAGTCAATACATCCTTTAGAGTCTCAAGACTGTGCAGGAAACATATAGTTACCAAAAATCAGGCTTAATGGAATATCACTTTCTTCGGCAGGGGGTCCAGATGTGTAAAGGACTAATGACAGTGAGTTTACGATATTCTTGGATGCAAGAAAAATGTATACATTTACCTTAACCACATAATTAATCTGGTCTGATTTCCTATTTTTAGGGTTTGGCCAGTTTTATGGCAGAATGCCTCTCCTGATGTCCAGTCCCTATTTATCAGGGCTTGTGACCGGCACCAAGTTGTGCCTCCCCGCCCCACTCCCTCCCTCCCCGTGGATGGGAGAGTGCTTTTAATCTGACCGCTGCTAATGGACCCTTCTAGTACGGTCTCAGTCAGTCAAAGCAGCACGCAAGCCTCCTCACCACTGTAGGTAGCATTCCACAAACGGGTGCATCTTTGTCCCTAAAGAGCCACCGCCACATTTTCAGGCTCATCTTCACCAATTGATGAGTCACCGCACAGAGACAGATGACTGAAAAGCACAGGGAGAAGCAGAGGGGGTTGGATCTGATATTCATTGCTTTGGAAAAGCTCACGACAGTGTCACGTCAGGAGATCTGAAGGTATATGAAGAAAAAAAAAAAGGGGGTGCTGAAGAAGTATGTACTGTACAGGTTATGCATGAGGGACCAAGAACTCAGGTTAAAAACCCTGGTTTATATCAGGGCCCTCATCTTATTATTACCACGCCCGGACGGAGTCCGGCGAGGTATTGTTTTTGGTCGAGTTTGTTTGATGGTTTGTTTATTTCTTTGTTTGTTACCAATATTACGGAAAAACGGCTGAATGAAATCGATGAAACTTTCAGGATATGTGGGGACTAGTCCCAAAAGAAAGTCATTAAATTTTGGAGGTAATCGTGTGACACTGAAAGGTCAAAATCGAGAACATGGATTTTCAAAGGGCCATAACTTGAAACCGGTTGAAGACAGAGATAGTTACCTTTAAGAATATGCAGGAACTCGTAACATGGGCTTTCATTTGGCACCAAGACCTTTGACCTTGAGTGACCTTGAAAGGTCAAACTCAAGGTCACGGATAATCAGGGGGGCTATAACTCGAAACTCGTTGAAGATAGAGATCTTTACTACTATCAGCACATAGCAAGTTTCATACGGGTTATTAATTGATACCATTAATTTTGACCATAAGTGAGTTTGAAAGTTCAAACTCAAGGTCACGGATATTCAGGGGGCTATAACTCGAAACTCATTGAAGACAGAGATATTTACTATTGTCACAGTATAGAAAGTCTCATATGGGCTCTCATTTGGTACCACGACATTTACAGGTCAAATGCAAGATCACGGATTTTCAGAGAACGTAACTTGAAAACATTTATGCCATTACCCAACACTTTAACTGTGTACTGACAATAAATGGCACTAACGACTGAGCATTTAACAGCAATAAACTGCTGTAGGGTGAGATTTGTTGTGCCTGGCACAACTTGTTTTGATTATGGACGTCCTGGTTCGTGGTGTATGAGATCAGTCCCTCTGGTGTATGTTTTTTGCTGATGGCATCGTACTATGCAGATGTAGAAGAAAGGAGGCTGAGAAAAAATTAGAAGGGTAGAGAGGGGCTATGAAAGACAGAAGAATGAAGCTCGATTAACGGAATACCAGAGGTTCAGAGAAGTTCATAATACAGAGATTAGTTTGCAGGGAGAGGGAGAGAGAGAAAAGAGTGGAGAAGTTAAAATTTCTTTGATCGCTGGTGGCCTAGGATGGAGATTTGGATGTGGATATAACCCACTGAGTTCAGGTGGGTTGAAGGAGGTGGAGAAAGGTAACGAGTGTACTGTGTGATAGAAGAATCAACATGAGGATTAAGGGTAAGGTATATTAAACGACAGTGAGACTGGGTTTGGTGTATAGGGCTAGGTGTGGGCAGTGAAGAATGAGCAGGAGGAAGAGTTGGAAGTAGTGGAGATGAAAATGATAAGATGGATGTGTGGAGTAACGAAGTTGGATTGGATTAGAACTGAGATAATAAGGGGAACAGTAAAGGTGGGTGAGGTATCCAAGAAGGTGCAGGAAAGAAGACTACATTGGCAATCGCACATGATGAGAAAGAACTGAAGATTAAGTGCGAAGGAGAGTAATGAAAATGGAGATACAAGAAAGGAGGAAGAGGGGATTGCCGAAGAGGAGGTGGATGGATTGTTTGAACGGAGATTTGAGAGGGGAGGGGTGGTTGGCGAGAGAAGAAGCACAGGATCTAGCTGTATGACTAAAATTGGTCAAACACATCGACCCCACTAAAAGTGGGAAAAGATGGAAGATAAAGAAGACCTTTACAGCAGAGGGTGGTGTGAGTGAGTGATCTGTTGGTGGATGCGGTGGGGTGTTATCAAACATTCCCCTAGCGGTGACAGTCAGCAGAGGTAAAAGGATACTTAAGATCACGAAGGTACCTATTTCAACTCAACCTTACGTCCTCTTGAGCATTATTTATCATCATCATCATCATCAATTTATTATCCTCTGATGTCATTATTTTGATAGTTGGGCCGAGAAACATAAACAGGAGAGACGCACGAAATTGTATCATCAAAGCCAGTCAGTCCTCTCTAACATCATCTTCATCTTACTTAAAATCATTAACATCACCCGATTTCTGTGAAGGTTGACAGTGCAAAGGGTATCTGCAGCCGTGCTTGACCCTGTTCCAACTAACCTTCTTTTCCCACAACACACCAGTCTTTGTCTAATAGTATGCTACCTTTGTATCTGGCTTGTTGAGAAGTGTAGGTAAAAAGGGCCACTGAGTTTTAACGTCTATATTGTGGACAAGACTGGTACAAGCAACGTCCGTCATGAGATCCACATCTCAACTGCCTGAAAAGCTGGCACGCTTCTTTCCTCTTGCGCCTGAGACAACGAGGTCAACAAAACCATAGTGGCGCCACACAGGTCAACGATGTCAGCATGCATTTCTTCACGTTTGCCACTCATGGCTATGCATTAATATACATACATTAATATACTTGAACATTAATATAAGAATGAGCAAAGTTAAAAAAAATAACGTCTAGTTTTATAAAACATCATCTGTAACAATTTCCCATCCAACTAGAATTTTGTCCCATGACACAGTGGGGAAATTCATGGATGAGGAGTCTAGCTACATCAAGTACGGAAAAACAGCTGACAAAAGAAATAAGGATGTAACAGAAAAGAGATGCAGCTAAGCTCTTAAAACAATGGATAATAACAGAGAATACTAATATATATAATCATGCAACGGAAACAGTTAACCTTAATGAAAGAAAGAATTATAATACTTATAATACAAACACATGGCCATGGTAAAAGAGCTCACTAACACAAGGGCTAAAAGCCATCATTAGAAAAAGTACAAAACATCAGTAATAGTCACAATTTAAAGAACACAGGGGAATTAAAGCAAAGCAAAAAGGAACTATTAACAAGAATAAAAATGGCAGAAAATTCTGGATATACAGTATGATATTTACATAGTAACTGTGGCAGAATTATCACCAAAGTGAATTAGTATCAAGAAAAACTAATAGCAAAAACACTCGTTAGTATGTCCTGCATTATCAAAATAACACCATAACTGAAGTATTCACAGTATCACCACAACACAAGGGACGTCCATCCTACAGGAACATTAGTAATGTAACTTTTTAAATCAACAGCATTGAGCACTGAAGAATTACAGAAATTACACCGATTGAACTCTATGCATCAGGTTCGTCTTTCCTGATGTAGTAACATTACATGTTACTGGGTGCGACCTGTTTAAACATCCTGCCATCCTGCAGTGATGGCACTACTCCACCCAATCCTTAGTTCATGAAGCCTTTTCTTCACTTGCCGAAAACAACAGTGAAGCACACAAACAGTAACAAGAAATCCTGTTCGAATGAAACAAGCACAGGAGGAAACACAGACTAGATGAACCCAGGAATGACCAAGAGCCATGTAACGTCTCATGCATGATGGATAACTTCTCAGCTGGGAGGTCGAAAGATACATTAACAGGTTGAATAATTTCATAAGTGTCAGAACGTGCAGCATAATGATGATGAGTAGGGTAGGTAAACACAGACTCAGACTTAATAGCAAAACAGTCAGGTGCTATATACAAACCACTAGCATGAACTGAACGGACTGGAACATTGGGACAGATTACACTGGCAGATGCTGGTACACTGAAAAAGAAGTACTGGACATGACCGAGACGGGCATGATGAATTGGAAGCTTGTGGGCTGGAACAAAGGAACAGACAGACTGCACGGAAAAATTAAGAACTAGGGCAGATTCACAAGGGGCAGCACTGCAAGGAAGAATAACGAGGAGATAGGCAAGGCAGAGATGAGAAGTAGGCAGGGGAGAAGAGCACTGGTTAAGATCATTGGAGGACGCAAACGCAAGAGACACATGACCGTGAGATAAAAGGAAGTATTCAGATGAGACAGAAGCAAAGAAACAAGTAGCTATTCAATGAGAAGGGAAATGGAACAAAGCAGAAGAAGTCGAACATAACGGAAGAACGAAGTGGACTGTGGACGATAATAGCAGCAGAAAGGACGGTAGCCTCAAGTACAGGATAATAAAGTTCCGAGGTGGACAACAGAACAACAGGAGATAACTCAAAAGTAGAGCGAGCACATTGCAGCATGGAACGCAGATCAAAAACAGACACCAAATCCAGTGTAATAATACATCCTCCCACGACTTCAATTAGGAGACAAACGAAAGTGGTGACCTAGGAAAGAAGAAAGGCTAGGGAAAATGTAAGTTATCAAGGTGCAACATGACATAGAGCAATTCAGTTGCAACATTTTCGAAGTCTACTGCTGTACAATGTCCGAAAAATGATTAAGAGTGGATGTAACATCTCTGAGATGTGCAGTAATTTTTTTGCAACATAGAGTGATGAGCCAC
The DNA here is from genome assembly GCF_032717465.1 of Coenobita brevimanus. NCBI lineage: Eukaryota > Metazoa > Arthropoda > Malacostraca > Decapoda > Coenobitidae > Coenobita > Coenobita brevimanus. The sequence goes on from NC_137005.1 coordinate 11,311,866, forward strand.
GAGATCATTATTTTGAGAGTCTAGAGCATTATTCAAATTATTGAGGCTAGACTGGAAGGCAGAGAGGTCCCGAGAAGTAGCCACACCAAACAAACCACCCAAGATTTCTCGATCGAGATAGCAAAGGCCATACTTAACACGAGAACGGTCCACAGTGTCTGAACAGGCAAAGTAACATTCAGATGAAGAAACATAGTTTGTACATGGTCAAGTTTCCAATGAAGAGGCGAGTATAAAGGAGACCAGAAGGCATCAGTGCTGTGTTTTCCAACAGTAGTTGAAGTAAATGAATATCCAGCCGGCATGCAAACTCGGGCGGTGAGATGGCAACCGACACCAACAGCTCTAAGTCAAAACGGAGGGAGACTACATCTTCAATGACCATCACCTTGCCCCCCGGGCTGACCAGGGCTCCCAGCCTTTCATCACCATCCTCCGTATCCGAGCCGAACCCAGTGAGGGTCAGCGCTGCCAGACTAGCACGACATCTTACCCATAAAATGAATCTGAATTTATGCCCAGGTCAAGGAGATGATCATGAAGAGGATATGGTTGTGGTGATATACAAGAAACTGGAGATTTGTACGCAGAGCATAATATGAAATAGTCATTTACAGGAGAGGAAGACTGAAGAGCCTTAGAATGAGATGGAGCATCTGAAGGAGCGTCAGGAGAACTAACAAGAGTAGAAGACAGAACGGGAGACGAAGATGGAGCATCTCCAAGTGACACCTCCAACACCAGGCCCCTCGAGGCACACTGAAGTTCATCTGCATGCACCCATATGGTATCACCAGTAGATGGATCCTTTACCTCAAATTTATTGCCGTTATCAGTCTTGTAATAGATTATATAGTAGTTGTAGCCGAGATGCAGTAAATAATGAGTAGATATGTGAGGAAATAACCTCAGTTCACTTGTAGTCGATGACGGGAGAAGATAAAATATGAGTCTGGGGTTGACTGTAGTTTTCTTGTCTTCAAAAGGAAAAAGCTCAAGATTTTATACTATGTTTGTCTCACAAGAATATCTTGAGGTGAGAGTTGTTTTATGCCTTCTAATTTCTCTCCCAGCTTCTCTCATTAGATCCTCCTTCTCGCTTCCGATGCTTCAGTTTCCAAATTCCTTCTGACTACTCTTCTTTCTTTCTATATATAAGAACTTCCATCACTTGGGCTAAACTACCGTCGAAAGTTCTAGAAGCCTGTGTGTGTTTGTATGGCCACAAGGCGCTGTTTGTGGGTTATTGTGTTGTGTGAGAAATTCCGTAGAGGTGCTAACGTCATTTTCTTTGGCCTCTGTAGATTATATAGGTATGTTGCTAGCTGTTATGTATTAAGATATTTTAGAGCCCTGACACCCTTACAAGAGACGACGCAGAACGGACCCAGGAATTTACCATCAAGTTTCGATGCAAGCTCGTGGGCCAGAGCAAAAACTAAGTTGCCCACTTGGATGGTAACATAAGAGGCAGCTATGTGTTGTTTATGCTCCGTATCCCCATTTGAGAGGGCCAAATAATCTTGAACATTCCTATGACTTTTCCTAAAATCTGAAAGGTGAGCTCTGACAAAATCATCATGACTGTAAACAGGATCAGGCTTATACTGTAACAGAGAATAGGATAGCCTCTTGTCAAAATCATGGATGAAAAAAAAATGGGGTTTCACCAATTGACTGATCCATTAATCAACGCAGCAACTTGCGGAACTTGTCCTAGGTAAAGCTCTGATCTCCCACCAAGTGGTGTAAGCATTCTAAGGCTTCGATTTTGTCTTTCCAAGAAGCCATTAGAAGCTGGATGATGAGCAACAACATTACAGTAAATTTATTAATTTTTGAGTGATGGCAAATTTCTTTCAGCATGAAATTATTGAACTGTGATCTCATATATGTAAGAATGACCTCTGGAGTTGAGAAAGGACAAAAGACAGAATTAACAAATGCAAGGGTGACAGTACTAGATGATTTGTCATGCAATGGAACCAGTATTATGAACTAGGAAATAATCAACTGCAACTAATACACAGACAAAGACAGATTCCATACAAGGTACAGTAGTTTCAGAATCTCAAGCAAGAAGTTTGCCAAGGCCTAGATTGTACAGAGTATTGCAATATGGGAGCAGGCTGACCAGTAGAACTTTTATTACGAGAACAAGAGAGCCATGCATCACAATGAGCATCTATATCTTTCTGCATAGTAAGCCAATAATACAAAAGAGATGCCTGTCAAAAGCATCTATTCTTACCCAGGTGCAATGTCTGAAGGGTGTCATGAATAGAATGGAGGGCACCAGGAAGTAAATCTGTTGGAATAACTAGTCATCTAACCTTGCAATAAAACACGTCAGTGGGTACCATCTTTTAGTACAGGTAATCATTCAAAAGGAAGAAATCAGAAATGGGAACTGGTAACTTAGGCAAGGAAGAATCATTGCCAGAATGACTTGAGACTATATAGGGTCAACACTCTGCAACCTGTGGAGGACATTGTAATTGAATGCCGAAATACAATCACTCCCTGTTGAAACTGCAGCAACATGACGAGATAGAGCATCGACTACAATGTTTGACTTTCCAGGAACATATTTAAATGTTGGGTCGTAATCATTAACTATAACTGCCCAAAGCACAGGTTGACCAGTAAGATTACAGCCTCAAAACAAGTTAGAAAGAGGAAGGTGGTATGTCTGGATATGAACAGGATAGCATCAGATAATATCACAGAAGTGTTTTAGAGACTAGATCACGGCAAGCATTTCCCAGTGAATTACACTGTAATTCTTCTCCAAGGAATTTAGTACTCGACTCACGTAGGTATTGACACGCTTCCTGTCTTCAGGGTCAACTTATATCAGAACCGCACAGAAGCCAACATCAGAAGCATCTATGCATAGTAAGAACGGTGTAGAATAATCTGGGAACGCCAACACCAGAGCCGGTGCAAGAGAGTGTTCAGAGTGTTAAATGTATTAGCCTGTTCATCACTCCATACGAAAGGCTCGTCCTTCTTTGATAGTTTCGTCAACGGCGTAGCTATTGATGAAATGACGACAATAACCACTAAGACCCAGGAAGCTATACACTGCAATAGATTTTGTAGAGGTAGGAAAGGTGGTCACAGCAGATACCTTTTCATCCGACATGTTTATACCATGAGCATCGACGATATGTCAGAGGAACTTTAACGTCTTGAATAGGAAATAAGATTTTGATAGTTTGATTTTAAGTCCAGCCCACTGAAGCATAGTGAGAATGTGTCCTAATTTGTCCAAGTGTTCCGGGACAGAGTGACTAGCAATAATGACATCGTCAAGGTAAGCACAGACTGAGTGACCTATCATTCCAACAACGACAGTTTAAATAAGCAGTATGGACGACGACGGGGCATTTATAAAACAAATCAATACTCTATGGAACTCATAATGACAGGACGGGGTGCTGGAGGCAGTAATTGAACGAAATGATTCCTTCATTTCCACTTCCTAATAGCCACTCAGTAGATCAAGGGAGGAGAGGACACAGTTCTTTTCACTGAGTGATTGGGTGGGGGCGCTCATCATCCACCCACTTAGTGTAGTAGTACTGTACTCTGGTTTTAGGGTAGCTCTACCCTGAGTGGCAAGCCAAAGGATTTCCTGTAAACCAGGAAAGCATTTACAACTCTGAGTGGCAACCATATAGCCAACCAACACGTGTTCCCTACGTGACAACATGTGGGGTGGAGGAGAGTTAGTGTCCCTTCCCGGAAAACAACTAACTAAAAATATGAACAAGAAGCCTAGGACCAGGATTGACCAAAAGGTGATGACTAAGGACAGAACAAAGGACATCATATGGATGGCGACTTGGAATGTAAGGGGTGCAAATGATGAGGTGAAAAAGAGAGAGATTTTCCAAGTACTTGAGAATGCAAAAATGGATGTATGTGGGTTAACTGAAACTAAATGGGGAGTTGAGAGTGTGTGAAAATGGGAGTATAGATGGGGTGTATGTGCAGGAGTAGGTAAGAATGAGAGGGCAAAAGAAGGAGTGTGTATTATGGTGAGTAACAGATGGAAGGAGAATATAAGAGAGTATGGATCAGTTGGCTCAAGGACTGTGTGGGTAAGATTGAAAGTTGGACTACAAATGTGGGCATTTGTGTAAGAGTATGCACCAACACAAGGTAGTGCAAGCAGAGTGAGAGAAGAGTCCTGGACAAACGTGGAAGCATGCATGGAAAAGTTTGAAAGGAATGAGAGAGTGTTTTTGATTGGCGATATGAATGGTAAAATAGGGAATGTGAAGGTGGATGGAGTAGTTGGTGAGTGGGGTGTGCCTGCTGGGATACATGAGAATGGCAGTGCTTTAGTGGACATTTGTGCCGGGAGGGGATTGGTGAGCCAGTACCCTCTTCAGGCACGGAATGATCCATAGGTATACATGGCGAATGTTGAGAAGGATGAGTGGTGAACTGAATGGACAGAAGGCAATGATTGATTATTTGTGTGTGGATGTAAGGATGTGGAGGTGTGTAATGGATGCAAGAGCATATAGTGGTTAGGGGGGTGGACTTTCTGATCACCATGTGGTGTTGGTTAGAATCAAGATATCCTACATGGAGAAAAAGAAGAAGGGAAGGGGAGGAAGTAGTATATGCAAGGAGAGTGGAAAGGTTACAAGATGATGAGAAAGAGGCAGAATATAAGAAAGAAGAGGAGGAGCAATTGGGTAAATATGATTTAGAGAAGATGGGGAACGTGGAAGGTGTGTGCAAAAGAAATCTGTGCAGCATGTGAGGTGGTGTGTGGGGTGAAGAGAAGACGAAAGGGGGTGCAGGGAACGGTATGGTGGAATGAAGAGGTGAGACAGGGTGTGGCACAAATGAAGGAAACATATAATGAGTGGATGAGAAACATGGGCGTGGAAGAAGTTGAAAGATGGAAGAGAGAGTTATATGTAGAAAGGAAGACAGAGGTGAAAAGATTAGTAAGAGAGAGTAAGAAGAAAGTGGATGAGGAATTTGAAAGGAATTTGAGTGTAACATGGAGGGAATGTAAGAAAATGTTCTGGAAAGAGGTAAAGAGAGTTAGACAAGGTGGCAATCAAGTTTGTCAGAGATTGAAAGATAAAAATGGTAGATTACTAGTGGAGAAGGGAGAAAAAATGAGTTGATGGAGAAAACGCTTTAACCCTTACACCGCGGGCATGTTTCCTAATGTTTTGCGTCTCCAGCAGGGTTATTCGGGCTCTGACAGACTCTCAAAAAATATTTGCCAAAAATCAGTTATTAGTCCTAGAATATTAAAATTAAATATGCATATGGCACATACCTTCAGGTTTCTCCTGGGATGTTCGTTGAGCCTTCGTCGATTACCGTAGGACTTGTGGAGACCTCTGAAGTTGGGTAACGAAGTCTCCACTTTACACTTCCCGACAACCCGTAATATGATTACCACAGCCAGATATTAACACTAGAAACACTACTCTATGATTATCAAGTAGTTTGGGATCCATACTCCAAATAAAAACCACTGTGAAAGCAATGAAAATTACGAGCGCGTATGACCTTCCCACTTGCGCTAGTTCGCTGTTGGTATTCTGTCATTTATTATTCATAAAACCCCTCACACTTTATATTTCTATTACTATATAACACTTATATATACCTACAGTCTATATCCATAAGTTTCCTTCGGTAGTATTAGTTTATTGTCACTGTAGGGATTCAGTTTCTTTCAGTAAAATACGTAGCATTCACTTTCTCGTCCTGTATACTAGCATTGAGAGTGAATGTCACTTTCACCTTCACTCTCATAACTCATAGTATTCAGACATGCTAGAGTGAAACTTTCACTTTCATTACTCCTAGGGTATATACTCATATTCTTATAATACTACTCATTTACATTTCTATTTACGTTCTCTATTTTATTTACGTTATTTGTATTTCTATTTTATTTACACTGTGTTATGCACTGTCACTTGAAGTAACTTATAAAACTATTTTCCACTGTTCACGTATATTTATGTTCATTACTTTCACTTGCTGTTTACACATTATTTACACATTATTTACAATTCCACTTGCACTGTTTTACTCAACAGAAAGATCGTAGTCACTCTTTTATCAATTGTCAGCCCTTTACCTCTTTCCACACGAGATTTAGTAGGGGGTAAAGGTCACACGGCCCTTTGCATGGGGGTGAAAAGTCCCTGAAGTCAGCAAGAGCAAACGGACGTACCTCCACATTGGAAGATGAGAGTGAAATGATAAGGGTGGGCCGAGGTTGTGGCCTACCTAGGGAAATGCATGACTGCCAATGTTAGCCTCTTGACAGCAGCTAATATATAGCAGTGAAATGATTGGCAGGAAATCTAGACAATACATTTTAAATTAGGTAGTTCCAGGTGAATGTAAATATCACTTAGGCTTCTCCCTTCCCTCCTTATATGTATATTTATTACGAAAATAGATTATACCGCATATTTCAAGGTGAAATAAACAGCAAAAATTAGCGAACGAGTGCACGTGAGGTGTTGTCAGGTGATAATTAGCCAATTCCAGGTGTATGGCACTCTCACTTACCTTATTTCTTTCTTGTATATATTATTTGGTATAAGAATAGGGCATAGGGCTTATTTCAATGGATGAAATCAGTGAAAAATTCCCGGGAAGATTTACTTAGCGTAGCACGGCAGGGGAGGCAAGAGGATAGGGTAATGGAGGGGAGGTAGGGAGGGGAGTCATGGACGGGGAGAAATGGCTAAATTGTCAACAATGGATGGGAGTACAGATGAGATTAGGAGTGCTGACTAGTGTTGGACATTGGTAGTACCGATAGATGATACAAGCCCCCACTTGGAAGCCCGGGTGAAATCAAAATAACACAGAATCACAAAAGCGACGCCCTGCGGTATGATCCCTTGCTCCCAAGCGTCACAAAAGTGACGCCCCGCGGTTAAGGGGTGAAGGAATTGCTGAATATAGAGAATGAAAGTAATGCGAGTATAAGTGGCTGGGGAATGGCTGGGAGATGGAGGGATATGAGAAGAGAGGAAGAAATCAGTAGGATGGAAGTTGTGGAAGCAGTAAAGTCAAAATGGGGAAAGCCCCAGGAATTGATGGACTGTGTGGTGAAATGCTGAAGCATGGGGGAAAGATAGTAGCAGAATGGATGTGGAAGATGTGCAAATTGGCCCGGGAATAAGGTAGAGTCCCGGAGGATTGGAAGTCAGGTATAATTATTCCCTTGTACAAAGGAAAAGAGGAAAAAGAAGTGTGTGGTAATCACAAGGGCATTTGTCTTCTTAGTGTAATAGGAAAAGTATATGGTAGGATACTTACTGACAGAGTTAGGAAAACAACAGGGGAATTAGTTGGAGAAGAACAGGGAGGTTTTAGGATGGGAAAAGGTTGTGTAGATCAGATATTCATTCTTATATCTTTAGTAGAAAAGTTTCTAGACATGGGAAAGAAGTTGTATATAGTCTTCATGGATTTGGAGAAAGCATATGACATGGTGGATAGACAAGGATTGTGGAAAGTATTAAGAATATATCGAGTAGATAGAAATTTGTTGAATTCTGTGAAGAGTATGTATGAGGGTGCTAAGGCTACAGTGCGTGTGGATAGTGAACTGAGTGAATTTTTCTGCTTGAAGGTTGGATTGAAAACAGGGATATGTCATGTCTCCATGGTTGTTCAATTTGTATTTGGATGAGGTTATCAAAGAGATAGAAGGTAGGGCAGTGGATGATGGAGTGGCCCTAATGAGAGGCAGGGTTTGGAAACTCCCTGTACTGTTGTTTGCAGATGATACTTGTTGTTAAGTGAAGACAAAGGGGAGCTGCAAGGCTTGGTGGATGAATTTGGGAGAGTGTGTAAGAAACGGAATCTAAAGGTGAATCCTGGGAAGAGTAAAGTTATGGTCTTCGAGAGAAGCAAAACCAGTGTATGTATAGTGAGGCTGGAAGAGGAGGAAATGGAAACTGTGAGTGCGTTTAACCATTAGGGTAGTGTGATGAGTAAGGATGAAAGTTTGGAGGGCGAAGTACTTGAAAGGGTACAAGGAAGAAAGGTTGCTGGTTTCCTGAAAGCAGTGATAAGAAACAGGGAAGAAAGCATGGAACTGAAAAAGTTACTATATGACAATATTGTTGTACCAACGCTAACTTACGGAAGTGAAGCTTGGACCTTGCTGGAGGGACAGAAGTCAAGAGTGAGAGCAGTGGAAAGGAGTTATTTGAGAGGAGCATATGGAGTCACATGGAGAGACAGACTGACGAATAAGGATGTGAAGGAACGTTGTGGTGTGGATGTGGATGTGACAGGAAACGTTAGGAGAAACACACTGAGGTGGTTTGGCCATGTGGTGAGGATGGAGAGTGAGAGAATGACAAGGAGAGTGTATGTGAGTGAGATGGAATGAGGGAGAGGGAGGAGGAGGCCAAGGATGAGATGGAGGGATGGAGTGGAGAGGTATATGAAAGAGGGGGGTGTGAGCTGGGAGCAGGGCAGTGAAATGGCGGGGAACAGGGTGACGTGGAGGCGATTTGTTTGTGGTCACTCCTTACGGGATTGAGGCGTCTGACAATAGATCGATAGGTAGATAGATTCTAAAAAATCATTAAGCATGGGAATTGGAAATCTGTCTGGAATGGTTAAGTCATTTATAGGCAGTGATAGTCTATGACAGGGCATGACTCATCACTTTTCTTTGGGACAGGAAATAACGGTCGTTTCCACGTACTGCCAGAATGTTTGATCACATTGGAGTCCAACATTTGAATAAGACGATCACCCTCCTTACAGTACATCGACTTTGAGGCAAATGATATTCAGGAATGTTGATGGGTTGAGCACCAGGCTGCAAAGTAATGAAGTATTTGGCCAAGTTAGTTTTGCCCATATTCTCACCTGGCAGAGCTACAACCCTGTGGAAGTCATGCAGAAGATCAAATAACTGACTATTGTACTCAAGATAATTGCATCACTCGCACAATGAGTTATGGTCTCACATTACTATGCATGATATACATGGGTGTGTTTATTCATATTTAATGGGTATGTATGGTAGTGTCGAGGTAAATAACCAAATGCCTCCCCACTGTTGAGTGTAGTGTGGGAGAGAAAGACTGCCCCAGACATTGCTGAGGCTAGTGCCTTTAGACATGAACAGGGAGGGTAAAGGAGGGGTGAGGGAAGAGTATAAATTCTATATATATCTCAGTTTTTGGGAAATGTATACGTGTTAATATTTCATATACTGTTAATACTGCCTTATTGAGATGTATGAAGTGCACTGTCGAGTTGTAACTCACACCTACTCATGCACATATCTCAATATGTCTGAGAGATAATGGCATCTCTTAATTTGCTAACCTAGATCAGTTCCCAGGCTAGGCGACGAGGGCAGTCAGATAGCTTCTAGCTCCTGCCAGAAGCAGACACTCATTCCGTTATCTCTTTTGTCACAGCCGTACCTTTCTGTGGCATAATAAAGAAGGAGAAGCACACCTGCACCTGTTTTTCTGATTCACCTGACATGCTACCTTCTCCTGATCATGGGCACATCATCATCAGTCTTGGCGGCCGACTGTGGAATTCAGCAGAGTCTATGCCGAAACATCTAAATTGGTGGCCCAGTGCTGGGATACGAATGGTGCCGAAAAAGGGACTCTAACTTATGTGAAGTGAGCAACCCTTGGATCTGTTTATGACGCATCTTAATCTCAGGTGAATATCCAAGAAAATCCCACTTTTGCAAAGGGACTAATTGCGGAGTGAGATAACAGATAGAAACAGTGAGAGCAGGAATAATTGGAGTAGTGAACTTGTTCTCTCAAGATTTGCATCTCTGTCTCTAGCGAGATCCGGGTGAGAAATCTCTCTGTCACGAGGGAGAACTCGAGGCCAGCACTGAGAGAGGTGACATCATCCTGAGAGGTGAGGCGTGCGAGACAGTGGCACTCAACTCGTGGCCAGCGTAGAGGGTACGTCTCAGTGCAGCTAGAGGGAGGAGACCTGGTGAGTGTGTGCGATTTCTGTGGAGTTGCAGTGCGAACCTACCTGTATTTCATCATCATCTGAATACACCTAGGTTAGTGTACATCCATACCATTCCACAAGACATACACTCTGCGATCAGCACACGGTAGTATAGGAAATGTGTGAAGATAAAAGGTTTCTTAGTCCCCCCTAAAATTGTTGTCTTCTGTGTATGGTATCTTGTCTGTGTCCTATTCTCTATTGCTAAGCCCATAACGAAGCTATTTATGTAAGTCTAGAACTTCCTGTGACTGGGAAGGGAACTTGCTGGCAAAGATTGTATGGATGGACTGAGAGTGTTGGGATGAAAAACTAAAAAAAGATAAGACAGCCAACAACTGAGGAAGGAGCTATCTCTTTAGAATAGGTACAGTGGGAATTTGAGTGTGGTGAATTAGAGATAGCTTCAAAACTAGACTTACGTGAGTGGATAACAGAAAAGTTGGATGAGATTGTACAAGTGTTGGATGATATGAATGCAGGAAATCTTGGTGATAGACTTGACGGGAGCCTGGACGCTTCTGGGCAACTAGATATTGAGGAAGACTTGAATGCTTTGCACTTGCATTCTGGACATACATATTTTCAAACAGTGCCTGAGTGTCAAACTAGTTCCGAAATGTCCACTGGTTCTACTGACGAAGGCACTCCTAGTCTCCTATAGTCGTGGCACGCGACTCTGAGGTTGACATTATCACGCTCCGGCAACCAACCAGTTAACTGTGCGTCTGATTGTGTGTATAATATGATGCTCTTCTGATCCGTGTAAAATATGTTCATGTATCATAATATTCGTATATAATATATTCATGTATAATAATATGATCCGTGTCTAATATGATACAGAATCGGATGCACTGTTGAAGTAAGTTGCCAGGGTAAAATAATGGCAACCTCAGAGTCGTGCGCCGCGACTATAGTGCAGGTGAGATTGTGAACACTGGGGAAGAACAGGCTACAGCAAAACCCATGGGCACTCCAATAAATCCACAAAACCCACGAAGCTCTGGAACTAATCTAACCACTTCCTTACCCACTTTTACCTCAGGCATGTTTAGCACCCCACAGGCTTCCTCATGCTCCTTATGCTAACCCCTGGGGCCTGAATACTAACAGTGTTAGCATGCAAACACATGTTAATAGTCCTATATTGCATGCACCTAATATGGCAACTACCAGACTTACTACTGCTACTTTAACTTAAACATTACCACCTGTAGCGCCGGTTAGGCAATCTTAGGGACCTCTCATTGCCCAGTCACCTTTGAACTCAGACTGTATAAAGGTGTTGCCTACAACACAACCGACTATACAGTTTATTGGGGAAGATGACTATAATATACATAGGTTCCTAAGAGACTGTGAGGCTCAGAAACATAGATTGAAGCTTGCTAGTGATGGGGAGAAAATTTAGCATAATCAAGCTCATATTAAGTCAAATTCCCAGGCAGCTGAAATGCTTGAGGCCTCTATTTTCAAACCGGACCCACTGCTCAGGAGTATGAGAGGTTTAAGGAAACCTTGATAAATACATGCGAAAGTGACTGCTATGTGGCTCATGCCTGGGTGTTTAGAATGGTAAATAGGGCACAGCAGTATCCAAATTGTACTGAAGGCCAAGCTCATGCAAAGGCAGGCAGGTGTTATGTGAAAGCTAGCAAAGCTTTGGTAACTTCAGGCTGACGAGACATATCTGGGGGATTGTCTTATGAGAGTTTAGCTCTTCTCTTAGAGTACCTCCAGTACTTGCTTTGTTTGGCCCCCGCTAGGCGAAATAGAGTACTTTGGCAGGCAAAAAGACCTCCTGAATTAGCCCTGCATGACTTGAACTTCAAGTTAAAAGCAAAGGCAGGTGAAGGAGAGGTCGGAGGGACTGTCTTAGCTGTGAACACAGAGAAACCAAACCCTGCTGGTAAGTTCTGTGCTGTGTCCAATAAGGTTAGTCATCTAACTAAAAGGTGTTGGTAGGCTAAAAAAGTGGCAAGCCAGGCAGCCAAGGCCAACACAACTGCCACGTCTGGGTCTAGTACTTCTGCCTACAGCAGTCATGCAACAAACAACCAAGTAACCAGTCCACCATAGCATAACCAAGCCAAAGCTACAAAGCCAAAGTTACAAAGGTGGTGGTGCAGTGTCCTCATTCTTTGGACTATTGTCCCATTGTCCCATTGTCATTGTCAATAGGGAGCAACTGGGTAACATGGCGAGTTCGGGGGAAGCTCAAAGCCGCATGCAGAAATAACCCGGAAGGTCATGTAGTCCACCAATGCATGTGTGGCAGCTATAAAAAAGGTAGATTTATTGTCAATTCCATGAACTACAGGGGAAGACCAGGTGTCCTTGATAGTTGACACCAGGGAATGTGCAAACATTATATCTAACAGAGCTCTAGAAAGGCTGAGACAACTGATGCCTCGGGCACACTGAACTTTATCAGCACCCGATGTGATTTTGGCAAGTGTGACAGAGAGAAAAATTAAGATGGTTAGCCAACTACCATTGACACTGAGGGCAGATAAACGATCTCCTGTATTACCTGCTACATTCTATGTGGTTGAAGACTTGCCTTTGCCAGCTGATGGGTTATTGGGCCCTGAGTCCATGGAGGAGTATAATATGGTTATACACCCTCAGAGACATTCCATTGTCTTTAATGAGAAGGAGTTTATGGGCCTTGTTCCCTCAACAACCAAAACTGGAAACAGTTGCATCCAACAAGGAGCCATTCAACCAGTTGTTACCCCAACAGGCGTATCCTTAAGAGAATCGTCAAACGAACATGAAACGGAGGGTATGGGCTGGAAGCAAGTAAAGGCTGTAGTGAGTGGGAATCACCACTTGCCCAGTCCGACTGTCTGCAAAATTCCTGTTCGAGTACCTGATGTGTTGGTGGGAACTGATGTGGCATGCTTACCGGAGACCGTAAAACATAAGGCATTGTTGCTGGAGTCCACCCTGAGCAGTGTTGGACAAGACCAAACAATGCCCCTCTTCATCGCAAATGCGAGTGGTGACGCAGTTAAGCTCAGAGAAGGTTGTTATGTAGGCAACTTGATATGCTATGATGCCCCCATAAGGGAAGTCGATGATGTACCGGTGATCTCTCCAGTAGTTACATCGCAAGACGCCCCCTCTTCATCCAGTATGAATAATGGTGCAGTTATCAGTTGTCTGGTGACAAATTAGGCCAGGACGTCTTGGTGTAACTAGATGACTTGATAATTGTGAGCAAGGACATGGACACTCACTTTAATAAGTTGAAACGAGTGTTAGAAACCTTAAGGTCCGCAGGTCTGAAAATCAAGCTGTCGAAGTGTGAGTTCCTGAAGTCTCGCGTTAGATTTCTAGGGCACTTAGTTGACGGTGGTGGCATTAAGGCTCTTCAGGACAAGGTTACTGCTATGATAAATTTCCCTACACCCAAGTCCAAGGATGACTTTCGCTCTTTTCTCGGGCTCACTGGCTTCTATAGGAGCCTTGTCCACAGATATGCTGCTATCACATCACCGTTAACGGCGCTACTCAAGAAGGACGCAGCATGGAAATAGGGATCATCAGAAGAGAAAAGCTTCATTGACCTCAAGAAAGCCATGGTTGAAGCTCCTGTGTTAGTTTTCCCTGACTTACTCAACCTTTTTACTTGTGTACGGAAGCTTCAGGTTCGGGTTTGGGAGTGGTGTTACAGCAGAAGGATGAGCAAGGCAAAGTGCACACCATTGCTTATGCCAGTAGGGCACTAAGACCCCCAGAAAGGGATTACTCAGTGACACACTTGGAGACTCTAGCAGTCGTATGGGCGTTAGGGCATTTCCGGGATATCATCTTCGGTTACTGGATAATTGTTTTAACTGACCATGCACCCATACACAACTTAATCAAAGTGAAGAACCTGCATGGTAAGGTTGCACATTGGTACAGCAAGGTGATGGAGTTTGACCAAGAAGTCAGATATTTACCGGACTATCAAAATGTTCTTGTAGACACGCTGAATAGAAACACTGCTGCTGCCATGTCTGAGGATATCCCTCTCACTGGGTATTCCCTGAACATGGTAAAAGCAGAACAACTTGAGGATGCGATGTGGTCTCAAGTCATCTATGCCTTGGAGTTGGGCAATGAGATTTGTCTACCCGAATTCCCAGTACCAATGACTCACTTTCTTCTTCAGCAAGGTCTGTTATATAAAAAAAACACTGGGGAAATGCACTGTGTATCAGTTGGTTGTTTCTGCTGCTCTACAGCAAGCTGTGTTACAGTTGGTTCATGACACACCTCAAGCGGGTCATCCCAGATGCGACAGATGCATACGTGAGGCAAGAAAGAAGTACTATTGGCCGACCATGAGGAAGGACATAGAAGCCCAAGTTAGTCAATGTGTCAAGTGCGCTCAAATACAAGGAACGACTGGACCCCCAACTCCCATCTTGGAGTATACCCTGCTGGAAAAGCCTTGGGATACCGTCTCCATTGATCTATTGTCAATGCTAGGAAGTCGTCAAGGCTCACACTATGTGTTAGAGGCAGTGGACCGTTTCTCACGATTCACTGCTTTAGCACCTTAACAGACGAAATGAAAACTGCAGAGGAGGTGGTGCACACTTTTGTAACCTCAGTGATTTGTCCATATTCTACACGCAAGGTATTGCTCAGCGATAATGGCAGTGAGTTTCGTAACCAGGTGTTACAGGAAATCTGTCGTACATATGGGGTAAAGCAAGTGTTTGTTATGCCTTACTGTCCCAAGAGCAATGGCCTTGTAGACAGGACAAACAGGAAGATATTGGAAGTCCTGAGACCAGCAATCAACTCGATGGAGGATGCTGGGCAGGACTGGTTACCTCACGTAGCGGCTACCATAAACTCCTCCGACAATTCGTCAACTGGGAAATCTCATCAAATCCTCTATGGAGGAGACAAAGCATTGCCCTACGATTCGGTAGCTGGACCTCCTACTCCAGTGTACAATCCAGAGACTCAGCTGTCCAAGGCAACTGACAGCAGACCCTTTTCTGTATCCTCCTACTTTCTCTATACTCATTTCAAAGCCAAAGGTGGCTGCTGTGTATATATCGCAACAATTTATCTTGTTCTCGTGTTCCTGAACTCGATTCTTCTGAATTCTCTACACCCTGGCTTCAGCTTTCCTGCCATTCTCTGATTAAATATATCTGTTCTGTTTACTTATCACCTAATTCTATAGACTCTCAAAAATTCTTTGACTACCTTACTTTTACAATGGAACGCATTCTACCAATTTCCCCTTTCTCTGAAATCTCCATTCTAGGAGACTTCAATGTTCACCACCACCTTTGGCTCTCCTCTCCTTTCACTGATCCACCTGGTGAACAAGCCTACACCTTTTCTATCCTTAATGACCTAGAGCAGCTTGTGCAGCACCCTACCCGTATCCCTGACCGCCTTGGAGAGAGTTCCAACATACTTGACCTCTTCCTTACAACTAATCCTTCTGCTTACACTGTTAATCTTTTCTCTCCGTTTGGCTCCTCCGATCACAACCTATTCACCTTAACCTGTCCTAACGTTCTGGTACGGCCTGTGGACCCTCCAAAGAAACGTCGTCTGTGGCACTTTGGGGCTGTGGATTGGGAGGCCCTCAGGCCGTACTTCTTTGATTTTCCCTGGAATGATTATTGCTTCCATGGTCGGGAGCCATCTGAGTGTGCCTTGCGCATTATGGAGGTTATTCTCTCAGGCATGGAAGCATACATTCCTTTCTCATCTCCTTTGACTAATGCAAGAAAGCCGTCGTTTAATCACGCTTGCTCTAATGCTGTCTGCAACAAGGAGAGGGCCTACAAAAGGTACCGGAACCAACCCACCCCTGAATCACATCTTTTATACATTTCTGTCCAGAATCGTGCTAAGTCTGTTCTTCTCTCTGCTAAAAATAATTTCATCTGTACTAAATGCTCTCAACTCTCCAACTCGATTTCTTCCCGCTCCTTCTGGCACCTTCCCAAAAACCTTTCTAACAACTTTACCTCATCATCCATCCATCCTCTTTTCTACTCCGATGGCTCTGTAGCTATTTCTTCTACTGATAAAGCAGATCTCTTTGCTCAGACTTTCTCCTCCAATTTCACCTTAGACGATTCCGGTGCTGTTCCTCCATCACTTCCCCCCTCTGACTTCCTCATGGCTGACATTAAAATTTCTTCAGCTGATGTATTTTCTGCCATCACAGGTCTCAATACTAATAAGGCATATGGGCCTGATGGAGTCCCTCCTGTTGTTCTCAAGAACTAAGCTTCATTGCTTACACCCTGCCTTGGCAAACTCTTTCACCTTTGTCTATCAACGTGTACCTTTCCTTCTTGCTGGAAGTTTGCTGTCATTCAGCCAGTCCCAAAGAAGGGTGACCATTCCCAAACCTAGAACTATCGTCCAATTGCTTTAACATCC
Organism: Coenobita brevimanus; assembly: GCF_032717465.1. Taxonomy (NCBI): domain Eukaryota; kingdom Metazoa; phylum Arthropoda; class Malacostraca; order Decapoda; family Coenobitidae; genus Coenobita; species Coenobita brevimanus. The sequence goes on from NC_137005.1 coordinate 11,328,324, forward strand.
TGTATCTCAAAAGTTCTTTAGTCAATTCTTAATAGAGAAATTTTAAAGCATCTTTGCTATCACAACCTCCTTTCTCGTCGTTAGTATGGGTTCCATTAGGGACGCTCCACTGGCAATCTTCTCACCTACCGTTCAGACTCCTGGTCATCCTCCTTTTGGAACTTTGGCAAAAGCTTTGCCATTGCACTTGACATCTCAAAGGCTTTCGATGTAGCCTGGCATAAATCTTTAATTTCCAAACTGCCCTCTTATGGTTTCTATCCTTTACTATATGACAATATTGTTGTACCAACGCTAACTTACGGAAGTGAAGCTTGGACCTTGCTGGAGGGACAGAAGTCAAGAGTGAGAGCAGTGGAAAGGAGTTATTTGAGAGGAGCATATGGAGTCACATGGAGAGACAGACTGACGAATAAGGATGTGAAGGAACGTTGTGGTGTGGATGTGGATGTGACAGGAAACGTTAGGAGAAACACACTGAGGTGGTTTGGCCATGTGGTGAGGATGGAGAGTGAGAGAATGACAAGGAGAGTGTATGTGAGTGAGATGGAATGAGGGAGAGGGAGGAGGAGGCCAAGGATGAGATGGAGGGATGGAGTGGAGAGGTATATGAAAGAGGGGGGTGTGAGCTGGGAGCAGGGCAGTGAAATGGCGGGGAACAGGGTGACGTGGAGGCGATTTGTTTGTGGTCACTCCTTACGGGATTGAGGCGTCTGACAATAGATCGATAGGTAGATAGATTCTAAAAAATCATTAAGCATGGGAATTGGAAATCTGTCTGGAATGGTTAAGTCATTTATAGGCAGTGATAGTCTATGACAGGGCATGACTCATCACTTTTCTTTGGGACAGGAAATAACGGTCGTTTCCACGTACTGCCAGAATGTTTGATCACATTGGAGTCCAACATTTGAATAAGACGATCACCCTCCTTACATCGACTTTGAGGCAAATGATATTCAGGAATGTTGATGGGTTGAGCACCAGGCTGCAAAGTAATGAAGTATTTGGCCAAGTTAGTTTTGCCCATATTCTCACCTGGCAGAGCTACAACCCTGTGGAAGTCATGCAGAAGATCAAATAACTGACTATTGTACTCAAGATAATTGCATCACTCGCACAATGAGTTATGGTCTCACATTACTATGCATGATATACATGGGTGTGTTTATTCATATTTAATGGGTATGTATGGTAGTGTCGAGGTAAATAACCAAATGCCTCCCCACTGTTGAGTGTAGTGTGGGAGAGAAAGACTGCCCCAGACATTGCTGAGGCTAGTGCCTTTAGACATGAACAGGGAGGGTAAAGGAGGGGTGAGGGAAGAGTATAAATTCTATATATATCTCAGTTTTTGGGAAATGTATACGTGTTAATATTACATATACTGTTAATACTGCCTTATTGAGATGTATGAAGTGCACTGTCGAGTTGTAACTCACACCTACTCATGCACATATCTCAATATGTCTGAGAGATAATGGCATCTCTTAATTTGCTAACCTAGATCAATTCCCAGGCTAGGCGACGAGGGCAGTCAGATAGCTTCTAGCTCCTGCCAGAAGCAGACACTCATTCCGTTATCTCTTTTGTCACAGCCGTACCTTTCTGTGGCATAATAAAGAGGGAGAAGCACACCTGCACCTGTTTTTCTGATTCACCTGACATGCTACCTTCTCCTGATCATGGGCACATCATCATCAGTCTTGGCGGCCGACTGTGGAATTCAGCAGAGTCTATGCCGAAACATCTAAATTGGTGGCCCAGTGCTGGGATACGAATGGTGCCGATAAAGGGACTCTAACTTATGTGAAGTGAGCAACCCTTGGATCTGTTAATGACGCATCTTAATCTCAGGTGAATATCCAAGAAAATCCCACTTTTGCAAAGGGACTAATTGCGGAGTGAGATAACAGATAGAAACAGTGAGAGCAGGAATAATTGGAGTAGTGAACTTGTTCTCTCAAGATTTGCATCTCTGTCTCTAGCGAGATCCGGGTGAGAAATCTCTCTGTCACGAGGGAGAACTCGAGGCCAGCGCTGAGAGAGGTGACATCATCCTGAGAGGTGAGGCGTGCGAGACAGTGGCACTCAACTCGTGGCCAGCGTAGAGGGTACGTCTCAGTGCAGCTAGAGGGAGGAGACCTGGTGAGTGTGTGCGATTTCTGTGGAGTTGCAGTGCGAACCTACCTGTATTTCATCATCATCTGAATACACCTAGGTTAGTGTACATCCATACCATTCCACAAGACATACACTCTGCGATCAGCACACGGTAGTATAGGAAATGTGTGAAGATAAAAGGTTTCTTAGTCCCCCCTAAAATTGTTGTCTTCTGTGTATGGTATCTTGTCTGTGTCCTATTCTCTATTGCTAAGCCCATAACGAAGCTATTTATGTAAGTCTAGAACTTCCTGTGACTGGGAAGGGAACTTGCTGGCAAAGATTGTATGGATGGACTGAGAGTGTTGGGATGAAAAACTAAAAAAAGATAAGACAGCCAACAACTGAGGAAGGAGCTATCTCTTTAGAATAGGTACAGTGGGAATTTGAGTGTGGTGAATTAGAGATAGCTTCAAAACTAGACTTACGTGAGTGGATAACAGAAAAGTTGGATGAGATTGTACAAATGTTGGATGATATGAATGCAGGAAATCTTAGTGATAGACTTGACGGGAGCCTGGACGCTTCTGGGCAACTAGATATTGAGGAAGACTTGAATGCTTTGCACTTGCATTCTGGACATACATATTTTCAAACAGTGCCTGAGTGTCAAACTAGTTCCGAAATGTCCACTGGTTCTACTGACGAAGGCACTCCTAGTCTCCTATAGTCGTGGCACGCGACTCTGAGGTTGACATTATCACGCTCCGGCAACCAACCAGTTAACTGTGCGTCTGATTGTGTGTATAATATGATGCTCTTCTGATCCGTGTAAAATATGTTCATGTATCATAATATTCGTATATAATATATTCATGTATAATAATATGATCCGTGTCTAATATGATACAGAATCGGATGCACTGTTGAAGTAAGTTGCCAGGGTAAAATAATGGCAACCTCAGAGTCGTGCGCCGCGACTATAGTGCAGGTGAGATTGTGAACACTGGGGAAGAACAGGCTACAGCAAAACCCATGGGCACTCCAATAAATCCACAAAACCCACGAAGCTCTGGAACTAATCTAACCACTTCCTTACCCACTTTTACCTCAGGCATGTTTAGCACCCCACAGGCTTCCTCATGCTCCTTATGCTAACCCCTGGGGCCTGAATACTAACAGTGTTAGCATGCAAACACATGTTAATAGTCCTATATTGCATGCACCTAATATGGCAACTACCAGACTTACTACTGCTACTTTAACTTAAACATTACCACCTGTAGCGCCGGTTAGGCAATCTTAGGGACCTCTCATTGCCCAGTCACCTTTGAACTCAGACTGTATAAAGGTGTTGCCTACAACACAACCGACTATACAGTTTATTGGGGAAGATGACTATAATATACATAGGTTCCTAAGAGACTGTGAGGCTCAGAAACATAGATTGAAGCTTGCTAGTGATGGGGAGAAAATTTAGCATGTTCAAGCTCATATTAAGTCAAATTCCCAGGCAGCTGAAATGCTTGAGGCCTCTATTTTCAAACCGGACCCACTGCTCAGGAGTATGAGAGGTTTAAGGAAACCTTGATAAATACATGCGAAAGTGACTGCTATGTGGCTGATGCCTGGGTGTTTAGAATGGTAAATAGGGCACAGCAGTATCCAAATTGTACTGAAGGCCAAGCTCATGCAAAGGCAGGCAGGTGTTATGTGAAAGCTAGCAAAGCTTTGGTAACTTCAAGCTGACGAGACATATCTGGGGGATTGTCTTATGAGAGTTTAGCTCTTCTCTTAGAGTACCTCCAGTACTTGCTTTGTTTGGCCCCCGCTAGGCGAAATAGAGTACTTTGGCAAGCAAAAAGACCTCCTGAATTAGCCCTGCATGACTTGAACTTCAAGTTAAAAGCAAAGGCAGGTGAAGGAGAGGCCAGAGGGACTGTCTTAGCTGTGAACACAGAGAAACCAAACCCTGCTGGTAAGTTTTGTGCTGTGTCCAATAAGGTTAGTCATCTAACTAAAAGGTGTTGGTAGGCTAAAAAAGTGGCAAGCCAGGCAGCCAAGGCCAACACAACTGCCACGTCTGGGTCTAGTACTTCTGCCTACAGCAGTCATGCAACAAACAACCAAGTAACCAGTCCACCATAGCATAACCAAGCCAAAGCTACAAAGCCAAAGTTACAAAGGTGGTGGTGCAGTGTCCTCATTCTTTGGACTATTGTCCCATTGTCCCATTGTCATTGTCAATAGGGAGCAACTGGGTAACATGGCGAGTTCGGGGGAAGCTCAAAGCCGCATGCAGAAATAACCCGGAAGGTCATGTAGTCCACCAATGCATGTGTGGCAGCTATAAAAAAGGTAGATTTATTGTCAATTCCATGAACTACAGGGGAAGACCAGGTGTCCTTGATAGTTGACACCAGGGAATGTGCAAACATTATATCTAACAGAGCTCTAGAAAGGCTGAGACAACTGATGCCTCGGGCACACTGGACTTTATCAGCACCCGATGTGATTTTGGCAGGTGTGACAGAGAGAAAAATTAAGATCGTTAGCCAACTACCATTGACACTGAGGGCAGATAAACGATCTCCTGTATTACCTGCTACATTCTATGTGGTTGAAGACTTGCCTTTGCCAGCTGATGGGTTATTGGGCCCTGAGTCCATGGAGGAGTATAATATGGTTATACACCCTCAGAGACATTCCTTTGTCTTTAATGAGAAGGAGTTTATGGGCCTTGTTCCCTCAGCAACCAAAACTGGAAACAGTTGCATCCAACAAGGAGCCATTCAACCAGTTGTTACCCCAACAGGCGTATCCTTAAGAGAATCGTCAGACGAACATGAAACGGAGGGTATGGGCTGGAAGCAAGTAAAGGCTGTAGTGAGTGGGAATCACCACTTGCCCAGTCCGACTGTCTGCAAAATTCCTGTTCGAGTACCTGATGTGTTGGTGGGAACTGATGTGGCATGCTTACCGGAGACCGTAAAACATAAGGCATTGTTGCTGGAGTCCACCCTGAGCAGTGTTGGACAAGACCAAACAATGCCCCTCTTCATCGCAAATACGAGTGGTGACGCAGTTAAGCTCAGAGAAGGTTGTTATGTAGGCAACTTGATATGCTATGATGCCCCCATAAGGGAAGTCTATGATGTACCGGTGATCTCTCCAGTAGTTACATCGCAAGACGCCCCCTCTTCATCCAGTATGAATAATGGTGCAGTTATCAGTTGTCTGGTGACAAATTAGGCCAGGACGTCTTGGTGTAACTAGATGACTTGATAATTGTGAGCAAGGACATGGACACTCACTTTAATAAGTTGAAACGAGTGTTAGAAACCTTAAGGTCCGCAGGTCTGAAAATCAAGCTGTCGAAGTGTGAGTTCCTGAAGTCTCGCGTTAGATTTCTAGGGCACTTAGTTGACGATGGTGGCATTAAGGCTCTTCAGGACAAGGTTACTGCTATGATAAATTTCCCTACACCCAAGTCCAAGGATGACTTTCGCTCTTTTCTCGGGCTCACTGGCTTCTATAGGAGCCTTGTCCACAGATATGCTGCTATCACATCACCGTTAACGGCGCTACTCAAGAAGGACGCAGCATGGAAATAGGGATCATCAGAAGAGAAAAGCTTCATTGACCTCAAGAAAGCCATGGTTGAAGCTCCTGTGTTAGTTTTCCCTGACTTACTCAACCTTTTTACTTGTGTACGGAAGCTTCAGGTTCGGGTTTGGGAGTGGTGTTACAGCAGAAGGATGAGCAAGGCAAAGTGCACACCATTGCTTATGCCAGTAGGGCACTAAGACCCCCAGAAAGGGATTACTCAGTGACACACTTGGAGACTCTAGCAGTCGTATGGGCGTTAGGGCATTTCCGGGATATCATCTTCGGTTACTGGATAATTGTTTTAACTGACCATGCACCCATACACAACTTAATCAAAGTGAAGAACCTGCATGGTAAGGTTGCACATTGGTACAGCAAGGTGATGGAGTTTGACCAAGAAGTCAGATATTTACTGGACTATCAAAATGTTCTTGTTGACACGCAGAATAGAAACACTGCTGCTGCCATGTCTGAGGATATCCCTCTCACTGGGTATTCCCTGAACATGGTAAAAGCAGAACAACTTGAGGATGCGATGTGGTCTCAAGTCATCTATGCCTTGGAGTTGGGCAATGAGATTTGTCTACCCGAATTCCCAGTACCAATGACTCACTTTCTTCTTCAGCAAGGTCTGTTATATAAAAAAAACACTGGGGAAATGCACTGTGTATCAGTTGGTTGTTTCTGCTGCTCTACAGCAAGCTGTGTTACAGTTGGTTCATGACACACCTCAAGCGGGTCATCCCAGATGCGACAGATGCATACGTGAGGCAAGAAAGAAGTACTATTGGCCGACCATGAGGAAGGACATAGAAGCCCAAGTTAGTCAATGTGTCAAGTGCGCTCAAATACAAGGAACGACTGGACCCTCAACTCCCATCTTGGAGTATACCCTGCTGGAAAAGCCTTGGGATACCGTCTCCATTGATCTATTGTCAATGCTAGGAAGTCGTCAAGGCTCACACTATGTGTTAGAGGCAGTGGACCGTTTCTCACGATTCACTGCTTTAGCACCTTAACAGACGAAATGAAAACTGCAGAGGAGGTGGTGCACACTTTTGTAACCTCAGTGATTCGTCCATATTCTACACGCAAGGTATTGCTCAGCGATAATGGCAGTGAGTTTCGTAACCAGGTGTTACAGGAAATCTGTCGTACATATGGGGTAAAGCAAGTGTTTGTTATGCCTTACTGTCCCAAAAGCAATGGCCTTGTAGACAGGACAAACAGGAAGATATTGGAAGTCCTGAGACCAGCAATCAACTCGATGGAGGATGCTGGGCAGGACTGGTTACCTCACGTAGCGGCTACCATAAACTCCTCCGACAATTCGTCAACTGGGAAATCTCATCAAATCCTCTATGGAGGAGACAAAGCATTGCCCTACGATTCGGTAGCTGGACCTCCTACTCCAGTGTACAATCCAGAGACTCAGCTGTCCAAGGCAACTGACAGCAGACCCTTTTCTGTATCCTCCTACTTTCTCTATACTCATTTCAAAGCCAAAGGTGGCTGCTGTGTATATATCGCAACAATTTATCTTGTTCTCGTGTTCCTGAACTCGATTCTTCTGAATTCTCTACACCCTGGCTTCAGCTTTCCTGCCATTCTCTGATTAAATATATCTGTTCTGTTTACTTATCACCTAATTCTATAGACTCTCAAAAATTCTTTGACTACCTTACTTTTACAATGGAACGCATTCTACCAATTTCCCCTTTCTCTGAAATCTCCATTCTAGGAGACTTCAATGTTCACCACCACCTTTGGCTCTCCTCTCCTTTCACTGATCCACCTGGTGAACAAGCCTACACCTTTTCTATCCTTAATGACCTAGAGCAGCTTGTGCAGCACCCTACCCGTATCCCTGACCGCCTTGGAGAGAGTTCCAACATACTTGACCTCTTCCTTACAACTAATCCTTCTGCTTACACTGTTAGTCTTTTCTCTCCGTTTGGCTCCCCCGATCACAACCTATTCACCTTAACCTGTCCTAACGTTCTGGTACGGCCTGTGGACCCTCCAAAGAAACGTCGTCTGTGGCACTTTGGGGCTGTGGATTGGGAGGCCCTCAGGCCGTACTTCTTTGATTTTCCCTGGAATGATTATTGCTTCCATGGTCGGGAGCCATCTGAGTGTGCCTTGCGCATTATGGAGGTTATTCTCTCAGGCATGGAAGCATACATTCCTTTCTCATCTCCTTTGACTAATGCAAGAAAGCCGTCGTTTAATCACGTTTGCTCTAATGCTGTCTGCAACAAGGAGAGGGCCTACAAAAGGTATCGGAACCAACCCACCCCTGAATCACATCTTTTATACATTTCTGCCCAGAATCGTGCTAAGTCTGTTCTTCTCTCTGCTAAAAATAATTTCATCTGTACTAAATTTTCTCAACTCTCCAACTCAATTTCTTCCCGCTCCTTCTGGCACCTTCCCAAAAACCTTTCTAACAACTTTACCTCATCATCCATCCATCCTCTTTTCTACTCCGATGGCTCTGTAGCTATTTCTTCTACTGATAAAGCAGATCTCTTTGCTCAGACTTTCTCCTCCAATTCCACCTTAGACGATTCCGGTGCTGTTCCTCCATCACTTCCCCCCTCTGACTTCCTCATGGCTGACATTAAAATTTCTTCAGCTGATGTATTTTCTGCCATCACAGGTCTCAATACTAATAAGGCATATGGGCCTGATGGAGTCCCTCCTGTTGTTCTCAAGAACTAAGCTTCATTGCTTACACCCTGCCTAGGCAAACTCTTTCACCTTTGTCTATCAACGTGTACCTTTCCTTCTTGCTGGAAGTTTGCTGTCATTCAGCCAGTCCCAAAGAAGGGTGACCATTCCCAAACCTAGAACTATCGTCCAATTGCTTTAACATCCTGTATCTCAAAAGTTCTTTAGTCAATTCTTAATAGAGAAATTTTAAAGCATCTTTGCTATCACAACCTCCTTTCTCGTCGTTAGTATGGGTTCCATTAGGGACGCTCCACTGGCAATCTTCTCACCTACCGTTCAGACTCCTGGTCATCCTCCTTTTGGAACTTTGGCGAAAGCTTTGCCATTGCACTTGACATCTCAAAGGCTTTCGATGGAGCCTGGCATAAATCTTTAATTTCCAAACTGCCCTCTTATGGTTTCTATCCTTTTATCTGTGCCTTCATCTCTGGCTTCCTTTCTGATCATTCTATAGCCGCTGTTGTAGACGGCCATCGTTCTTCTCCTAGATCTGTTAACAGTGGTGCTCCTGAGGGCTCTGTCCTATCACCAACTCTCTTCCTTTTATTCATCAATGACCTTCTAAGCTGTACATCTAACCCTATCCACTCATACACTGATGACGCCACCGTTCACCTTTCCATTCGGTTCCCGCAATGTCCATCTCAGCTGTTACTTCAACAAACAAGGGTTGAGGCTATGGCACACCTAGTCTCTGACTTGGCATGTATCTCTGAATGGGGTAAAAATAATCTGGTTGTTTTTAATGCATCAATGACTCAGTTTTTGCACCTATCAACCCGACAAAATCTTCCACAGGAGTACTGAATAATGTTTACTAATATTAAACTTAATCCTACATCATCCTTGAACATGCTTGGGGTTTCATTTACTCGGGACATATCTTGGAAAGATCATATTACATCTCCTGCAAAATCTGTTTTCAAGAGATTAGGTGTGCTAAGCCGACTCCGTTTCTTCTTTACCCCTGGACAATTGTTGACTCTATACAGGGGTTTTATCCGCCCCTGTGTGGAGTACAACTCTCATGTTTGGGAAGGCTCTCCACATACAACTTTTCTCAATGGGGTGGAGTCAAAGGCTTTTCAACTCATTAACTCTCCTCCTCTTACTGACTCCCTTCAACCTCTGTCTCTTTGCTGCACTGTTGCATCTTTATCTCTTTTCTATCACTACTTCAATGGAACTGTCTGCATGCATTCCTCCACCTCTATGATGGGTGTGTAGCACCCGTCTACCAGCAAACTCTCATCCCTTTTCTGTCCAACTCTCTAATGCAAGAGTTAACCGTTACTCCCAGTCCTTCATTTATGCAATAGGTCAGCTCTGGAACTGTCTCCCTCTGTCTGTGTTTCCTGCTTCCTATGATCTCCAGTCTTTCTAAAGCAGTGTGTCCAGCCATCTCGAAATGATCGGATCTTGAGTTTGGCTCCCTCTTGTATTTTGTTTTTCTCCTGGAAGGAACAATTTTGCGGCCTCATGGCCTTTGGTTCCTTCTTCCTCACATAAAAAGGAGAAATCCAACTTGCAAGATTTCAATGCATACATAGTGAAGTATGGAAAAGATTATCCCCCCCATCCCGACGTTTTCTGGGCGGTGGTACGCTCCAGTCCCGACATTTTTGGACCTTTTTTTTTTTTTTGGCTCAAACATCCGCTTTTGGTGAGAAACATCGAAAATTCATAGAGAAATCACTCACCTGAGGTTTAAAATACTCGATCCATTTAGGAGTACCTCCTTACCTTTCAGGGTTTTCTATGAGGCTGGCTGCAAAGAAAACGAGTTCTATGGGAGGATAACTATTCCACACCGCTCATAAATGGTGTTTATTTATTTATTTGGTACGAATTTATATGTAGTACGAGAGTATATTGGTTTTCAAACGGTAATATAGGCATTATAAGCATTGTTTCACTCACTAACTCATCACCATTCCTGACTTTTTTTTGCCACATTACCTGATCATCATTTCTGACTGTTTCTTCCTCTAATGTTTGTCCTCCACATTGTCATCGATTGGGGAATCACTCTGGCCCTGAATTTCGTACCGTTTCATGACATGGCTTTACTGGCCAGGTCACTGATAATAGGTGAATTGCTGAGAAAAGGGTATGCAGGGGGGGGAGGAGGTCATGCTGGGTAAGGCATTGTCCCTGCCTGGCATCTTGTAGAGGAAGGTGTCCCGTGTATACGTGCCAAAAATCACTCGCGAAAATTGAAAATTGTGCAAATTAAATTGAAAATTGTGCAAATTAGGGACCTTGCAATGTTGCCGCGGTAATTTATGTCTCCGGGATATGATTGCACATCATGTGAGGACGTGAATTCACGTCTCCGGGATGGGGTGGGTTAAAAGCCTCAAGAGTGGAGATGATGGCGAAACAACACAAAGGTAGTCAACTAAAGACGCTGGAGGTAGGCCAGAAGATGTTGGTCCAGACTCCTGAAAGAACTTCTAAGCTCAGCACTAAGTTCCGTGGGCCATGTATAGTTGTGGAAAGAGTGCACGGACGTACCTATAGAATAAGGAATGATGCGAGTGGAACTCAAGAGATAGTACATGCTGACAGGATTCAAGCCAGTAAGTCAAGAGCTAAGCTTAACTAACCAATTGTCTGATGTGTTGTCCCCTCTGTCTTCATTGCAGTCTATGTTGTCGTCTGTACCTGTCCATATCCAAGAGTATCGCAGCAAGCTGTGATCCCACAGCTAGGGCGATTAAGGGAGTATCTTCTCTTGCAGAAATGTGGCTGTGGCTTGTACTCCTCTTGTGCTGCTTGGGGTGGACCTATGGAACGACAACGGACACAGACACGACTGCACTGATGCCAGGAGCACTGAAGAGCCCACTAGGAGAAGTCATGGTGGTAGAAGACGCTGTCTGTGTGCACTACGCTATGGATGACTATCTCCAAGCTCCAGACACTGTTAGAGGTGCTTTTGAAGTATTTCTTAACCTGAAACACCAAGTGATGGAGATGAGGAAGTCACACGACTTGAAACAGCAGCTGATGGAGATGGGAAAGTTCTATCTATCTATCTATATACCTAGGCTGCTTCCCCCAAGGAAAGGGAGGTAGCCGAGACAGGACGACTCACTCTCCATTTACTCATCCATTCAAACACATTCATTCGCATCTTAGCCCCAAAGGGGAGAACGGACAGATCCTCACCGCATCACACCGCACAAGGGTCAACTGCGCAATGCAATCGGTGACATCCACAGCAGGGCCCGACAGCAGAACTGGTTTACCCCTGCCACATCATAACAGACCCATCCCCTTACCCGCACCTGACCTGACTAGCTGATCATACCAAATGCGGGAGAATATCCCCTCAGGGCTGCGTCATCACTTATTCATTCACAATTTCTTTCCATTTATTTCTGTCACGCACAGCCACTCTTCCTTGCTCAACAGACATCCCTCTCGCATCCAGCGCTCTCTTCACACTGTCCAACCATCCTATTCGTGGTCTTCCTCTCAGTCTTACACCTCTCACATCAGATCTAGTTATCTTTTTCACCAATCGCTCATTATCCATTCTCTCCATATGCCCAAACCATTGCAACACCCTCTGCTCAACTCTACCAGCCATCTCCTGAACAACTCCAGTTCTCCTTCGCACTTCATCATTTCGCACTCGATCCATACGCGTCACTCCACACATACTCCTCAGACATCTCATCTCCATTACATTCAAACTTTTCCTCTCTGCTACACCCATATTCCATGTTTCAGCCCCATATAATGCAGTCGGTACCACAACACCCTCATACAGCCTTCTCTTTACATCCATTCTAAGCGAACGACATTTAAACACTTTTTCATTCCTCCCAGCACCTTTCCTACTTCATTTATTCTAAACTTCACTTCTGCATCTATTCTTCCATCCACAGCAACATGTGACCCTAGATATTTAAAACAATCTACCTCCTCAAGCAACTCACCATTCAAAACTATATTCATCCCCCTACCATCTATCAACCTCGTACACTTCATCACTTTACTCTTATTCTCATTTACTTTCAATTTCCTCCTTTCACACACCCTTCCAAACTCCTCTACCAACTGTCTCAATCTCTCCTCTGAATCAGTCACCAGTGCAGTATCATCTGCAAACAGCAGCTGCTTCAGATTCCACTCTCCTCCATCAACATTTACCAGACTCAGACCACCTAAAACTCTTGCATTCACCTCCCTTACAACACCATCCATGTAAATATTAAACAACCAAGGCGACATCACACATCCCTGTCGCAGCCCCACTCTCACGGGAAACCAATCACTCACAGCATTTCCCACTCTTACACAGGCTCTACTATTTACATAAAAACTTTTCACCCCTTTTAGTAACCTACCATCAAGTCCATACAATCTTAAAACAGTCCACAAAGCCTCCCTACCAATTCTGTCATACGCTTTCTCTAAATCCATAAATGCCCAAAACACACATCCTTGCCTTTCGCTAAATACTTTTCACACACTTGTCTCACAGCAAACACCTGATCAACGCATCCCCTCCCTCTCCTAAAGCCACACTGCTCATCACTAATCACTCCCTCTGTACCCTCTCTAACTCTCATAATTAACACTCTACCATACACTTTACCTACAACACTCAACAGACTTATACCCCTAAAGCTAGTACATTCATACTTATCACCCTTGCCTTTATACAACGGGACCACACAAGCACTTGCCCAGTCAATTGGGACCATACCTTTCTCAAAGACACATTCAATAATCTTACTAACCAGTCAACAATAGTCACTCCACCACCCTTCAGGCATTCCACAGCACACCCATCCATACCTGCAGCTTTCCCTGTTTTCATCTCCTTTACTGCCTTCTCCACTTCCTCCTTCGTGATCAAAGAATCATTCAACTCTCCCAACACATTTATTCCTTGCATCCTTCTATCTGCCACAATCTCAGCCACCCTTTCCTCCCCTACATTTAACAATCTTTCAAAATACTCTACCCATCTCTTCCTTACTGCATCCATCTCAATTAACATCCTTCCATCCTCTGCTTTTACTCGTTCTTCCTTCCCAGACTCTCCCTTTCGCACCCTTTTCACCTCCTTCCAAAACATTTTCTTATTCTGTTGAAAATTCTCTGTCAGCCGCCTACCCCACCTCTCATCTGCTGCCACTTTAGCATCACGCACAGTCCTTCTCGCTCTATTCCTCTTTTCCTTATACCTTTCATATGACATCTCATCCTTCCTCTGCAGCCACACTTCATATGCACGTCTCTTCTCAGCCACAGCCATACTTACTTCCTCGCACCACCATTCACTTCCTTTTCTTACACCACCACCCACACGTCTCACACCACACACCTCTTCTGCATGCCCCACCACAGCACTCTTAAACAACTGCCATTCCTCCTCCATGCTGCCATTTTCCCGATCTTTCACTGCGTTCCACTCATCTTTCAATTTCTCCTGATACTCTATCTTTTTCTCTCTTTTATCCAACTCACTCACTTTCAAAATCTTCCTGCCACACCTAACCCTCCTAGCTCTCACCCATCTATTACCTACTCTTAACTTTCCCTCCACCAGGTAGTGGTCAGACATACCTCCACCCTCCCCTCTCAGAACTCTCACATCCAACAATCTTCCTATTACATTCCTAGACACAACCACATAGTCCATCAAGGCTCTATCAACAACCCTTCCACCCTCCTGTCTCACCCATGTATACTTATAAATATCTTTCTTCTCAAACAGCGTATTCCCAATCACCATCTCTCGCTCAACACACATCGCTATCATTCGTTCCCCATTTTCATTTCTTCCAGGCACACCATGCATACCAACTACGCCTTCAACTGCTACATTTCCCACTCTAGCATTCAGATCTCCCATCATTACCACATTCACATTCGCTCCAAAACTCTGCAGACACTCATCAACATCATTCCAGAAAGACTCCCTCTCTTGTTCATCCCTTTCACTACCAGGCCCATATGCACTCACAAACACCCACAACTCACGTTCAAATTTCGCTTTCACCCACATCAGTCTCGATGACACCTCCTTCCATTCAATCACACATTGCTGTACTTCCGGACTCACTAACAAGGCCACACCTTCTCTTGCCCTTCCTCTATCAACACCTGACAATCTTCCATTCACACTTCCAAACATAGATTCCCCCTTCCCTTTCATCTTCGTTTCACTCAAAGCTAACACATCCAACTTTCTTCTCACAAACATTCTCCCAATCTCCTCCCTTTTAGCCTCAATTGTACTACATCCACGCACATTCATAGACCCAATCTTCAGGGTACGGGGATAACTCCATCCCCCATCCCTTTTTCTGGCCTGTCTCTTTTTAGGAACTAAAAAACAGAGGAGGGGGTCCCTAGTCCCCTCACCCCGCCCCTTTTAGTCGCCTTTTACGACACGCAGGGAATATGGTGGCAGTTACCTGGGAAAGTTACCTGATCTAAAACAGCAGGTGATTGACTTGAACAGTGAAGCTTTCACTCAAGCCTTACATGGATTGGTCGGGCTTCAAACTGAACATATATATAGGCTCGTGGACAGGCTTACTAAGTTGCTTGTTGCTTTACCTAATGCAGAGTCTGATCTTTCCCAGCATGTCCATGCATGTACTAAGAGAGGGTTTGTGTTCTTTTTAGGTATCCGGTCTCTAAAGCTCTTTGGTACGGCACTAGACAAGAACGTAGTGCAATAGACAAGGACGCAGTGCAATTGGGCAGACAGATGCATGATTTGGCATTGGCAGCTAAGGCAAATAACAGGCTAATCGTATGCATGTATGAACAACTAGGTGAGTTCACTAACAAGACAAACGAGACAATTTTGACTACCAACCATCTCGTAGGAACTGTGAATAATATCCAAACTAACCTACCAACCCTAACTAACTTAGTGTTAATTGCTGAGTATCTACATGCTCTCGATGAGTCAATCACCACTTTGGAGTCGCATACAGCCAATATGGTGGACGGCTTAGTTGTTGCAAGTTTGAATAGGGTTAATACTTTACTGCTTCCTACTCATGTTTAAGCAATGCTCTTGACGTAGCTATAATGAAGCATGGACTTACGCCACTTATTGGTATAAATCAGCTGGAGTATTATTATCCTCTATTGGAGGCCCAATTGACCCATGACGGCATCCTGATATTGGTACCTATGAGGAATGCTGTAACATACCATGCATGGCAGTTCATTCCTTTCCCTTTTGCTACTACTAACAATACACTTGTCATTATGAAGGAGGGTCCAGAAGTGTTAGTTGTGTCTGATGACAAAAGGTATATAGCAGAAATGACTGTGGATGAGTTTGAGAAGTGTAAGACTTCCTTTCTCGATCTCCATGTATGTCCTGCTTTTCATTTTGTCTTTATACTGTCAGAGGTGGAGGAGTGTAAGATGGTCTTGTTGGACACAAACACTTCTTCTGCACTGCAACGATGTACTTTCCAACCCATCCAACTGAAGTCAGTTTTCCATGTTCATGTACATGCAAAACAGTACATCTTCTTCCCTGAGACAGAGGACATAACACTGACGTGTGTATCACAACACCAGTTCCTTAACCCACCCCATCCCGGCCGATTTTACACCACTGACCCCCCCCCCCCCCAATCCCGGCAGATTTGGGATTTTTTTTTTTTTGGCTCAAACCTCCGCTTTTGGTGAAAAACGATGGCAGATCACAGAGAAAGCGCTTACCTAAGACTAGAAATGGTCAAAACAGGTGAGCCACAGTGCACCTGGTACCGTGTTCTGTAAA
Source organism: Coenobita brevimanus (assembly GCF_032717465.1). Lineage (NCBI taxonomy): Eukaryota > Metazoa > Arthropoda > Malacostraca > Decapoda > Coenobitidae > Coenobita > Coenobita brevimanus. The sequence continues at coordinate 11,344,552 of NC_137005.1, forward strand.
GGCTCTCGGCTGCTATCCCATTTTCTATGGTTTAGGTAAGTATTGGAAATCACTCAGAATTGGTAAGTATTTATTAATTTGAAACAAAATAACATGTAGTACAAGAATACATTGGTTTTCACACAAAAATATAGGCAAAATAAGCATTGTTCCATTGAGTGAGCATAGCAAAATCGCTCAAATCGGTCACATATAATTTGCTATGACTCGTTTCAACTTACATTTCATTTGCTCTATTTACGTAATACATCTCCACTAACATTATACCAGTTTCCACATTACAGAACTGTTATCACATATTTACAGGCCTTACGATTTTATTTAGGGAAATATTAGCTCATATTTACATAGTGGGCGAACTCTCTCTGACTGTTGTTTCAACTTACGTACTCTTTTTTCAACTTATACAATACTTATCAACTAACATTACACCCGTTTCCACTTTATAGAACTGTAATCACATATTTACAGGCCTTACGATTATATTTAGCGTGATATTATCGCATACATACAATGAGAGACAAAACTATCTTCCCTGTTCCGTCCAAAGATAATTTACACCTGGTGAAATACTGTACAGTGAAAGCCCAATCTCTACTACTGCGTGTTGCAAATGGTTCAATTTTTCCACTGTATGTTTGTCAAACTTTGGGAAGATATCTGTGTATTTGTACGTAGCGAGTGAACTCGCTATGATTGTTGTTTCAACTTAAACTCTGTTTTTCAACTTATATAATACTTTTCAACTAACATTACTAGTTTCCACTTTATATAATTGTTATCACGTACTTACAGGCCTTACTATTATACTGTACGTCATATTATTGCATATGTACAGGCCTTACTTTTACAGTGAACGTCATATTATCGGAAGCACACACAGTATCAGTAATGTAACAAGATGTGATATTCCCTGTCAGGGTGGGGAGGAGAGGGTGGTGGGGGAGGTTGGGGAGGTGGAGAGCGACGCCCTTCCCCACTCACGCTCCTCTTACCTCTCCCTTTTACTTTCCCCTTTCCCTTCCCTTCCCTTCCTTTCCCCACATCACGGGGCTGTGGGGAGGAAGTGAGGGAATACTGCAGGGCGAAAGACGTGCTAGGGAGCAGCTCCTTCTCTCCTGCCTGCTGCCCATGTACACCACATGCTCGCACTGCGTCCCTCCCACCACCACTTTCTCTTTCACTGCTCACTTCCGCCACACCACTCTCCCTTTCACCTCTCACTCCTGCCACACCACTCGTACCTTCCCCAGACAACACAGAAGGACCATACCTTATTTTCCTTCTCGCCACACCATGCTTTTTGTTTTTTTCATGTGAGGAAGAAGGAACCAAAGGCAACGAGCCCGCAAAACTATTCCTTCCAAGAGAAAAACAAAATATAAGAGAGAGCCAAATTCAAGATCCGATCATTTCCAGATGCCTGGACACACTGCGTTTGTAAAACTGGAGATCATAGGAAGTAGGAAATACAGACAGAGGGAGACAGTTCCAGCGTTGACCTGTTCCATAAATGAAGGACTGGGAGTAACGGTTAACTCTTGCAATAGACAGTTGGACAGAAAAGGGATGAGAGTTTGCTGCTAGACGGGTGCTACGCGCCCGTCGTAGGGGTGGAGGAATGCATGCAGACAGTTTAGAGGAGCAGTGACCATTGAAGTAGTGATAGAAAAGAGATAAAGATGCAACAGTGCAGTGAAGAGACAAAGGTTGAAGGGAATCAGTAAGAGGAGGAGAGTTAATGAGGCAAAAAGCCTTTGACTCCACTCTATTGAGAAGAGCTGTATGTGGGGAGCCTCCTCACACATGAGAGTTGTACTCAACACAGGGGCGTATAAAACCCCTGTATAGAGTCAACAATTGTGCAGGGGTAAAGAAGGAACGGAGTCAGCTTAGCACACCCAATCTCTTGGAAGCAGATTTTACAAGAGTTGTAATATGAACTTTCCAAGACAAGTCCAGAGTAAATGAAACCCCAAGCATGTTCAAGGATGATGCAGGATTAAGCTGAATATTATCAAACATTATTGGGTATACCTGTGGAAGATTTTGTCGGGTTGATAGGTCCAAAAACTGAGTCTTTGATGCATTAAAAACAACAAGATTATTTTTACCCCAGTTAGAGATATGAGCCAAGTCAGACATTAGGTGTGCCATAGCCTCATCCCTTGTTTGTTGAAGTAACTGCTGAGATGGACGTTGCGGGAATCGAATGGAAAGGTGAAGGGTGGAGACATCAGCGTATGAGTGGATAGGGTTAGATGTACAGCTTAGAAGGTCAATGATGAATAAAAGGAAGAGAGTTGGTGATAGGACAGAGCCCTGAGGAACACCACTGTTGATAGATCTAGGAAAAGAACGATGGCCGTCTACAACAGCGGCTATAGAACGACCAGAAAGGAACCTAGAGATGAAGGCACAGATAGAAGGATAGAAACCATAAGAGGGCAGTTTGGAAATTAAAGATTTATGCCAGACTCGATCGAAAGCCTTAGAGATGTCAAGTGCAATGGCAAAGCTTTCGCCAAAGTCCCGAAAGGAGGATGACCAGGAGTCTGAAAGGTAAGTGAGAAGATCGCCGGTGGAGCATCCCTGACGGAACCCATACTGACGATCAGAAAGAAGGTTGTGATAGGAAAGATGCTTTAAACTTTTTTCTATTAAGTCAGACTTGAAAACTTTTGAGATACAGGATGTTAAAGGAATTGGACGATAGTTAGAGGGTTGGGAATGGTCATCCTTCTTTGGGACTGGCTGAGTGAGAGCAAACTTCCAGCAAGAAGGAAAGGTACAAGTTGACAGACAAAGGCGAAAGAGTTTGCCTAGGCAGGGTGTAAGCACAGAAGCACAGTTCTTGGGAACAACAGGAGGGACTCCATCAGGCCCATATGCCTTATTAGTATTGAGGCCTGTGACGGCAGAAAATACATCAGCAGAAGAAATTTTAACGTCAGCCACGAAGAAGTCAGAGGGGGGAAGTGATGGAGGAACAGCACCGGAATCGTCTAAGGTGGAATTGGAGGAGAAAGTCTGAGCGAAGAGATTTGCTTTATCAGTAGAAGAAATAGCTGCAGAGCCATCAGAGTAGAAAAGAGGAGGGAAGGATGATGAGGTAAAGTTGTTAGAAAGGTTTTTGGCAAGGTGCCTGAAGGAGCGGGAAGAATTCGAGTTAGAGTGTTGAGAGCACTTAGTACGGATGAAATTATTTTTAGCAGAGCGAAGAACAGACTTAGCACGATTCCGGGAAGAAACGTATAAAAGATGTGATTCAGGGGTGGGTTGGCTCCGGTACCTGCGTTTACATACCCAAAATCACACATGAAATTTGAAAAATGTGCAAATGACAGATCTCGCAATTGCATATCCTATGGATACGTCGTCGGGTGTCACCATGACAATACGTGGCAAAGTATCCATACGTCGTCAGGACGCCTCAAGTTATGGTGGTCAGATACTATGTTGCACCTGATTCTTGTGAACTACACGGTAAAGAGATAGTCATTCTGCCTAACAAGCAACATCTTGCTTTGTCAATGAATTTCTCATCCCAGTTATGACCCTTTCTACCTTCATTCAGTATTTCTTTGTTGAATGTAACATGGCTGTCTCATCTGTCAAACGGAATTAAGTTTGTTATTTATCTAAACAAGACTGATTTACAACCATATATACTGTCCTATCTTCCTTCATATCTTACTCCTTCCTGTTTAGCACCTGCCATTAGTCTTTTGCTCTTTGTGGTCTTGCCCTGTGTTTGTGTTTGGGGCTATTATCTGAAAGGCATTAAAGGGGGGAACCCACTAAAACCACAGGTCCATTCCTACAGATTACAAGTGGATCTGCCTGAACAGTTAGCTACCCTACACATTGGTTAGGCTACATGGTAGTTGGGACTGCAATGTCAACGGGGACATCGAAAAGGTGTAGCTGAGCGATGTTCTGGTGCTGCATCACTCCCACAACGAGTCGTGTTCTCACATTACTATGCATATTATACGTGGTTGTGTTTATTCATATTTAATGGGTATGTATGGTAGTGTTGAGATAAATAATCAAATGCATCCTCATTGTTGAATGTAATGTGGGAGAGGCTGCCTCAGACGTTGCTGAGGCTAGCGCCTTTAGACATAAACAAGGAGGGTAAAGAACGAATGAGGAAAGGGTGTAAATTCTGTATATATCTCAGTCTTGGGGAAATGTATGTGTGTTAATATTACACATACTGTTAATACCGCATTATTGAGGTGTATGAAGTGCACTGTAGAGTTGTAACTCACACCTACTCGTCTACATATCTCCATATGTCTGAGAGAGCGTGGCATCTCTTAATTTGCTGACCTAGGTCGGTTCCCAGGCTAGGCAGCGAGGGCAGTTAGATAGCGTCTAGCTCCTGCCAGAAGTAGATGCTCATTCTGTTATCTCTCTTGTCACGAATACATGACTCTTCACTCTACCAGTCCCATGTATAGACTGAGCCGTGCATCAGTGGGGACCTACCTATCCTATGGTTGTCACAGAAAATGGTCGTGGGTTCAAAGGGTGGCTGGAAGATGCTTGCGGCTAATCACGTCAATTGGCGGTGCTCCATACCCCGAACTGTGATGGCTATTCATGTCAACCAGAGCATAGGGGTTAAAAGCTTTGTGTTTGGCCACACTCACACAATATATACAGTATATATATATATATATATATATATATATATATATATATATATATATATATATTCTTGCGCTATGTTCTGCCATATTGATTACCAGCCATTCTTCTTAGCCCTAGTATGAAACGATGATTTGCTTTATCCAAATCAAAGGCTAATAATCAAACACATCACAGTAACAAGGTCTCTTTCTGCCCTCCATTCCCTTCACTATTTTCATCTCGCCACACAGGTCACACTGGTCATCTCACATACCTTAATTCCTAACTCAGCATCTTCCATGTCACCCTTAGTATCCTATTAACTATCCTTCCTTTCACCGATCTTTGCCCAGTTCTCCAATCCAGTACCCTCCATACCACCCATCTGCCGTCGTTCCCTAAGCCATCCTTCATACCACTCTCCATTACCATGTTCCCTAACCCCATTTCTATTCCACCGTCCATTATATCACTACATAACCCAGCATCCCCCGTACTTTTCACCAGTACCCTAAACTCCAACCATCATCTCTTTACCACCCACTATTAGTTCATTCCATAACCAAGCACCCTCCATACCACTCCTACGAGTAATATTCCATTCCTTTTTTTTATGCGAGGAAGAAGGAACCAAAGGCCATGAGCCCGCAATAACAGTTCCCTCCAAGAGAAAAACAAAATACAATAGAGAGCCAAATTCAACATCCGATCATTTCGAGATGCCTGGACACACTGGAGATCATAGGCAGCAGGAAATACAGACAGAGGGAGATAGTTCCAGAGTTGATCTGTTGCATAAATGAAGGACTGGGAGTAACGGTTAACTCTTGCATTAGAGAGTTGGACAGAAAAGGGATGAGAGTTTGCTGCTAGAAGGGTGCTACGCGCCCGTCGTAAAGGAGGAGGAATGCATGTAGACAGTTCAGAGGAGCAGTGACCATTAAAGTAGCAATAGAAAAAAGATAAAGATGCAACAGTGCAGCGAAGAGACAGAGGTTGAAAAGAGTTAGTAAGAGGAGGAGAGTTAATGAGGCAAAAAGCCTTTGACTCTACCCTATTGAGAAGAACTGTATGTGGGGAGCCTCCCCACACATGAGAGTTGTACTCCACACAGGGGCAGATAAAACCCCAGTATAGAGTTAACAATTGTGAACGGTAAAGAAAGAATGGAGTCGGCTTAGCACACCCAATCTCTTGGAAGCAGATTTTACAAGAGATGTAATATGATCTTTCCAAGATAAGTCCTGAGTAAATGAAACCCCAAGCATGTTGAAGGATGATGCAGGATTAAGCTGAATATTATTAAACATTTGTGGGTATACCTGTGGAAGATTTTGTCGGATTGATAGGTGTAAGAACTGAGTCTTACATGCATTAAAAACAACCAGGGCCCAGATGCACAAACGGCCTTAAGGCTACACATGGCCTTAAGTCGGGTAGTTTACGGCCGTAGGTCGCTAAAGCCCATGCACAAAGCACTTACAGGAGGGTAAGCCGCGGTAAGGCCGCCTCAGCCGCTGAGGCTGGGTCGGAGCAGCCTTACTGTACTGAGACCCGTAAATAAAGTAACTCCGATTTGATATTCTCTATAGCACAAACCGGACCAAACTTGTTATTGTTTATCACGGTATGGAGTTGATGGTTGCCTGTGAACTAGATCGTGCTTTGAGAAGGGAATGGAGGTTTCCTGGATCCACTGAATCCCCATAATATAAATGATGAACATGCACTGAGACAATATCGTCTCCCCAGGAGCAAATTCCTTCGTTTAACAGAACTTGAGCCTCATACTGGGAGTATCACGCTACACTCCCATGCCATTCTTGCCTACGCAACAATTTTTGGCAACCCAGAGGAATTTTCAGAGTGTTGTTGGAGAGTGGTATTCATCAGTCAACAAGCATATCCAAAGCGATATCATGTGTGACAGATGCTTTATACAGGAAATGACAGAAAAATTAAGATGCCCAGTGCTTTGCTGAAAAGACCAGAGACTAGAGGGTTTCCACAGAATAAATAGTTTTTCTAAAGTGCTTGGGTCCCCCGTGAGAAGGGAGGGAAAGAACACATCCCCAGTATCCCTGCTTGTAAAGGGCAGCTAAGGAGCCTTTTTGTCTTCAGTCCTTCATTCCTAACTGTCTCCTTCTGTCTTCTGTCCTACCCCTTTTTCTTGATGTTTGCATGTTTCTTATGGTCTTTTTTTTTTCCCCTCTACTTCTGCTTTGCCATGCAGCCATATTATGGGATGGTGATAATTCTTCATTGTTAACTTCCTAAAGTGCTTGGAGGAATGGATTGAACCCTCATACCAATTAAGGCCCCAGATCACAAAGAATATGTATTTGTCAGTTGCAATGGGTTCCATTCACTGGATGTGAAAGTTGTGACAGCAACAAAATGATATTGAGCTGTAATTATAGATATCCTGGCAGCAATCACGCTGTCTATATCTGGGCTAATTCTAACCTCCACCAGAGATGTGAACCAAAGTGTCTGTGGTGACAGTTTTCTGCTAGGTAACTGTGGTTGCTGATTACTTTGTGTGAAGTTAGACAATGGTTAGGTAAAACATAGCAAACATAATAAGTTCCCGTTCATATTGCTATTTTGTTTCTTTACTCCTAAACCCTCCCATCTTACTAATGTTTTAAAGGTTGTGTGGGTGTAATGCTGGAGAGCTTTTCATTGCACCCGACATTCACTTGCTTATCCTTGACTGTTGTGTTAATGTTACCGGCATTGTGTGAAAATAAGGTATTGTATAGAATGCCCAGGTATTCGACGGAATGTCTAGCATTTTTTGGCAAGGTATGAAATAAGCTTACTGTATTTCATTCTGACTTTATACATTTTACCTAGGGATTTTATTAGAATGCCTAGGTATTCTGTAGAATGTCTAGCATTTTTATGGCAAAGTATGATAAACAACAGGGGGTCAGGCTGGGATAATCTAGGTTAAGTTTAAGTTAGGTTAGGCCAATTTAGAAGAGCGCTGTGTTAGGCGTTTACCTAAATTAACCTAACCTACCTATATCGAATTTGAACGTAGCCTAGGCTATCCCAGCCTAACCTAACCGCAGTCTAAATTAGCCTAACATACTGAAATAACTGATTTCACATTTACCGTTTTGCTACAGTTTGGTCGTTTCTCACTTTGCCTAAAATAAACACGGTAATCTACAGAATACCAAGGAAATGTGTACAGCTGATTTTCTTAGACCTTGTCTTGAAATTTTAGCATTGTATAGTTTACCTAGGCATTCTATGTGACGGGTTTCCCCACATTGCCGGTAACATAAACTTTCGCTCTCGCCTCTCATCTCCAGCTGATTCATGAAGCTCTGTGATTGGCCCAGTGTTTCTGTGTTCTGCCGTCTGATTGGTCGGAAGAGTCTCAGCTGACGCACGAGATTTCTCCCAAAACATTCCCTACAGCTAAGGCTAGCCTTAGCTAAGGCCAATGCACGAAACTTAAGTAAGCCTTAAGACAAGGCAACGGGTCGTCGTGCATGGGTCTTAGAGGCAGCCGTAGGGCTGCCTTTAATATTTCATTTAAGGCCAGCCTTAAGGCTGCCATCCGATGGAGTTTTGTGCATCCCTGCCCAGATTATTTTTACCCCAGTCAGAGATACGAGCCAAGTCAGACATTAGGTGTGCCATAGCCTCATCCCTTGTTTGTTGAAGTAACTGCCGAGATGGGGATTGCGGGAACTGAATGGAAAGGTGAAGGGTGGAGTCATCAGCATATGAGTGGATAGGGTCAGATGTACAGCTTAGAAGGTCACTGATGAATAACAGGAAGAGCGTTGGTGATAGGACAGAGCCCTGAGGAACACCACTGTTGATAGATCTAAGAGAAGAACGATGGCCATCTACAACAGCGGCTATAGAACGACCAGAAGGAAGCTAGCGATGAAGGCACAGATAGAAGGACAGAAACCGTAAGAGGGCAGTTTGTAAATTAACCTGTCACGTCCTGAGCTATTTCGCACCTCCGACACCCCACAATCCCGAGGTATTTTCGAAAAAATTTTTTTTGGCTAAAACCTCCTCTTTTGGTGAGAAACATCGAAATTTCATAGAGAAATCGCTCAACTGAGGTTTAAAATACTCGATCCAGGTAGCCGTACCTCCTTACCTGACTGGGTTTTCTAACAGGCTGGCACCAAAGAAAATGAGTTCTATGGGAGGGTAACTATTTCACATCACTCATAAACGGTATTTATTTATTTACTTGGTACGATTTTATATGTAGTACGAGAGTATATTGGTTTTCAAACAGTAATATAGGCATTATAAGCATTGTTTCACTCACTAACTCATCACCATACCTGACATTCTTTTGCCACATTACCTGATCATCATTTCTGACTGTTTCTTCCTCTAATGCTTTGTAAACTTTGTCCTCCACATTGTCATCGTTTGGGGAATCACTCTGGCCCCGAATGTCTTTATTGGCCAGGTCACTTGTAACAGGTGAATTGCCGAGGCAAAGGCGTGTGGAGAGGGGGAAGGTAATGCGGTGTAAGGCATTGTCCCTGCTTGGCATCTTGTAGAGGAATAGAGGAAGGGATCCCGTGTACATGTACGAAAAATCATGCGCAAAAATTAAAAATTGTGCAAATTATGAACATTGCAATTGCACGACGTACCAGAACGTCGATGGGACTGGGAAATGCAAAATGTTGCAAGTTCCCATACGTCGACGGGACGCCTCGGGTTAAAGATGTATGCTAGACTCGATTGAAAGCCTTTGAGATGTCAAGTGCAATGGCAAAGCTTTCGCCAAAGTCCCAAAAGGAGGATGACCAGGAATCTGAAAGGTAGGTAAGAAGATTGCCAGTGGAGCGCCCCAGACAGGACCCGTACTGATGATCAGAAAGAAGGTTGTGATAGGAAAGATGCCTTAAAAATTTTCTATTGAGAATTGACTCGAAAACTTTTGAAATACAGGACGTTAAAACAATTGGACGATAGTTGGAGGGTTGGAAGTGGTCACCCTTCTTTGGGACTGGCTGAATGACAGCAAACTTCCAACAAGAAGGAAAGGTACAAGTTGATAGACAAAGACAAAAGAGTTTGCCTAGGCAGGGTGTAAGCACCGAAGCACAGTTCTTGAGAAGAACAGTAGGGACCCCCATCAAGCCCACATGCCTTGTTAGTATTGAGGCCAATGATGGCAGAAAATACATCAACAGAAGAAATTTTAATGTCAGCCATGAGGAAGTCAGAGGGGGGAATTGATGGAGGAACAGTACCGGAATCGTCTAAGGTGGAATTGGAGGAGAAAGTTTGTGTGAAGAGATCTGCTTTATCAGTAGAAGAAATAGCTACAGAACCATCAGAAAAGAGGAGGGAAGGATGATGAGGTAAAGTTGTTAGAAAGGTTTTTAAGGTGCCAGAAGATGCGGGAAGAATTCAAGTTGGAGAGTTGATAGCATTTAGTACGGATGAAATTGTTTTTAGCAGAGCAAAGAACAGACTTAGCACGATTCTAGGTAGAAATGTAAAGATGATGTGATTCAGGGGTGGGTTGGCTCCGGTACCTTTTGTAGGCCCTCTCCTTGTTGCAGACGGCATTAGAACAAGCGTGATTAAACCAAGGCTTTCTTGCGTTAGTCAAGGGATATGAGAAAGGAATGTATGCTTCCATTACAGAGAGTACTTTGTCAAATGCTTTCTTGAAATCTAGATAGGTACTGTCCACCCATCCTTCTCTTTTCTGTAATGTTTCTGCAGCTCTATCATAGTAGCTCAATAGATTAGTAACACACGATTTTCCATTTCAAAACCAAACTGCCTTTCTGTTATCATGTTTTGTTCTTCTAGCTGGTTTACCCAAACTTTTCTTATTAGCTTTTCCAGTATCTTACAACATGGGTTAGTGATACTGGTCGGTAGTTGAGTGGACTCTGTCTATTTGCTTTCTTGAATAGGGGAACAATGTTTGCTTTCTTCCAAATATCAGGAAGTTTACCTTGACCTAAGGATTCCTTGAATATTAAATAATAATGGTCTATTTAACTCTTGTGCACATTAATGTAGCACCCAACATGAAATTTCGTCAGGACCATTTACTTTTCCTTTGTCTATTTTAATTAACTCCTGCACTTCTTTTTCTGATCTTTGTATATCTCTTAATATGTGTGGGCGTGGATGTTCCATATCATCTCTCTCAAAATTATTTTCTTCTGTAAAAACTGATTGGAACTTTAGTTTTTTTTTTTTTTTCACGTGTCTGACTCTGGGCAAAGGCTTCAGTGCCTATTCCCAAGTCCTCCTTGGGGCCCAGTAGTTCTCCTAGAGTCCTACATCTCAGCATGTCACCACTTCGGCGCTAACACCCACCACCCATATTGAATACATGTTAGGGCTGTCTCATACAGGCAGTGGCGTACCTGAGGGGAGGGCGGGAGGCTGTTTGAAACTGCCACCCGGGCCCCCAATTGAGGGGGGCCCTTAAAAGCCTTAAAAATTTATAAGCTCTTTAATTAACATTTAAAAATATATATATTTATCATCCCGACAATCCCGGCTGAGATATTAGATAAGTTTTGAGAATTAGGGGGGCTAGGTTCTTTGTGAGGCCCCCCTCCAGGAGGGGGGTCCCGAAAAGATTTTAACCCCCCGGGCCCCCAAATCTCTAAATACGCCCCTGCATACAGGACTAGTGTACTGCTTCACGAATCTCTTTCTCTTGCATATGGATGATCCCTTCGTCCGAAATGAACTGTATTGTATCTTTAACTTTGGTTTAGCTTCGGATGTAGGTGTAAAATAGCTTCGGTTGATCACTACTTTCATTTATATTGTCTTCCTCAAACTGTCTCTGGGTTTCTCTCCCTGTCCTTGTATAATCGTTTCTTGCCCGTTTATAGTTGTATGCCCTCTCACTATTGTGTCTCCTGTATCTATTCCACAACAAGTCTCTTTCTTCTTTTGATTTTTTACATTCTGTATTAAACCATTTCTTTATTTTCATTTCTGCTTCTTTGTGCTATGGGATGTTATTTTGGACTACCATTTCACAAAGTTCACAGAACTTTCTGTATATAACATTTAAATCTTGTCCTCTAAGCTCATTTTCGAAATCTGTTTCTAAAAAGTTATTCTTTAGGTCACGGTAGTTGCCCTTCTCGTAGTTTAGGCTCTTTTTGTAACCCTCATTACTGATAACTATGTCATATGCAATCCTGAAGTTGCAATTTAATACTGCATGGTCACTTTGCCGACTGGAAGGTGGTGCATTATATTGTCAGTATCATTTTCTTGCCTAGTAAATATAAGATCTAGTACTGATGGATGATCAAGTCCTGTTCTGATGTTTTCTTTTACATGCTGTGTTAGAAAAAACTTCAGCACATGATCCAGGAGCTTTTGATCCCAATATCTTTCATGGCATCTTACATCTAGAGTATTCCAATTTATACTTGTATTGAAATTTCCAGTTAATAAAATTCTTTCAGATTTCTCTTCCTTTCTATGTAGTAATGGCCTTAAACTCTGAATTGTACTCTCTTCCAGGTCCTCATTTTTGCCTCTTTCCCTAGTGTTTGTTCTGGGTGGCATGTATAAATTTGATACAATTAATTTCCCTTCAGATGCATTAATCTCTACAGCAATCAGTTCTACGTGTGAGGGTATATCTAGTTCCATTTCTTTTACCTGTAGAGTTTCGTTTGTTAATATAATTCCTCCTCCTTTTTAAAATTCCTTTCTGTTCTCCATACATTGTATTCCTCTAAGTTTAGGGTATCGTTTGATATAATTGGGGTTATTTTTTTTTTTAGTTAGGCAAATAATATGTGGTTCCTTTTCTTTGGTATAATCTTTCATTTCTAATAATTTAGATACCATTCCATCTACATTTGAGTACATCAACTAAATCATCTTGTTTACATACTTGCCATAGTTTGAGTTTATTACCTTCCCTTTTTTTTTTTTTTTTTTATAATTCCCTGCCAGTTATGTACCACTTTCGTAGCTGCAATCCAATTACTTTGCAAAAAAAAAAAAAAAATCTTCTCTTTCTCTGATCTTTTCTCGTTTTTTGTTTTTTGCTTCCATCCTCTTCTCCTTTAGTGTTCCCAATTCCTCTTGAGTTAGGCACCTTTTCATCCATACTTTCTTGAATTCCTCTTTTTCCATGAGTTTGTTAATATTTTGTAACATTTCCTCTACAGTCATTGCACTCTGGAATGTTACTTTCAGTGGCCTTGACTTACTTCTCTCATATTTCCCTAGCCTTTTATGTTCTTCTATATCTTTATCACAATATCCTCTGATACTTGCTGCAGTGTGTTCATTACATTTTCCATTTCCTTTTTGTCCCTTGAGGTTCTGTTTTTTATTTCTTCTTCACCTATGCCACTGATTACTATGGATTTGTTAATCTCTACAGCTTCCCTGACTAGTTGTTGGTTATTCTTTATAATTTCATTTACTTCCTTTCTTACGCTTTTTTCTTCTACCTTTGTATCTAAATCATTCATCACTTTCACTATTTCAATATGCGTAGTTTGTACCTCATCTTTGTATTTTCTCACCATTTCATTTACCTGTAGTGGTAGGTGGGGGCGCTCACCATCCACTCATTCGATGTAGTGTTGCTCTCGGGTGTCTGCCCTTTCCTCTCCTCCCTCCTTTCCTTCCTTCCTCTTCTGTCTTTCTTTACTTCATTCTTTCCTCTTCCTTCAGCGTACGGGTAACTTTACACTCCCTCTTTTGTCTTTCCTTCATTCTTTCCTCGTCCTTCTGGCTGTGGGTGACTGTACACTTAGTGACAAGCCGAATGATTTCCTGTACACCATGAAACCATTTAGTAATCAGGGTGGTAACCATATAACCAAAATAGGGCGCCTGGTGGTTTAGTGGGTAATTGCGGTGCTCCAATCGGGGTGAGCTGGTGAAGGTTTATATCCAAGGAATGGTTGGGGTTATTGCTCACGTAATGGCACCCAGGGATGAGTGAGGCTGGTCACTCTCATCTTAAATATGAAGATCAACTTGCCTAGCCCCAGGCCCCTACGCTCCTCATGGGGCAACGTAAGATTGGATGATGGATGGATTCATTTACCTGTGTCATTTTCTCTTCACTGCTACTACATTGGTCTGTCAGACTGCTTGCTTGCCAGATTTTCTCCGTATCATTTCTGAAATCATCCATAATTCTCTCATGGTTAACAACTGTACATCCCATTTCCTTCTTTACCCCAGCACAATTGTTGACTCTATACAGGGGTTTTATCCTCCCCTGTGTGGAGTACAACTCTCATGTGTGGGGAGGCTCCCCACATACAGCTCTTCTCAATAGGGTGGAGTCAAAGGCTTTTCGTCTCATTAACTCTCCTCCTCTTACTGACTCCCTTCAACCTCTGTCTCTTCATCGCACTGTTGGATCTTTATCTCTTTTCTATCGCTACTTCAATGGTCACTGCTCCTCTGAACTGTCTGGATGCATTCCTCCACCTCTACGACGGGCGCGTATCACCCGTCTAGCAGCAAATTCTCATCCCTTTTGTGTCCAACTCTCTAATGCAAGAGTTAACCGTTACTCCCAGTCCTTCGTTTATGCAACAGGTCAACTCTGGAACTGTCTCTCTCTCTCTCTCTGTATTTCCTGCTTCCTATGATCTCCAGTCTTTCAAACGCAGTGTCTCCAGGCATCTCGAAATGATCGGATGTTGAATTTGGCTCTCTCTTGTATTTTGTTTTTCTTTTGGAGGGAACTGTTATTGCAGGCTCATGACCTTTGGTTCCTTCTTCCTCGCATAAAAAAAAAATCACTAGCCTTTGTTCTCAGTGAATTTACCTCAGGTGTGTGTGTGTGTGTGTGTGTGTGTGTGTGTGTGTGTGTGTGTGTGTGTGTATTAGTATTTTCAAACTGGATAGATGGAACACATTCACTGGAAACGAAACATGCACACACACTTGCCTGCAAATAGACTCTCCCTCTCTCTCTCTCTCTCTCTCTCTCTCTCTCACACACACACACACACACACACACACACACACACACACACACACACACACACACACACACACACACACAGAGGGAGAGAAAGAGAGATGAATGAATATTCACTCTTAGTTTAAAAGTACATAGCTGCCACGGTACACTTGTCCTGCTTTTAGAACTTGTGATTATGACGAGCCCGTTGGGTGTGTGATATTCGTTTGAATGAAGCATACATAACTTAGGTCGAGATGATACTAAAAAATAATAGTTAACATCGTAGTGAAAGAGCCATACAACTAACTAAAAAAACAAACAAGAAGCCTCGGACAAGGACTGACCAAACGATGACGACCCAGGACCGGACAAAGGACTTGGTAGTGAGTACATGGAATGTAAGAGGAGCGAATGATGAGGTGAAAGAGAGAGAGATTGTCCAGGTGCTTGAGGGTGCGAAAGTGGATGTATGTGGAATAACTGAAACAAAATGGAGAGGAGAAAGTGTGAGAGAATGGGAATATGGATGGGATATATGTGCAGGAGTAGGTGAGAATGAGAGGGCAAAGAAAGGAGTATGTATAGTTGTGAGTAAAAGATGGAAGAGGAGCATAAGACAGTATGGATCAGTTGGGTCAAGGATTGTGTGGGTAAAGTTGAAAGTTGGAATACAAATGTGGGCGATTGTGTGTGTGTATGCACCAACGCAAGATCGTGCTAGAAGAGTGAGAGAAGAGTTCTGGACAAATGTAGAAGTGTGCATGGAAAAGTTTGGAAGGAATGAGAGAGTGTTTTTGATTGGTGATATGAATGGTAAAGTTGGGAATGTGAAGGTGGATGGAATAGTTGGTGAGTGGGGTGTGCCTGCTGAGATAGATGAGAATGGGAGTGCGTTAGTGGACATTTGTGCTGGGAGGGGGTTGGTGATAGCCAATACCCTCTTCAGGCATAAAATGATCCACAGGTATACATGGCGAGTGATGAGAAGGCCGGGTGGTGAACTGAATGAAATGAAGGCAATGATTGATTATGTGTGTGTGGATGAAAGGATGCGAAGATGTGTAAAGGATGCAAGAGTGTATAGAGGTTGGGGGAGTGGACTTTCTGACCACTACTTGGTGATGGCCAGAATTAGAATGCAAATAAGATGGACGAATAGAAGACGTGAAAGATGAGAGGAAGGAGTAGTTGCAAGGAGAGTGGAAAGGTTACAAGAGGATGAGAAAAAGGCAGAGTATAAGAGAGAAGTGGAGGAACGATTGGGCAAATATGAATTGGAGCAGATGGGAGACGTGGAAGGTGTGTGTGTAAGATATTTACAGAAGAAATATGTGCAGCATGTGATGTGGTGTGTGGAAGGAAGAGAAGACGGAGGGGGGTGCAAGGAACAGCGTGGTGGACTGAAGAGGTGAAACAGGCTGTGGCACAAAAGAAGAAAGCATACAATGAATGGATGAGAAATAGAGGCGTGGAAGAAGTTGAGAGGCGGAAGAGGGAGTTATATGTGGAAAGAAAGAGAGGTGAAAAGATTAGTAAGAGAGAGTAAGAAGAGAGTTGATGAGGAATTTGGAAGGAATTTGAGTGTAAAGTGGAGGGACTGTAAGAAAATGTTCTGGAGAGAGGTGAAAAGAGTAAGACAGGGTGGAAGTGAAGTTAGCAGGGGAGTGAAAGATAAAAATGGTAGATTACTAGTGGAGAAGGGAAAAAAAGTGAGCAGATGGAGAGAACACTTTAAGGAATTGTTGAACGTAGAGGATGGAAGTAATGCGAGTATAAGTGGCTGGGGAATGGCTGGGAGAAGGAGGGAGGTGAGAAGACAGGAAGAAATCAGTAGGATAGAAGTTGTGGAAGCAATGAAGAAAGTTAAATCGAGGAAAGCCCCAGGAATTGATGGAGTGTGTGGTGAAATGCTGAAGCATGGGGGAGAGATAGTAGTAGAATGGATGTGGAAGATGTGCAGATTGGCCTGGGAGGAAGGTAGAGTCCCGGAGGATTGGAAGTCAGGTATAATTATTCCCTTGTACAAAGGAAAAGGGGAAAAAGAAGTGTGTGGTAATCATAGGGGCATTTGTCTTCTTAGTATAATAGGAAAAGTGTATGGTAGGATACTTATAGACAGAGTTAGAGAAAGAACAGAGAAATTAGTTGGAGCAGAACAGGGAGGCTTTAGGAAGGGAAGAGGTTGTGTAGATCAGATATTCATTCTTAGATCTTTAGTGGAAAAGTGTCTAGAGAAGGGAAAGAAGTTGTATGCGGCTTTCATGGATTTGGAGAAAGCATATGACAGGGTGGATAGACAAGGATTGTGGAAAGTGTTAAGAATATATGGAGTAGATGGGAAGTTGTTGAATGCTGTGAAGAGTATGTACGATGGTGCGAAGGCTGCAGTGCGTGTGGATGGTGAACTAAGTGAATTTTTCTCTTTGAAAGTTGGTTTGAAACAGGGATGTGTCATGTCTCCATGGTTGTTCAATCTGTACATGGATGGGGTAATAAAAGAGGTACAAGGTAGGGTAGTGGATGCTGGAGTGGCCCTGGTGAGAGAGGATAGTGTTTGGAAACTCCCTGTACTGTTGTTTGCAGATGATACCGTGTTGTTGAGTGAAGACGAAGGGGAGCTGCAAGCCTTGGTGCATGAGTCTGAGAGAGTGCGTAAGAAACGGAATCTAAAGGTGAATGTAGGGAGGAGTAAAGTGATGGTCTTTGAGAGAGGTGAAGTTAGTGAATGTACAGCGAGGTTGGATGGTGAGGAATTGGAAAATGTGAGTACGTTTAAGTACTTGGGTAGTGTGATGAGTAAGGATGGAGGTTTGGAGGGTGAAGTGCTTGCAAGGGTACAGCAGGGAAGAAAGGTTGCTGGTTCTTTGAAAGCAGTGATAAGAAACAGGGAAGTGAGCATGGAAGTGAAAAAGTTACTACATGACAGTATTGTGATACCAACTCTAACGTACGGAAGTGAAGCTTGGACATTGTTGGAAGGACACAAGTCAAGAGTGAGAGCAGTGGAAATGAGTTATTTAAGAGGAGCCTGTGGAGTCACGTGGAGAGACAGGCTGACGAATGAGGATATAAAGGAGCGTTGTGGTGTGGATGTGATAGGAAGCGTTATGAGGAACACACTGAGGTGGTTTGGCCATGTGGAGAGGATGGAAGGTGAAAGACTGACGAAGAGAGTGTATGTGCGTGAGGTGGAGGGGGGAAGAGGGAGGGGGAGGCCGAGGATGAGATGGAGGGATGGGGTGGAGAGGTATATGAGAGAGGGGGGTGTGAGTTGGGAGCAGGGCAGTGAAATGGCGGGGGACAGGGCGACTTGGAGGCGATTTGTTTGTGGCCACCCCAAACGGGATTGAGGCGTCTGGCAATAGATAGATAGATAGTATTTATGTAACTTTCGTTGCAGCTGACTTACACTTGCCCGACATGGTATTCGCCATTAATATACAGCTTCAGGTCATGTTACACGGGTCATGAAGAAAAGTGGTACCAATTTCCATCTCCAGAAGCGTGGTCAGCTCTCACCCAGTGGTAAATGCACGGGTAGGAAAGGGTGGCGGAAGAAAAAAAAAAAATCTTGTGCAGGTAGGGGTAATCAGCCTTATGATCTTTCCAGAACTGCAGTGGTTGGTCTCTCTTCCGAGGTGCAGGGGCTCTCTAAGTGATTTTGCAGTTCTGTTCCCACAGGCTATGAAGTGGGCAGAACTGGTTCATTATGTGCGGCCATAAAGCTAAACAGTTTACCTTTATTTATTTTTTTTTTTTTATTGGGACAGGGGTAGAACAGATCTGTTTTCTTTTTGTGAATTTACTGTCAGATGTTGCTCGTTTTGCGGATTTCCAGTTTCTTGCATTAACAGCCTGCGTGTAAAGTAATACATACCAGGGTTATTAATGCAACAATTAAGTTTGAGCCTGGGTTCTGTGGCTGTGGCCAGACGGAAGACAAAACACTGTTCATAAGTGTCATTCACTTTTGAATTGACTGTTCAAGCTTCAGTACAAAATGACTGTTGTACCCTGACTGCATGTTACCGAGCTCATATTTCAGCCTTAGGACACATGCTGTATGTTACTCACCTCAGATTTCGGCCCTCTGACACATGGTATGACAACTAGATGTGACAATATTCTGACCTTGTGTGAAATTTGTTGTTTCAGCTAAAGGTGCCAAAACTGATACCAGGTCTGTAAGCACAGACACAGAATTCTCTCGTGTTGGTGTTACTATCTGAAATCTGGCCTCTCCTTCCAGCAAATATGTTGCATGAGTAGATTTTCTCATATTCGCTACCAGTGGAGACAACTTTGAAACAATCTTATGTAGTGATCTAACTTCCCTCATTCCATTTCTTAAAAGAAACTGCAAAGTTGTGAAAACAGTGGTCACGATCAGGAGGGAAGCTGAATACATAATCTAAAGGGTTTTGTGCATCTGGGGATTCACTGCCTGGTTCAAATTCATTCTCTGGATTATTGTCAGCCCTATCTGTCAATAGAATTTGATTTTTTTGTTTGGTGGGCTTGGGTCCAACCAAGTACAAAGCTGACATCATGTATGATGCATTGTTTGTGATTACCTAAGACACTTTGTTGGTGATCTTAAAGATATTAACTACATCCCCAAAATGAGCAAGGGTATTCTCTGAGGTATCACGACCTGTAAATCTCCGACAGAATAACATTACTGTGTGAAGCTTCCGGTCATGTATGAAGAGAGTAGTTGTTTCTAGAAAGCCGTTTTTGTCTGTTACCCCAGATATTTACAGTAATATTAATATTTGGGACAAGTTCCATTATACAGATAGCAATTTATTTTTCTTGTTCCTTGGGTTTGATCATTTCTTGTTTCTCATTTTCCCATCCCTGTACCTTAACAATCATTTTAGAATTAAGTCTTGTTTACTTCATTATATTTTTTTTGTGGAATGTAGTTGTCAGATTCGTATTAGGGATAACGACTTTTTAACTGCATGATAATCGCACCTCTTTGAGAGAGGTGAAGTCAGTGAATGTACAGCGAGGTTGGATGGTGAGGAATTGGAAAATGTGAGTACGGTTAAGTACTTGGGTAGTGTGATGAGTAAGGATGGAGGTTTGGAGGGTGAAGTGCTTGAAAGGGTACAGCAGGGAAGAAAGGTTGCTGGTTCTTTGAAAGCAGTGATAAGAAACAGGGAAGTGAGCATGGAAGAGAAAAAGTTACTACATGACAGTATTGTGATACCAACTCTAACGTACGGAAGTGAAGCTTGGACGTTGTTGGAAGGACACAAATCAAGAGTGAGAGCCGTGGAAATGAGTTATTTAAGAGGAGCCTGTGGAGTCACATGGAGAGACAGGCTGACGAATGAGGATATAAAGGAGCGTTGTGGTGTTGATGTGGATGTGATAGGAAGCGTTATGAGGAACACACTGAGGTGGTTTGGCCATGTGGAGAGGATGGAGGGTGAAAGACTGACGAAGAGAGTGTATGTGAGTGAGGTGGAGGGGGAAGAGGGAGGGGGAGGCCGAGGATGAGATGGAGAGATGGGGTGGAGAGGTATATGAGAGAGGGGTGTGTGAGTTGGGAGCAGGGGAGTGAAATGGCGGGGGACAGGGCGACTTGGAGGCGATTTGTTTGTGGCCACCCCAAACAGGATTGAGGCGTCTGACAATAGATAGATAGATAGATAATCGCAACATCGATTGCTGACACGGTATTCGTAAAATGCTTACTTGATATGGGGCAACACGAATTGTGTAGATTTACACAGAGTAGGTCAGAATGCTAAGGAATGTTTATGGATTTAAGGTCGTGTACATTAGCATGAATGCTGCTCTAGGTATGAAAATAACATCCCCGGGTTGCCAAGAAGCGTCTTGGTTCGTAACACGCCCGTGTCTGCCTTTCTTTATTGGAGCTATGATTGGTGAACGAAAAAAGAAAAGACGAATGAATAAATGAAACAAAGAAAAATTTGATTTTACTTTGCGACACAGTTTCGCGACTACTAAGAAGGATTACCTGTCTCTAAGTGTAGCTTTGCAATTAAATGCCGAAGGCATTTTAGTGTGTTTAAATTGGGCTTCCAAAGAGTTTTAATGCTCACGCCCTTAAACCTAATTTAAGGGATACCATTTTGAGTTTACGCCATCCCTACGTAGTAAACGCTACTGTCATTAATGATACTGCCAGGGAGGGTGAGGTAAGGTGGGGTGTGGCGGGATGAGGTGAGGTGAGGCTAAATGAACTGGAGTAACGTGGCGTGAAGTGAGGAGAGATGGGGGAAGATGTGGTGAAGTGAGATGAGGTGAGATGATCTGAGACGAGGTGAGATTAGCTGAAGTGGGTAAAGTAAGTCACGATAAGGAGGGTTGCCGTTGAGTTAGGTGTGGTTGGATGAGGTGATTAGAGGTGAAGTGAGGTCGGATGAAGTGGTATGAGGTGAGCTGAGATGAGGTAACCAGTCCAGCCTGGCGTGAAACAGTGCCATAATCTGAGAATATGCTCCAATATCATGAGCACCATTTATGTAATTCGATTAAATATTCGTTGAAGCAGCATTGGAGAGGTTATGTTAAATTTACGAAATAGCTTAACTTTTTCTCTGGTACGTTCATTATTATTAAATCATATCCTTGCTACCGCCAAGCTTATTTATTCAGGACACAATTGATCCTCATCATATTGATATCAATATGATGATAATGACTTTCTTTCCCAAAGACTCACCCCCCTCGCTTACTGAAGGGAATGGATCACCGCACCCCAAGACACTATCATTACAACAGAACGTATTTCTACATAAATTCTGTATCCTGTGCCAACAACTCCCTCACTTACGTTAGTGCACCATGTATGAGTGGAGCTAACGCCTCCAGCGACAGATTAATATTCTTCAGCCTTACTGATTTGCCTCTTCTCCGGACCCGTAAAACATTACATGGATTTGCAAAGTAGAACTGACCCTCTACCTAGAAGGCTTGGGCAGTCCGGCCAGTGAAAGACACATTCGGATATACTAACCTTTTTCTAACCCAGTGCCATACTAATTACATTATCAAGGCATGCTGAGTTAAACTGTTTATGCAGGTACAGTTCTGACAACTCTCTTTCATGACTGAACTAATACCTCCTGTATTTAATTCCTCCTTCTCCTCAAGCAACCCTGATTAACAGTGTGGGTCAGAATGGCTAATATCGATAGAACGTGGCAAGGACACTGAAACTGAAGTTATGCTGGGGGGAGAGTGAGGCAGATGTAGTGAGGGAGTGAGACTGTAGAGTGGTTATGAATATGAGAAAATGAGAAATGATACTCGGGTGAAGAAAATGATTTTACAAGTCTTGGTGTGTAGGTCAGAAATAAGAGTTAGTATTGCCAGGCAACTATGACCAGGATTTTGTGATGAAGGAGGTAGGTGGAGAAAGAGGCGTTGCAGAGGATCAGAAGGAGAGAGAGAGAGAGAGAGAGAGAGAGAGAGAGAGAGAGAGAGAGAGAGAGAGAGAGAGAGAGATGCAGTACGGCAGGCAAAGGAAAATATTAGTAGTGGGAAGAATTGAGGAAAGACAAACAGAAAGGGAGACGAAACGGAAGACAGAGAGAAGGAAAGCTGGAAAACGGCAAGTGGAAAGAAGGCCAAATATTTATTGAGAAATGGGTCGAGGAAGGAAGGAAAGTGAAAAGGAACAACTCATGGAAACGAATGGAAGGACGAGAGAGCAAGAATAGGAAGGAGATGTAAAAATGGGAGTAGTTTGGATTATCCAGAATGCTTTTTTGCTGAGCCCAGAAAAGTCTTATTTCTCACGCAGTCCGTTATAGGACGAGAGTGTGAGACAGCCTGGGAACGAAAGGTTGAGAATGACTGTGAGAGGGTGGAAGAGTGAGAGGATGAGAAGAAGGCATGCGGCAGCAGACGTTGATGGGGAGAAGGTAGAAGGATGCCGGATGGATATCGTCCCACATGGACGATTTCCATATAAACAAGAGTCTGTTTCTTGCCCATTTTGCCATCCAAGGAAGACATTTCCCACTCGGGCAATTCCCATATGGACGATTATAGTTATGAATTATTGTATTATATACCAAATTTTAGCAGTAAATCTCGAACTGTACTCTTCAGCTGGAAATTGTGTAAGCTTGAGTAAAAGTAGGTGAGTTGATATTTGCAGCTTCTTTTCCACCCGACTGGGAACACTTGCAGATAATCAAAGCTTCATCTGGCATACAATAAGCTCCGTGTGGTCTACAAAAGAAATGAGACCCACATCAGGTACAGAAATAATGTGGTATGTGCAAACCCAGAAAAACTTTGAAAGTGCCGTACACCTTCAGTACTTCTAGTCATCATTAACTTGTGTTCTTTGTGTGTGTTCTTCATAAATATAGATACTGTCTCGACCTTCACTAACAATTCCTGGTCTGGAGACTCGGTGCGTCTGTTCCCTTGGATAACGAATGACGGTAACTAGCGTACCATTTTAGTTCCCAGGCAAAGGTACTTGCCGAGATCATTTTCACCAGGACTTGGGGAACAGGGGTAAATTGCCCCAAATGGAATAAATCTGAAACTCTGGAGGGAAATGCGTGCTGTATGAGGAGTAATGCGTGCGGTATATTACCGATTTTTCACATAAATGATGTAAGTTTTAGTGAACAAGATGTAAAACCATGTATCATGTACCAAGGTATTTGTTACTTAGCCGCCGTACTATTGAGATATGAACACAGACGTAGTCCTCTTTTTTTTTTTTTTTTACTTTCAAGTCTGGGGCTAATTCCATTTCACTCAAAAAATAAAAAAGGGGAAATACCTTAAAAAAGCTCCCCAACCCTTGGTTTACACCATGGCGGACAGACACAGAATTGCCTCATTGGTTTGGCTACCATGTTGCTAAGAAGCACAAATGAAAGAATACAGCAACCGAATTATCAGTACTTTTTAGGCTGTTTGTTGTAGGTTAAGATATAAATAAGGTAACGGCTGTAGTCTGTTGGTTAAAGGTAAGGAAAAAAAAAAAAAGGAGGGAGGGGGAGAAGGAAGACAGAGGCAAGTCACGAGTGCACTTGCTTTTGACACTTAAGCAGTGCGCATTGTGCTTAATCTGCATTTTGAAGATATTCAGTGGTTACTACAAACATTTCATATAATTTGGAAATAATGAAAATACTGAGTATTACTATTAATACTTTCACAACTTATATGGTCATACAGTGGCAATAACAAGATGACACAGCATTGTCCAGCTGGGAATCATCTTCACGGTAATCGTCTCCATAACAAATGATCGTCTAAGTGGGAATAATCGTCTAAGTGGGAAATAATCTCCTAAGTGGGATTAAACTGGAAGAAGACGTGCGATTCGGTGACTTGGTCACTCTTGCTTTAATATACAGTTCGGGGTTGGAGACTTCCTCATTATGATTTTCACTTACCCTAATTCTGTGAACGGTGATATAAAAAACTATCTTCAGGCATATCTGTCCCTACTCGGAAATGCCTTCCTTTCTCACGACACACTACTCCCCACCAGTTTAAATGTTGTTGATACTGCTATCCCATAAACGTAACTGTCAAGGTAATTTTAATGTTACGGCTACGACATCCAGAAAAAATGTTAGCTGAGTTAAACTAAGAGAGAAAACATGAACGATTTCAGGAAAACACACTCTCTCTCTCTCTCTCTCTCTCTCTCTCCTAAGGTGGATGGAAAGCTTGTCCAGGGAGAGCTGGAGCTCCCATTTCAACAGCCCTCAGGACCAGCTTCATGCCATCCCTCTCTGTTGAACTTTTCAGTGTTTTAATAACATGGGAAGTAGGCCATCATACTGTCCTGTACATTCTATTCTAACTGTCTACACCATGCATAGTACACACTACACTTCTTGATAAAAAATTGTGCAAAAATGGCGTCTTAACACCCAACCTCGGAGCCCCTACGGTGATGGGAGACCATGTACTGTAAACTCCCAACATCTGTCCCTTTCTCGGTGACGACCACGCGAGAAGTAGTGGTCGATTTTCTGTGTGTGTGTGTGTGTGTGTGTGTGTGTGTGTGTGTGTGTGTGTGTGTGTGTGTGTGTGTGTGTGTGTGTGTGTGTTCTATTCTGCAGCATTCGTGGCCTTTTCTCTATGTTTCTCTCTGTCTTGAACTCCACGCTTCTTCCTCTAAACCTCTTCTTGTCCTCATTGACTCAGCAGTCAAAGTCGACTGATAGTAAACTCTTTCATGTATCCTCCTACTTTCTCTATACTCATTTAAAAACTAAAGGTAGTTTTGTGTGTGTGTGTGTGTAATTCACCGGGTCGGTCAGGATCAGTTGCTGGTCGTGATCGTCATCTTTTACTCTCCCGGAAGGGAGCTGAGAGCTCATTTAGTCCGATCTAAGGGCAAGGCTGTGACCTTCACACACGCACACACCCGTCCCCTTGCTCAAGGGGGACAGTAACCACCCACTTCGTCAGTGAAACTTTTCGCAACCTGAGCGAGGCGCGAACTCCCGTCCACCAGTTGGCAAGTGAGAACGTTACCACTGCACCAGCGAGCGGTGTGTGTGTGTGTGTGTGTGTGTGTGTGTGTGTGTGTGTGTGCAGCAACATACCTTGCTTTCCTGATCCTGAACTGAGTCATCTAAATTCTCTGTACTTTGGCGTCGGCTGTTCTTTAATCTTCTGATAATTATATTGGTGCTAAGTACTCATCTCCTAATTCTACCGACTGAGAAATTATATAACTATATTACTTCTCTTTAGGTGGATTCCATATTCACCATAACCTTTGGTTCTTCTCTCCTTTCTCTGATCCACCTGTTGAACAATTCTACTTTTTTTTTTTTTTTTTTTTAAACCCTTAACGAACTAGAACAGCTTGTACAGCAGCCTACCCACATCCTTGATTGCCTAGGAGAGAGTTCCAATATACATGACCTTTCTTGCTACTGATTTTTCTTCTTACTCTGTTAATCTTTTCTCTCCTTTGGGCTCCTTCGATCACAGTCTCATAAGCTTAACGTTTCCAGTCGTTCCAGTCAGGTCCATTAACCCTCCCAAGAAGCGGCGGCTGTGGTACTTTGAACTTGCTGATTGTGAGGCCCTGAATCAGTAATTCTTTGATTTTCCCTACTGATTATTACTTCCATGACCGTCTGCCAGCTAAGCGTGCCTCGAACATTAATGGGCTTAGGAAAGTCTTCCCTCGGGCTAATAGATTTTAGAGCTAGTATTTTACTGATTAATTTCTATCAACAAGTCTCTCTCAGTCTATACCTACTGTAGGTGCCTCAATCCCGGAAAGCGTGGCCACTAACGAATTCCCTCCACCCCACCCTGTCTTTCACCATCAGGATCCCCTCTGTCCAACTTACACCATCCCAAGTCATATAACTCTTCACTCTCTCCCTCCAGCTCATCCTCAAGCACCCCTTTCCCTCCCCGCCCCTCATCCTCACTCATACACACTGTAAGATAATTCTCTATTTTCTTTTTGTGGGACCCGGATGGCCAAACAGTAGAATAACCAGGGACTAAGTTAGCTGAGCGACAATCCTTCGAACATCTAGTAGACTCTAACCGTGGCCGATTAGCGAGGTTATTATCTTGGATTTGAGGCATACATACCTTTCTCTTGTCCTCTGACTAATGCAAACCATAACCTTGGTTAATTCATGCTTGTCTCAATTGTTTACCTATCAAGAGGTAGTCCACAAGAGGTACTAGTACCAACTCACCCCATTATTGTCTATTGTGTGTTTCCTCTGAAGCACGTTAAGTCTTTTCATCGGTTTTCTATCACTAATTTCCTTAATGCAAAAATGCTGTGAAATATCTGACTCAAATTTTTCCTGTTCTTTATGGTACCTTCCCAAAAGCCTTTTAATTACTTCATCTTCAGCCCCTCCTTATTTCAAGTCTGGTGGATATGTAGTTGTTTCTTCAACTGAAAACGCAGAACTCTTTGCCCAGATTTTCTCCTCCAGTTCCACCTTGGATGATTCTGGTGCTGTTCTTCCATCTCGTCCCCACTCTGACTTCCTCATGAGTGACATTAAATTTTCACACACACACACACACACAATAGATATATATATATATATATATATATATATATATATATATATATATATATATACAGTATACCCCCTGGGGGTAAGGTTTTTTTTGACCCCTGGGGGTAGGGGGGGTTTCAAGAATACTCCCCCAGTATCCCTGCTTGTCGTAAAAGGCGACTAAAAGGGTTGGCGGTGGGTTAGTGCCCCTCCCTGGAAAACAACTAACTAAAAAAAACAAACAATAAGCCTCGGACAAGGACTGACCAAACGATGACGACCAAGGACCGGACAAAGGTCTTGGTATTTGGAACTTGGAATGTAAGGGGAGCGAATGATGAGGTGAAAGAGAGAGAGATTGTCCAGGTGCTTGAGGGTACGAAAGTGGATGTACGTGGAATAACTGAAACAAAATGGAGAGGAGAAAGTGTGAGAGAATGGGAATATGGATGGGGTATATGTGCAGGAGTAGGTGAGAATGAGAGGGCAAAGGAAGGAGTATGTATAGTTGTGAGTAAAAGATGGAAGAGGAGCATAAGACAGTATGGATCAGTTGGGTCAAGGATTGTGTGGGTAAAGTTGAAAGTTGGAATACAAATGTGGGCGATTGTGTGTGTGTATGCACCAACGCAAGATCGTGCTAGAAGAGTGAGAGAAGAGTTCTGGACAAATGTAGAAGTGTGCATGGAAAAGTTTGGAAGAAATGAGAGAGTGTTTTTGATTGGTGATATGAATGGTAAAGTTGGGAATGTGAAGGTGGATGGAATAGTTGGTGAGTGGGGTGTGCCTGCTGAGATAGATGAGAATGGGAGTGCGTTAGTGGACATTTGTGCTGGGAGGGGGTTGGTGATAGCCAATACCCTCTTCTGGCATAAAATGATCCACAGGTATACATGGCGAGTGATGAGAAGGGTGGGTGGTGAACTGAATGATAGGAAGGCAATGATTGATTATGTGTGTGTGGATGAAAGGATGCGAAGATGTGTAAAGGATGCAAGAGTGTATAGAGGTTGGGGGAGTGGACTTTCTGACCACTACTTGGTGGTGGCCAGAATTAGAATGCAAGTAAGATGGAGGAATAGAAGAAGGGAAAGATGAGAGGAAGGAGTAGTTGCAAGGAGAGTGGAAAGGTTACAAGAGGATGAGAAAAAGGCAGAGTATAAGAGAGAAGTGGAGGAACGATTGGGCAAATATGAATTGGAGCAGATGGGAGATGTGGAAGGTGTGTGTAAGATATTTACAGAAGAAATATGTGCAGCATGTGAAGTGGTGTGTGGAAGGAAGAGAAGACGGAGGGGGGTGCAAGGAACAGCGTGGTGGACTGAAGAGATGAAAAAGGCTGTGGCACAAAAGAAGAAAGCATACAATGAATGGATGAGAAATAGGGGCGTGGAAGAAGTTGAGAGGCGGAAGAGAGAGTTATATGTAGAAAGAAAGAGAGTGGTGAAAAGATTAGTAAGAGAGAGTAAGAAGAGAGTGGATGAGGAATTTGGAAGGAATTTGAGTGTAAAGTGGAGGGACTGTAAGAAAATGTTCTGGAGAGAGGTGAAAAGAGTAAGACAGGGTGGAAGTGAAGTTAGTAGGGGAGTGAAAGATAAAAATGGTAGATTACTAGTGGAGAAGGGAGAAAAAGTGGGCAGATGGAGAGAACACCTTAAGGAATTGTTGAACTTAGAGGATGGAAGTAATGCGAGTATAATTGGCTGGGGAATGGGTGGGAGAAGGATGGAGGTGAGAAGACAGGAAGAAATCAGTAGGATAGAAGTTGTGGAAACAATGAAGAAAGTTAAATCGGGGAAAGGCCCAGGAATTGATGGAGTGTGTGGTGAAATGCTGAAGCATGGGGGAGAGATAGTAGTAGAATGGATGTGGAAGATGTGCAGATTGGCCTGGGAGGAAGGTAGAGTCCCGGAGGATTGGAAGTCAGGTATAATTATTCCCTTGTATAAAGGAAAAGGGGAAAAAGAAGTGTGTGGTAATCATAGGGGCATTTGTCTTCTTAGTATAATAGGAAAAGTGTATGGTAGGATACTTATAGACAGAGTTAGAGAAAGAACAGAGAAATTAGTTGTAGAAGAACAGGGAGGCTTTAGGAAGGGAAGAGGTTGTGTAGATCAGATATTCATTCTTAGATCTTTAGTGGAAAAGTTTCTAGAGAAGGGAAAGAAGTTGTATGCGGCTTTCATGGATTTGGAGAAAGCATATGACAGGGTGGATAGACAAGGATTGTGGAAAGTGTTAAGAATATATGGAGTAGATGGGAAGTTGTTGAATGCTGTGAAGAGTATGTACGATGGTGCGAAGGCTGCAGTGCGTGTGGATGGTGAACTAAGTGAATTTTTCTCTTTGAAAGTTGGTTTGAAACAGGGATGTGTCATGTCTCCATGGTTGTTCAATCTGTACATGGATGGGGTAATAAAAGAGGTACAAGGTAGGATAGTGGATGCTGGAGTGGCCCTTGTGAGAGAGGATAGTGTTTGGAAACTCCCTGTACTGTTGTTTGCTGATGATACTGTGTTGTTGAGTGAAGACGAAGGGGAGCTACAAGGCTTGGAGCATGAGTTTGAGAGAGTGTGTAAGAAACGGAATCTAAAGGTGAATGTAGGGAAGAGTAAAGTGATGGTCTTTGAGAGAGGTGAAGTTAGTGAATGTACAGCGAGGTTGGATGGTGAGGAATTGGAAAATGTGAGTGTGTTGAAGTACTTGGGTAGTGTGATGAGTAAGGATGGAGGTTTGGAGGGTGAAGTGCTTGAAAGGGTACAGCAGGGAAGAAAGGTTGCTGGTTCTTTGAAAGCAGTGATAAGAAACAGGGAAGTGAGCATGGAAGTGAAAAAGTTACTACATGACAGTATTGTGATACCAGCTCTAACGTACGGAAGTGAAGCTTGGACATTGTTGGAAGGACACAAGTCAAGAGAGAGCAGTGGAAATGAGTTATTTAAGAGGAGCCTGTGGAGTCACTTGGAGAGACAGGCTGACGAATGAGGATATAAAGGAGCGTTGTGGTGTGGATGTGGATGTGATAGGAAGCGTTATGAGGAACACACTGAGGTGGTTTGGCCATGTGGAGAGGATGGAAGGTGAAAGACTGACGAAGAGAGTGTATGTGAGTGAGGTGGAGGGGGGAAGAGGGAGGGGGAGGCCGAGGATGAGATGGAGGGATGGGGTGGAGAGGTATATGAGAGAGGGGTGTGTGAGTTGGGAGCAGGGCAGTGAAATGGCGGGGGACAGGGCGACTTGGAGGCGATTTGTTTGTGGCCACCCCAAAGGGGATTGAGGCGTCTGGCAATAGATAGAGAGATAGTATTTATGTAACTGTCGTTGCAGCTGACTTACACTTGCCCGACATGGTATTCGCCATTAATATACAACTTCAGGTCATGTTACACGGGTCATGAAGAAAAGTGGTACCAATTTCCATCTCCAGAAGCGTGGTCAGCTCTCACCCAGTGGTAAATGCACGGGTAGGAAAGGGTGGCGGAAAAAAAAAAAAATTTGTGCAGGTAGGGGTAATCAGCCTCATGATCTTTCCAGAACTGCAGTGGTTGGTCTCTCTTCCGAGGTGCAGGGGCTCTCTAAGTGATTTTGCAGTTCTGTTCCCACAGGCTATGAAGTGGGCAGAACTGGTTCATTATGTGTGGCCATAAAGCTAAACAGTTTACCTTTATTTTATTTTTTTTATTGGGACAGGGGGAGAACAGATCTGTTTTCTTTTTGTGAATTTACTGTCAGATGTTGCTCGTTTTGCGGATTTCCAGTTTCTTGCATTAACAGCCTGCGTGTAAAGTAATACATGCCAGGGTTATTAATGCAACAATTAAGTTTGAGCCTGGGTTCTATGGCTGTGGCCAGACGGAAGACAAAACACTGTTCATAAGTGTCATTCACTTTTGAATTGACTGTTCAAGCTTCAGTACAAAATGACTTGTACCCTGACTGCATGTTACCGAGCTCATATTTCAGCCTTAGGACACATGCTGTATGTTACTCACCTCAGATTTCGGCCCTCTGACACATGGTATGACAACTAGATGTGACAATATTCTGACCTTGTGTGAAATTTGTTGTTTCAGCTAAAGGTGCCAAAACTGATACCAGGTCTGTAAGCACAGACCGATCGTGATAAGTAGGCGTAGATGCAGTAGTCGCTAGTTTGTCCAATTTTTCTTCGGGAATTTTCAGTAAGGACTTAATCATATTAACTACGGAATTCTCTCGTGTTGGTGTTACTATCTGAAATCTGGCCTCTCCTTCCAGCACATATGTTGCATGAGTAGATTTTCTCATATTCGCTACCAGTGGAGACAACTTTGAAACAATCTTATGTAGTGATCTAACTTCCCTCATTCCATTTCTTAAAAGAAACTGCAAAGTTGTGAAAACAGTGGTCACGATCAGGAAGGAAGCTGAATACATAATCTAAAGGGTTTTGTGCATCTGGTGATTCACTGCCTGGTTCAAATTCATTCTCTGGATTATTGTCAGCCCTATCTGTCAATAGAATTTGATTTTTTTGTTTGGTGGGCTTGGGTCCAACCAAGTACAAAGCTGACATCATGTATGATGCATTGTTTGTGATTACCTAAGACACTTTGTTGGCGATCTTAAAGACATAAACTACATCCCCAAAATGAGCAAGGGTATTCTCTGAGGTATCACGACCTGTAAATCTCCGACAGAATAACATTACTGTGTGAAGCTTCCGGTCATGTATGAAGAGAGTAGTTGTTTCTAGAAAGCCGTTTTTGTCTGTTACCCCAGATATTTACAGTAATATTAATATCTGGGACAAGTTCCATTATACAGATAGCAATTTATTTTTCTTGTTCCTTGGGTTTGATCATTTCTTGTTTCTCATTTTCCCATCCCTGTACCTTAACAATCATTTTAGAATTAAGTCTTGTTTACTTCATTATAATTTTTTTGTGGAATGTAGTTGTCAGATTCGTATTAGGGATAACGACTTTTTAACTGCATGATAATCGCAACATCGATTGCTGACACGGTATTCGTAAAATGCTTACTTGATATGGGGCAACACGAATTGTGTAGATTTACACAGAGTAGGTCAGAATGCTAAGGAATGTTTATGGATTTAAGGTCGTGTACATTAGCATGAATGCTGCTCTAGGTATGAAAATAACATCCCCGGTTGCCAAGAAGCGTCTTGGTTCGTAACACGCCCGTGTCTGCCTTTCTTTATTGGAGCTATGATTGGTGAACGAAAAAGGAAAAGATGAATGAATAAATGAAACAAAGAAAAATTTGATTTTACTTTGCGACACAGTTTCGCGACTACTAAGAAGGATTACCTGTCTCTAAGTGTAGCTTTGCGATTAAATGTCGAAGGCATTTTAGTGTGTTTAAACTGGGCTTCCAGAGAGTTTTAATGCTCACGCCCTTAAACCTAATTTAAGGGATACCATTTTGAATTTACGCCATCCCTACGTAGTAAACGCTACTGTCATTAATGATACTGCCAGGGAGGGTGAGGTAAGGTGGGGTGTGGCGGGATGAGGTGAGGTGAGGCTAAATGAACTGGAGTAACGTGGCGTGAAGTGAGGAGAGATGGGGAAAGATGTGGTTAAGTGAGGTGAGGTGAGATGATCTGAGACGAGGTGAGATTAGCTGAAGTGGGTAAAGTAAGTCACGATAAGGAGGGTTGCCGTTGAGTTAGGTGTGGTTGGATGAGGTGAAGAGAGGTGAAGTGAGGTCGGATGAAGTGGTATGAGGTGAGCTGAGATGAGGTAACCAGTCCAGCCTGGCGTGAAACAGTGCCATAATCTGAGAATATGCTCCAATATCATGAGCACCATTTATGTAATTCGATTAAATATTCGTTGAAGCAGCATTGGGGAGGGTATGTTAAATTTACGAAATAGCTTAACTTTTTCTCTGGTACGTTCATTATTATTAAATCATATCCTTGCTACCGCCAAGCTTATTTATTCAGGACACAATTGATCCTCATCATATTGATATCAATATGATGATAATGACTTTCTTTCCCAAAGACTCACCCCCCTCGCTTACTGAAGGGAATGGATCACCGCACCCCAAGACACTATCATTACAACAGAACGTATTTCTACATAAATTCTGTATCCTGTGCTAACAACTCCCTCACCTACGTTAGTGCACCATGTATGGGTGGAGCTAACACCTCCAGCGACAGATTAATATTCTTCAGCCTTACTGATTTGCCTCTTCTCCGGACCCGTAAAACATTACATGAATTTGCAAAGTAGAACTGACCCTCTACCTAGAAGGCTTGGGCAGTCCGGCCAGTGAAATACACATTCGGATATACTAACATTTTTCTAACCCAGTGCCATACTAACTACATTCTCAAGGCATGCTGAGTTAAACTGTTTATGCAGGTACAGTTCTGACAACTCTCTTTCATGACTGAACTAATACCTCCTGTATTTAATTCCTCCATCTCCTCAAGCAACCCTGATTAACAGTGTGGGTCAGAATGGCTAATATCGATAGAACGTGGCAAGGACACTGAAACTGAAGTTATGCCGGGGGGAGAGTGAGGCAGATGTAGTGAGGGAGTGAGACTGTAGAGTGGTTATGAATATGAGAAAATGAGAAATGATACTCGGGTGAAGAAAATGATTTTACAAGTCTTGGTGTGTAGGTCAGAAATAAGAGTTAGTATTGCCAGGCAAATATGACCAGGATTTTGTGATGAAGGAGGTAGGTGGAGAAAGAGGCGTTGCAGAGGATCAGAAGGAGAGAGAGAGAGAGAGAGAGATGTGCAGTACGGCAGGCAAAGGAAAATATTAGTAGTGGGAAGAATTGAGGAAAGACAAACAGAAAGGGAGACGAAACGGAAGACAGAGAGAAGGAAAGCTGGAAAACGGCAAGTGGAAAGAAGGCCAAATATTTATTGAGAAATGGATCGAGGAAGGAAGGAAAGTGAAAAGGAACAACTCATGGGAATGAATGGAAGGACGAGAGAGCAAGAATAGGAAGGAGATGTGGTAAAAATGGGAGTAGTTTGGATTATCCAGAATGCTTTTTTGCTGAGCCCAGAAAAGTCTTATTTCTCACGCAGTCCGTTATAGGACGAGACTGTGAGACAGCCTGGGAATGAAAGGTTGAGAATGACTGTGAGAGGGTGGAAGAGTGAGAGGATGAGAAGAAGGCATGCTGCAGCAGACGTTGATGGGGAGAAGGTAGAAGGATGCCGGATGGATATCGTCCCACATGGACTATTTCCATATAAACAAGAGTCTGTTTATTGCCCATTTTGCCATCCAAGGAAGACATTTCCCACTTGGGCAATTCCCATATGGACGATTATAGTTATGAATTATTGTATTATATACCAAATTTTAGCAGTAAATCTCGAACTGTACTCTTCAGCTGGAAATTGTGTAAGCTTGAGTAAAAGTAGGTGAGTTGATATTTGCAGCTTCTTTTCCACCCGACTGGAAACACTTGCAGATAATCAAAGCTTCATCTGGCATGCAATAAGCTCCGTGTGGCCTACAAAAGAAATGAGACCCACCTCAGGTACAGAAATAATGTGGTATGTGCAAACCCAGAAAAACTTTGGAAGTGCCGTACACCTTCAGTACTTCTAGTCATCATTAACTTGTGTTCTTTGTGTGTGTTCTTCATAAATATAGATACTGTCTCGACCTTCACTAACAATTCCTGGTCTGGAGACTCGGTGCGTCTGTTCCCTTGGATAACGAATGACGGTAACTAGCGTACCATTTTAGTTCCCAGGCAAAGTTACTTGCCGAGATCATCTTCACCAGGGGTTGGGGAACAGGGGTAAATTGCCCCAAATGGGATAAATCTGAAACTCTGGGGGGAAATGCGTGCTGTATGAGGAGTAATGCGTGCGGTATATTACCGATTTTTCACATAAATGATGTAAGTTTTAGTGAACAAGATGTAAAACCATGTATCATGTACCAAGGTATTTGTTGCTTAGCCGCCGTACTATTGACATATGAACACAGACGTAGCCCTTTTTTTTTTTTTTTTTTTACTTTCAAGTCTGGGGCTAATTCCATTTCACTCAAAAAATAAAAAAGGGGAAATACCTTAAAAAAGCTCCCCAACCCTTGGTTTACACCATGGCGGACAGACACAGAATTGCCTCATTG
Organism: Coenobita brevimanus; assembly: GCF_032717465.1. NCBI lineage: Eukaryota > Metazoa > Arthropoda > Malacostraca > Decapoda > Coenobitidae > Coenobita > Coenobita brevimanus. The sequence goes on from NC_137005.1 coordinate 11,379,300, forward strand.
GTTTGGCTACCATGTTACTAAGAAGCACAAATGAAAGAATACAGCAACCGAATTATCAGTACTTTTTAGGCTGTTTGTTGTAGGTTAAGATATAAATAAGGTAACGGCTGTAGTCTGTTGGTTAAAAGTAAGGAAAAAAAAAAAGGGAGGGAGGGGGAGAAGGAAGGCAGAGGCAAGTCACGAGTGCACTTGCTTTTGACACTTAAGCAGTGCGCATTGTGCTTAATCTGCATTTTGAAGATATTCAGTGGTTACTACAAACATTTCATATAATTTGGAAATAATGAAAATACTGAGTATTACTATTAATACTTTCACAACTTATATGGTCATACAGTGGCAATAACAAGATGACACAGCATTGTCCAGCTGGGAATCATCTTCACGGTAATCGTCTCCATAACAAATGATCGTCTAAGTGGGAATAATCGTCTAAGTGGGAAATAATCTCCTAAGTGGGATTAAACTGGAAGAAGACGTGCGATTCGGTGACTTGGTCACTCTTGCTTTAATATACAGTTCGGGGTTGGAGACTCTTCCTCATTATGATTTTCACTTACCCTAATTCTGTGAACGGTGATATAAAAAACTATCTTCAGGCATATCTGTCCCTACTCGGAAATGCCTTCCTTTCTCACAACACACTACTCCCCACCAGTTTAAATGTTGTTGATACTGCTATCCCATAAACGTAACTGTCAAGGTAATTTTAATGTTACGGCTACGACATCCAGAAAAATGTTAGCTGAGTTAAACTAAGAGAGAAAACATGAACGATTTCAGGAAAACACACTCTCTCTCTCTCTCTCTCTCTCTCTCTCTCTCTCTCTCTCTCTCTCTCTCCTAAGGTGGATGGAAAGCTTGTCCAGGGAGAGCTGGAGCTCCCATTTCAACAGCCCTCAGGACCAGCTTCATGACATCCCTCTCTGTTGAACTTCTCAGTGTTTTAATAACATGGGAAGTAGGCCATCATACTGTCCTGTACATTCTATTCTAACTGTCTACACCATGCATAGTACACACTACACTTCTTTATAAAAAATTGTGCAAAAATGGCGTCTTAACACCCAACCTCGGAGCCCCTACGGTGATGGGAGACCATGTACTGCATACTCCCACCATCTGTCCCTTTCTCGGTGACGACCACGCGAGAAGTAGTGGTCGATTTTCTGTGTGTGTGTGTGTGTGTGTGTGTGTGTGTGTTCTATTCTGCAGCATTCGTGGCCTTTTCTCTATGTTTCTCTCTGTCTTGAACTCCACGCTTCTTCTTCTAAACCTCTTCTTGTCCTCATTGACTCAGCAGTCAAAGTCGACTGATAGTAAATTCTTTCATGTATCCTCCTACTTTCTCTATACTCATTTAAAAACTAAAGGTAGTTTTGTGTGTGTGTGTGTGTAATTCACCGGGTCGGTCAGGATCAGTTGCTGGTCGTGATCGTCATCTTTTACTCTCCCGGAAGGGAGCTGAGAGCTCATTTAGTCCGATCTAAGGGCAAGGCTGTGACCTTCACACACGCACACACCCGTCCCCTTGCTCAAGGGGGACAGTAACCACCCACTTCGTCAGTGAAACTTTTCGCAACCTGAGCGAGGCGCGAACTCCCGTCCACCAGTTGGCAAGTGAGAACGTTACCACTGCACCAGCGAGCGGTGTGTGTGTGTGTGTGTGTGTGTGCGTGTGTGCATCAACATACCTTGCTTTCCTGATCCTGAACTGAGTCATCTAAATTCTCTGTACTTTGGCGTCGGCTGTTCTTTAATCTTCTGATAATTATATTGGTGCTAAGTACTCATCTCCTAATTCTACCGACTGAGAAATTATATAACTATATTACTTCTCTTTAGGTGGATTCCATATTCACCATAACCTTTGGTTCTTCTCTCCTTTCTCTGATCCACCTGTTGAACAATTCTATTTTTTTTTTTTTTTTTTAAACCCTTAACGAACTAGAACAGCTTGTACAGCAGCCTACCCACATCCTTGATTGCCTAGGAGAGAGTTCCAATATACATGACCTTTCTTGCTACTGATTTTTCTTCTTACTCTGTTAATCTTTTCTCTCCTTTGGGCTCCTTCGATCACAGTCTCATAAGCTTAACGTTTCCAGTCGTTCCAGTCAGGTCCATTAACCCTCCCAAGAAGCGGCGGCTGTGGTACTTTGAACTTGCTGATTGTGAGGCCCTGAATCAGTAATTCTTTGATTTTCCCTACTGATTACTTCCATGACCGTCTGCCAGCTAAGCGTGCCTCGAACATTAATGGGCTTAGGAAAGTCTTCCCTCGGGCTAATAGATTTTAGAGCTAGTATTTTACTGATTAATTTCTATCAACAAGTCTCTCTCAGTCTATACCTACTGTAGGTGCCTCAATCCCGGAAAGCGTGGCCACTAACGAATTCCCTCCACCCTACCCTGTCTTTCACCATCAGGATCCCCTCTGTCCAACTTACACCACCCCTAGTCATATAACTCTTCACTCTCTCCCTCCAGCTCATCCTCAACCACCCCTTTCCCTCCCCGCCCCTCATCCTCACTCATACACACTGTAAGATAATTCTCTATTTTCTTTTTGTGGGACCCGGATGGCCAAACAGTAGAATAACCAGGGACTAAGTTAGCTGAGCGACAATCCTTCGAACATCTAGTAGACTCTAACCGTGGCCGATTAGCGAGGTTATTATCTTGGATTTGAGGCATACATACCTTTCTCTTGTCCTCTGACTAATGCAAACCATAACCTTGGTTAATTCATGCTTGTCTCAATTGTTTACCTATCAAGAGGTAGTCCACAAGAGGTACTAGTACCAACTCACCCCATTATTGTCTATTGTGTGTTTCCTCTGAAGCACGTTAAGTCTTTTCATCGGTTTTCTATCACTAATTTCCTTAATGCAAAAATGCTGTGAAATATCTGACTCAAATTTTTCCTGTTCTTTATGGTACCTTGCCAAAAGCCTTTTAATTACTTCATCTTCAGCCCCTCCTTATTTCAAGTCTGGTGGATATGTAGTTGTTTCTTCAACTGAAAACGCAGAACTCTTTGCCCAGATTTTCTCCTCCAGTTCCACCTTGGATGATTCTGGTGCTGTTCTTCCATCTCGTCCCCACTCTGACTTCCTCATGAGTGACATTAAATTTTCACACACACATACACACACAATATATATATATATATATATATATATATATATATATATATATATATATATATATATATATATATATATATATATATATATATATATACAGTATACCCCCTGGGGGTAAGGTTTTTTTTGACCCCTGGGGGTAGGGGGGGTTTTGACCCCTGGGGGTAGGGTTTTTTTTCATGAATACTCCCCCAGTATCCCTGCTTGTCGTAAAAGGCGACTAAAAGGGTTGGCGGTGGGTTAGTGCCCCTCCCCGGAAAACAACTAACTAAAAAAAAACAAACAATAAGCCTCGGACAAGGACTGACCAAACGATGACGACCAAGGACCGGACAAAGGTCTTGGTATTTGGAACTTGGAATGTAAGGGGAGCGAATGATGAGGTGAAAGAGAGAGAGATTGTCCAGGTGCTTGAGGGTACGAAAGTGGATGTACGTGGAATAACTGAAACAAAATGGAGAGGAGAAAGTGTGAGAGAATGGGAATATGGATGGGGTATATGTGCAGGAGTAGGTGAGAATGAGAGGGCAAAGAAAGGAGTATGTATAGTTGTGAGTAAAAGATGGAAGAGGAGCATAAGACAGTATGGATCAGTTGGGTCAAGGATTGTGTGGGTAAAGTTGAAAGTTGGAATACAAATATGGGCGATTGTGTGTGTGTGTGCACCAACGCAAGATCGTGCTAGAAGAGTGAGAGAAGAGTTCTGGACAAATGTAGAAGTGTGCATGGAAAAGTTTGGAAGGAATGAGAGAGTGTTTTTGATTGGTGATATGAATGGTAAAGTTGGGAATGTGAAGGTGGATGGAATAGTTGGTGAGTGGGGTGTGCCTGCTGAGATAGATGAGAATGGGAGTGCGTTAGTGGACATTTGTGCTGGGAGGGGGTTGGTGATAGCCAATACCCTCTTCAGGCATAAAATGATCCACAGGTATACATGGCGAGTGATGAGAAGGGTGGGTGGTGAACTGAATGATAGGAAGGCAATGATTGATTATGTGTGTGTGGATGAAAGGATGCGAAGATGTGTAAAGGATGCAAGAGTGTATAGAGGTTGGGGGAGTCGACTTTCTGACCACTACTTGGTGGTGGCCAGAATTAGAATGCAAGTAAGATGGAGGAATAGAAGACGTGAAAGATGAGAGGAAGGAGTAGTTGCAAGGAGAGTGGAAAGGTTACAAGAGGATGAGAAAAAGGCAGAGTATAAGAGAGAAGTGGAGGAACGATTGGGCAAATATGAATTGGAGCAGATGGGAGACGTGGAAGGTGTGTGTAAGATATTTACAGAAGAAATATGTGCAGCATGTGATGTGGTGTGTGGAAGGAAGAGAAGACGGAGGGGGGTGCAAGGAACAGCGTGGTGGACTGAAGAGGTGAAAAAGGCTGTGGCACAAAAGAAGAAAGCATACAATGAATGGATGAGAAATAGGGGCGTGGAAGAAGTTGAGAGGCAGAAGAGAGAGTTATATGTAGAAAGAAAGAGAGAGGTGAAAAGATTAGTAAGAGAGAGTAAGAAGAGAGTTGATGAGGAATTTGGAAGGAATTTGAGTGTAAGGTGGAGGGACTGTAAGAAAATGTTCTGGAGAGAGGTGAAAAGAGTAAGACAGGGTGGAAGTGAAGTTAGCAGGGGAGTGAAAGATAAAAATGGTAGATTACTAGTGGAGAAGGGAGAAAAAGTGAGCAGATGGAGAGAACACCTTAAGGAATTGTTGAACGTAGAGGATGGAAGTAATGCGAGTATAATTGGCTGGGGAATGGCTGGGAGAAGGATGGAGGTGAGAAGACAGGAAGAAATCAGTAGGATAGAAGTTGTGGAAGCAATGAAGAAAGTTAAATCGAGGAAAGCCCCAGGAATTGATGGAGTGTGTGGTGAAATGCTGAAGCATGGGGGAGAGATAGTAGTAGAATGGATGTGGAAGATGTGCAGATTGGCCTGGGAGGAAGGTAGAGTCCCGGAGGATTGGAAGTCAGGTATAATTATTCCCTTGTACAAAGGAAAAGGGGAAAAAGAAGTGTGTGGTAATCATAGGGGCATTTGTCTTCTTAGTATAATAGGAAAAGTGTATGGTAGGATACTTATAGACAGAGTTAGAGAAAGAACAGAGAAATTAGTTGGGGAAGAACAGGGAGGCTTTAGGAAGGGAAGAGGTTGTGTAGATCAGATATTCATTCTTAGATCTTTAGTGGAAAAGTTTCTAGAGAAGGGAAAGAAGTTGTATGCGGCTTTCATGGATTTGGAGAAAGCATATGACAGGGTGGATAGACAAGGATTGTGGAAAGTCTTAAGAATATATGGAGTAGATGGGAAGTTGTTGAATGCTGTGAAGAGTATGTACGATGGTGCGAAGGCTGCAGTACGTGTGGATAGTGAACTAAGTGAATTTTTCTCTTTGAAAGTTGGTTTGAAACAGGGATGTGTCATGTCTCCATGGTTGTTCAATCTGTACATGGATGGGGTAATAAAAGAGGTACAAGGTAGGGTAGTGGATGTTGGAGTGGCCCTGGTGAGAGAGGATAGTGTTTGGAAACTCCCTGTACTGTTGTTTGCAGATGACACTGTGTTGTTGAGAGAAAACGAAAGGGAGCTGCAAGGCTTGGTGGATGAGTTTGAGAGAGTGTGTAAGAAACGGAATCTAAATGTGAATGTAGGGAAGAGTAAAGTGATGGTCTTTGAGAGAGGTGAAGTTAGTGAATGTACAGCGAGGTTGGATGGTGAGGAATTGGAAAATGTGAGTACGTTTAAGTACTTGGGTAGTGTGATGAGTAAGGATGGAGGTTTGGAGAGTGAAGTGCTTGAAAGGGTACAGCAGGGAAGAAAGGTTGCTGGTTCTTTGAGAGCAGTGATAAGAAACAGGGAAGTGAGCATGGAAGAGAAAAAGTTACTACATGACAGTATTGTGATATCAACTCTAACGTACGGAAGTGAAGCTTGGACATTGTTGGAAGGACACAAGTCAAGAGTGAGAGCAGTGGAAATGAGTTATTTAAGAGGAGCCTGTGGAGTCACGTGGAGAGACAGGCTGACGAATGAGGATATAAAGGAGCGTTGTGGTGTTGATGTGGATGTGATAGGAAGCGTTATGAGGAACACACTGAGGTGGTTTGGCCATGTGGAGAGGATGGAGGGTGAAAGACTGACGAAGAGAGTGTATGTGAGTGAGGTGGAGGGGGGAAGAGGGAGGGGGAGGCCGAGGATGAGATGAAGGGATGGGGTGGAGAGGTATATGAGAGAGGGGGCTGTGAGTTGGGAGCAGAGCAGTGAAAAGCGTGGGACCTGGGGACTTGGAGGCGATTTGTTTGTGGCCACCCCAAACGGGATTGAGGCGTCTGTCAATAGATAGATAGATATACAGTATATATATATATATATATATATATATATATATATATATATATATGTGTGTGTGTGTGTGTGTGTGTGTGTGTGTGTGTGTCTTTACACAATTTGATATTATAAGTTTCCAAATAAACACAGCATTTTCTCTGAACCAGGACCTTTCTAAAATTAATCAATGGAGACAAACAAATATGGTCTCATTTAATGCTTAGAAAACTAATACATCAATTTCTCCAACAGAAAGAATTCCTGAGACTCACATAATTTTAAATGATGTCAATATTCCCGTATCCACTACAATTGATATCCTAGGTGTTACACTAAACCGCAACATAAGCTGGACAGGTTATGTTAAATCACTTGCTAAAAATCCTTCCAAAAAATTGGGACTTATGTACAGAGTTCGTGAGTTCTTCAGTGACGAGCAGATGGCCACAATATACAAAAGTCATGTGCTTTCTCAGATCGAATACTGTTCACCACTGTGGAATGGATGTGGAGCGGTTGCATTGAGGCAGTTGGACAAAATTCAATATAAAGCCATTAGATTAATCAATAATCCTGCCATCAAGCAGGTCCTTCCTTCATTATCAGTACGTAGAGATGCTGCTTCTTTAGCATTATTTTATAGATATTTTTACCGTAAGTGTTCAGACGAACTGGCTTCAATTGTTCCCCCCCTTCACATTTTCTCCCGAAATACTCGGGCAGCTGGGAGCGCCCATGAATTCACACTCTTTCCCCCGCAATGCAGAACCTCTGCTTATCAAAATTCATTTATCCCCAGAACTACTACTCTCTGGAATTCATTTCCTGGGAGTTGTTTCCCACAAACATTTAATCAACTTCAATTGAAATCCAGTTGTTATAAATATTTTATGAATGGAGGATGCCTTTAGGCACATGAACTTTTTTTTTTCCCATTTGTTTTTCCTTCCTCCATTCATTATCTGTAAAAAAAAAAAAAAAAAATTCACTCTCTCCCTTCCCTCCTTCCCTCCATGTGATTATGCCTTCCCTCACTCCATCCTACCCTCCGTGTGCCACCCTTTCTCCTCACTCCTTCCCTCCATGTGCTTTCCTCTCACCCGGCCTCTTCAAACCTCTTACGTCGCCTCTCGCTGTGCCTCCCTAACATAATCCATAAACCAGCACCACCACCACCATCTTATGCCAACCCCCCTCCCCCCCCTCTCTCTCTCTATCTATCTCTCAACTCTTCTTTTCTTATCACTCCTCACCAAATTCATTCTTTTCTTCTCTTCGCTTCCCATTTTTTCCTTCTTCCTCTGCTCCCCTTTCTTCGCCTTACTCATAAGCTCTCCTTTGCCCCCTCACGCATTCGGTCACTCTACTATCCCAGTCATAGATCTTACTTTCTTCCATTCAGGGTGGCGATCTATCCTTCTTAAGTAATTTCTCTCTCTCTCTTTCTCTCTCTCTCTCTCTGCTCACGTTTTTTTATTTTCCCCATCTTTCTCCTTTACTGACCTTCTATCAATATCCTTCCTTTAACTTTCTTATTCTCTTCCCTCTGTCCAAGTTGCTTTTTCCTCCTTCTTCTCACCGTCTCCTTCTGCATCATATTCCCACCGTCTTGCCTTCCTTGCCATCTCTTACTCCTCCTGCCTTGCCTCCTTCCCTCCTCTCTTCATCTCCCTTCATCTACCAACTTGTTTTCTTCTCTGACGTGTGTGTGTGTGTGTGTGTGTGTGTGTGTGTGTGTGTGTGTGTGTGTGTGTGTGTGTGTGTGTGTGTGTGTGTGTGTGTGTGTGTGTGTGTGTGTGCTTTCTTTGATTTATAAAAAGAAGAATTAGTGAATGACTAATAACTGAGGTATAAAAGAAGGACCTAGACATGAGACTGAGTGGCAGACGACAACGAAAAGAGATAATAAAGATCGTAATAACAGTAATGACAATAATAAAGACAATAATAAGTATAGGTCTGAAACTGTCCTACAGAGTGCCACAAGTCTCCATCTACTGTTTCTTGGCGACCTTTACGCCCTTGGTGAGATTGGGATTTTTTTTTTTGTCCTATCAGCAATGGTCTATGCCAGGACAGTCATATAACCTGCGCCCTTAAGATGAGTGCTTGACATAACTTAGCATTCATTTGAATTAACCTAATCTAACCTTATATTACAAACCTAGCCTAATCTAACCTTAACCTAGATTATCCCAGCTTAACCACAGCCTAAATCAGCCAAACTGAAATAAACCCACCCCAGTTTAAACGTATTTCACGAATTCACTAGGGATTTCATGAAATCACTCGTAACACAAATTCACTGTGACACGTGCCCCCTCCACATTCCCTGCACTTCGCCATGTCGAAAAACGTTGTTCCAACCCTGGCGAGGCACTGGCTGCCGCAGGAAAAGAGCTTATTGCTTTCGGTCATTGAATCTGCGCGGCCAGACAGACAGAGATGGAACAACAGCGACAGTAACAACTTACCTATCTACCAACTTAACTTCCACAGTCTACCCCCCCCCCCGTCCACTGATTTCTTTCTTATTTACCCCGTTACTTAAGTGTCTTTCATCTGCCACCTAGCATCGTATCCGCCTCCCTCCTACCTTCCATATACTTGCCGTTATTATGAATATTCTTCTTGTATCTAAGTCTGGATATATTGAGACCAATTACGAGGCCCAGTAACCCACCAACGACACACCAGCAGAGGACTAATCCCACATAAGTCACCATCTCTTCTGTGTTAGGCTTGGGTATCACATTCACATCTTGTGTTAAGATATGAAAGTAGGTGTTTTTACCACTCTTGACGAAGTTGTTTGAAGAAAGGTTGTTTTTACCTGTGTCTGTTCTTTGTTACCTCCGCCAACAAAGTTAGAGGAGGCTATTTATTCACCTATATTTGTCTGTTTGTTTTGTGTTAGGACTCCATATTATAATTGCAAATCATAATAGATAGATAGATAAATAGATAGATAGAGAGACAGATAGAAGCAGGGAGTCAGATGATGAGAAGGTATTGTGTCTGCGAGAATCGAGCAGTGCTAAACATGCTTACACACTCTTAACTCGAGGAATGCTTGATAGGCACACGACAGCGCCTAGTGACCATACACACACATACACACATACTCACACACAGGCTGCTAGAACTTTCCACTCACAAGGAACACACGTGACACACCCCTGCTACACCAGAATTTAGGAAAGAGAGCTCAGAAGGAGACAAGCCTTAGAACAGGCAGGTAATGGGGAGAAGGGCTTAGCAACATGAGACAGAGAGAGAGAGACAGAGAGAGAGAGAGGGAGCAAAAGCGAGACAGAGACTTGTTAATATTTCCAAGACAAATAATAATAGTCCCATACTATTCTTTACCTCTCCTGTCACTACATGACAAATGGGAAGCTACTCCAAGATATAAAGACCGCTCGTCCACAAGTCATATATATATATATATAACTCCACCACAAAGGAACCACAAAGTCATTCATGACATTTAGTCTTTATGACATTTGGTAGCAGCGAACGTATACGAACCTCGTCTACGAATCAACATTGAATTCCTACAAAATATCAAGATTGAAAACAAAAAGAATACCTCTCACAACCAGCTCCTGACAGTATTCTCTCCAACCAGCCCCCTCCGTCTCCCCGATCATCATGCTGATGCAGAGGTGAAAGAGGTCACAGGACGCCTTGCAAGTAGTTTCACAAAATATTGATACGATCTTGCAATTTCTACGACGAACCAGCGAATCTACGGACATCGTCTCCGAATTAAAAGCAAATTTCTACAAAAGCAGGCGAAACTCTACAAGATTAGCTTCAGTTCTACAGTGATTCCTACAAAATACAGCCTACAGTGCAAATAGTCTACAAGTCTACAAAACAACTCTATAATCTTCACGTAACTTCAAGCAGCAACAAGAAGAATATAAAACAAAGCAAGTAAAGAAGAGGAGAGACCAACAAGCACACAAGCCCCCACCACTCACTCCCGCCATTCGCTGACGCAGAGGTCAAGACACGCAGCAAAACACCAAGTCCATATTCACAACTCATCTTACTCACCCGTCTTCACTCAAGTTACTCATCGCTACTCATTCACTCACCACAGCTACCAGTGTGGGAAGTTGACGTCACCATACGTGTGCTGAGACGACGCCAAGCCGTGTGTCTGACACCCCACAACACGCCAATCAACCCGTGAAGAACAACGCTATCACCACGTGCAACACCACTCACTCCATTTCCCACCACGGTAAAAATTAGTGAGTTACATAGTTACTTCATTTATACAATACACAGTGATAGACAATAAGCTTCTGCACAAACATATAAAACGTGCTGTATAGTTACAGCTTAAATACACATGCTTACTTCAGTTATCTGCAAGAATCAAACACTAAATAATCAACAATAAATATTCTACACTGTATATATTCATTCATTTATTATAACATTTATTTACTACCAACGAGTGTTACCATTTATATCTACATATAATACGTGTTTCATATATACAACTATACATTATTACATCTACAAAGTAATAAAGAAAATATACCATCACAGTTACTCAGTGAGCAATTAAAAGAACTGCATTAAACATTTATTAATTAAAGCTACCTAGTGGAAACATATAAATTAAGTTACAAGGTAAACTAGAAAAAAAAAATGGCCAACACAAATGCCGTTAGCAAGAGTGAACATCTTCAACACAATCGTGAAGACAATGATTTCCACACAGTGCTGACACACATATTACTCACGATAGGTACAGGTGAACAACAAGTCAGTGTGTAAAGTTAATACTGTATATAGTGTATATATTTTTTATATAAAATAACAAAATATAGGACTATATAATATCATTTTCAGTAATACCTGTGCAATATAAACTAAACTTTAAAAAAGTATCCCAAGGAAATTAGCCAGTAATTATGCAACCATGAACAACATGGAAAAAGCGTACACAAGCGAAGAAAAACAAACTATAGAAAATCAATACATACAAAAAAAAAATGAAAGAAAGAAAGAAAAAGTAAGAAAGAAAAACGAGAGAAATAGAGTAAGATCACATAACAAACAAATGAAAATAAGTGTAAGTGTTTCTACAATGCCAAAATACCACATAAACTACAAACAAAAAAGCAAATTGTTGTCTCCACAAGCAAGTGGCATGACACATCATCACTATCATCGACCGCAGCATATGTTAGGACAGCAATTATTACAATTATGTAACTCCATATTATAATTATGTAACGACAAACGATTACATTATGTTGCACTTGCTACAATTATGTAACTACAAACAATATGTACCAATTTATGTGACAGTTGCATTAACAACATGTAACTTTTATGTAACTTTAACTACAATTATGTAACTACAAACAATACTACAAACAATATGTACCATTTCTGTGACAGTTGCATTAACAAGATGTAACTTTTATGTAACTTTAACTACAATAATGTAACTACAAACGATATGTAACAATTATGTAACGACAAACGATTGCATTATGTTACACTTTGCCAATTAACAGTTGCATTAACAAGATGTAACTTTTATGTAACTTTAACTACAATTATAAGGCCAAGACACTTATATAAGGCCAACACAATTATGCATTAACACAATATAAGTCATACAATTATAGCACAATTCTGTATTACCAGTATCATCATACAAGTTAGGTGAAATATTAGACATTACTAAAGTGAAAACTCTATGTAATGTATAACCTAGCAGTATTACCATTGCACAATTATATGCGTACGTCTGTTGTACATGCACGTCTTACAAAGTGTTATACAACAACCATTGCATTTATTCAAATATGTATACAACTTGTTTAAAATGTAATATTACTGAATAATCACTATTTACTATATTATATGTATACAATATTCATACAATTATGTTACTTTTACAATATTATGTATTTCACTTAATTAACTTATAAGTTCATTATAATGTATATATAATATGTATTAATATGTTATGACTATTAACTGTTGATGGTACGCCATTTTCGCGCGGCCGAGCAGATATCAGGACTCCATATTATAATTGCAAATCATAATAGATAGATAGATAAATAGATAGATAGAGAGACAGATAGAAGCAGGGAGTCAGATGATGAGAAGGTATTGTGTCTGCGAGAATCGAGCAGTGCTAAACATGCTTACACACTCTTAACTCGAGGAATGCTTGATAGGCACACGACAGCGCCTAGTGACCATACACACACATACACACATACTCACACACAGGCTGCTAGAACTTTCCACTCACAAGGAACACACGTGACACACCCCTGCTACACCAGAATTTAGGAAAGAGAGCTCAGAAGGAGACAAGCCTTAGAACAGGCAGGTAATGGGGAGAAGGGCTTAGCAACATGAGACAGAGAGAGAGAGACAGAGAGAGAGAGAGAGGGAGCAAAAGCGAGACAGAGACTTGTTAATATTTCCAAGACAAATAATAATAGTCCCATACTATTCTTTACCTCTCCTGTCACTACATGACAAATGGGAAGCTACTCCAAGATATAAAGACCGCTCGTCCACAAGTCATATATATATATATATAACTCCACCACAAAGGAACCACAAAGTCATTCATGACATTTAGTCTTTATGACATTTGGTAGCAGCGAACGTATACGAACCTCGTCTACGAATCAACATTGAATTCCTACAAAATATCAAGATTGAAAACAAAAAGAATACCTCTCACAACCAGCTCCTGACAGTATTCTCTCCAACCAGCCCCCTCCGTCTCCCCGATCATCATGCTGATGCAGAGGTGAAAGAGGTCACAGGACGCCTTGCAAGTAGTTTCACAAAATATTGATACGATCTTGCAATTTCTACGACGAACCAGCGAATCTACGGACATCGTCTCCGAATTAAAAGCAAATTTCTACAAAAGCAGGCGAAACTCTACAAGATTAGCTTCAGTTCTACAGTGATTCCTACAAAATACAGCCTACAGTGCAAATAGTCTACAAGTCTACAAAACAACTCTATAATCTTCACGTAACTTCAAGCAGCAACAAGAAGAATATAAAACAAAGCAAGTAAAGAAGAGGAGAGACCAACAAGCACACAAGCCCCCACCACTCACTCCCGCCATTCGCTGACGCAGAGGTCAAGACACGCAGCAAAACACCAAGTCCATATTCACAACTCATCTTACTCACCCGTCTTCACTCAAGTTACTCATCGCTACTCATTCACTCACCACAGCTACCAGTGTGGGAAGTTGACGTCACCATACGTGTGCTGAGACGACGCCAAGCCGTGTGTCTGACACCCCACAACACGCCAATCAACCCGTGAAGAACAACGCTATCACCACGTGCAACACCACTCACTCCATTTCCCACCACGGTAAAAATTAGTGAGTTACATAGTTACTTCATTTATACAATACACAGTGATAGACAATAAGCTTCTGCACAAACATATAAAACGTGCTGTATAGTTACAGCTTAAATACACATGCTTACTTCAGTTATCTGCAAGAATCAAACACTAAATAATCAACAATAAATATTCTACACTGTATATATTCATTCATTTATTATAACATTTATTTACTACCAACGAGTGTTACCATTTATATCTACATATAATACGTGTTTCATATATACAACTATACATTATTACATCTACAAAGTAATAAAGAAAATATACCATCACAGTTACTCAGTGAGCAATTAAAAGAACTGCATTAAACATTTATTAATTAAAGCTACCTAGTGGAAACATATAAATTAAGTTACAAGGTAAACTAGAAAAAAAAAATGGCCAACACAAATGCCGTTAGCAAGAGTGAACATCTTCAACACAATCGTGAAGACAATGATTTCCACACAGTGCTGACACACATATTACTCACGATAGGTACAGGTGAACAACAAGTCAGTGTGTAAAGTTAATACTGTATATAGTGTATATATTTTTTATATAAAATAACAAAATATAGGACTATATAATATCATTTTCAGTAATACCTGTGCAATATAAACTAAACTTTAAAAAAAGTATCCCAAGGAAATTAGCCAGTAATTATGCAACCATGAACAACATGGAAAAAGCGTACACAAGCGAAGAAAAACAAACTATAGAAAATCAATACATACAAAAAAAAAATGAAAGAAAGAAAGAAAAAGTAAGAAAGAAAAAACGAGAGAAATAGAGTAAGATCACATAACAAACAAATGAAAATAAGTGTAAGTGTTTCTACAATGCCAAAATACCACATAAACTACAAACAAAAAAGCAAATTGTTGTCTCCACAAGCAAGTGGCATGACACATCATCACTATCATCGACCGCAGCATATGTTAGGACAGCAATTATTACAATTATGTAACTCCATATTATAATTATGTAACGACAAACGATTACATTATGTTGCACTTGCTACAATTATGTAACTACAAACAATATGTACCAATTTATGTGACAGTTGCATTAACAACATGTAACTTTTATGTAACTTTAACTACAATTATGTAACTACAAACAATACTACAAACAATATGTACCATTTCTGTGACAGTTGCATTAACAAGATGTAACTTTTATGTAACTTTAACTACAATAATGTAACTACAAACGATATGTAACAATTATGTAACGACAAACGATTGCATTATGTTACACTTTGCCAATTAACAGTTGCATTAACAAGATGTAACTTTTATGTAACTTTAACTACAATTATAAGGCCAAGACACTTATATAAGGCCAACACAATTATGCATTAACACAATATAAGTCATACAATTATAGCACAATTCTGTATTACCAGTATCATCATACAAGTTAGGTGAAATATTAGACATTACTAAAGTGAAAACTCTATGTAATGTATAACCTAGCAGTATTACCATTGCACAATTATATGCGTACGTCTGTTGTACATGCACGTCTTACAAAGTGTTATACAACAACCATTGCATTTATTCAAATATGTATACAACTTGTTTAAAATGTAATATTACTGAATAATCACTATTTACTATATTATATGTATACAATATTCATACAATTATGTTACTTTTACAATATTATGTATTTCACTTAATTAACTTATAAGTTCATTATAATGTATATATAATATGTATTAATATGTTATGACTATTAACTGTTGATGGTACGCCATTTTCGCGCGGCCGAGCAGATATCAGGACTCCATATTATAATTGCAAATCATAATAGATAGATAGATAAATAGATAGATAGAGAGACAGATAGAAGCAGGGAGTCAGATGATGAGAAGGTATTGTGTCTGCGAGAATCGAGCAGTGCTAAACATGCTTACACACTCTTAACTCGAGGAATGCTTGATAGGCACACGACAGCGCCTAGTGACCATACACACACATACACACATACTCACACACAGGCTGCTAGAACTTTCCACTCACAAGGAACACACGTGACACACCCCTGCTACACCAGAATTTAGGAAAGAGAGCTCAGAAGGAGACAAGCCTTAGAACAGGCAGGTAATGGGGAGAAGGGCTTAGCAACTTGAGACAGAGAGAGAGAGACAGAGAGAGAGAGGGAGCGAGAGCGAGACAGAGACTTGTTAATATTTCCAAGACAAATAAAAATAGTCCCATACTATTCTTTACCTCTCCTGTCACTACATGACAAATGGGAAGCTACTCCAAGATATAAAACACTGCTCGTCCATAAGTCTAATATATATATAACTCAACCAAAAGGAACCACAAAGTCTTTTATGACATTTAGTCATTTTATGACAGTTTGTCCACGCGATGTTTCCAAATGTTCTCAATGAATTTCAATGGAAATTTGTTGAAGGGCGGGCCATGGGCCCAGAAAGAATTGATAAAATTTTAAGGCGGATCCGGATCCGGATCAGGCATTGGCGGAGGTATGTCCTCTTTGAGTGCTTTCTAGTTTGGTCATTTGTTTGTAGTTTGTTTGCGTGCAAAGTATTACAAGTTTTTTTTTTTTTTTTTTCAAACCTTCAATAGTACCTGCTAAATAGGCCGGCATAGGGCCGAGAAAGTGTTTGAAGTGGAACTTGATCTGGATGCAGAAATAAATTATAAATTGTACTGGCGTCCGAGAAGGGATGTGCTCTTTTTTAACAGGGCAGACTAAGCCCATAGAAATAATTATCTCAGCCAAAACATAAATTATATTGGCAATGGCGGAAATGTGATTCCTGAGTTATTTCTTGATATAACGTGTTATTAAAGCCATATGAAGGAGTAGAGGTGCAACTAAAATTAACAAACTCTTCCATTCAACAGCCGGTATCGAACCCACGGCCACACAATCCTCGGTCCACTGTTCCACTCAACCACACGTGTCCACCCTGCCCAGCTGCCTGCTACCAAAATAACTGCCTTCAACTACCTTGTGTGCCTCGGTTATAATTACCCATTTCCCTACCTTGTATTTACCTATTTCCATTCCTTCTACTTACTGATCTCACGGACCCATCAAATTTTTGTTCCACAAGCCTCATACTCATCCATCTGAGTACTTTCCAACCTATCGGCCTACAGCATATGTATCTAACCTACTTCCAGCTCTACTTTGCACCTTATCATGATACAAAGAATCAATACTCACTGGAGACTTCCCACTTTAAAATAAGCACATTTCTCACTATTATAACACTTTAAATTCCATTTCACTACTAAACATAACGGGTAGGTTCCGGAAGCAAGACAATAATGGAATGAATAACCGTTACGGAGGCCAGGGAAAATGGGTAACATATCCATTCATTCATCAGTAAACTTATAGAAATCTCATCTTCATTGCCGCTTTCATATATCCCGAATAATTTCATGTCTCAGTTTCTTCTCCCAAGGCTTTTTTTTTTTTTTTTTCATACTCTCAGCTATATCTGTCACTTCTATAACGCCGGAGTAAATTTTTTGTATCCCTTGTCTGTCTCCGTCTTCTTCAGGACCATTTCAATGCTTCTGTGACGTACTACTGTAGGTGAGTGGCACGGACAGATGGAAGTGTGGGAAACTGGGTACGTGCATTCCTATTATTTTTTGTTTCATTTTCAGTGCCTAATCACGTGAAATAAATTTTTTTTTTATGTAAGCTGAACTTATGATTTATCTCTATAGTAATAAACCCCTAATTATGATAGCAGATAATATTAAAATGGCCTTTACGGATTCTTTTCACGAAGGGTCATTGGTCCCCCTCTTTTCAGAGAGAGAGAGAGAGAGAGAGAGAGAGAGGGGTAAGGAAAATGCGAAGTCGAGTAAAAATAATAGATCAACGTGAATACAACATCTTGAGTAAAGGTAAAGGAGGAACTGCCAAGAGAGAGACAAGAGGATGAGGTACTGGAGAAAGTTAATAGAAACCAGATGAGATGAAAGGCAGAGGACATGTTAAGGAGAGAGTCAGACGGAAAGGTAAAACATGGAAGCTGGGTAGAAACTAGAGAGAGAGAGAGAGAGAGAGAGAGAGAGAGAGAGAGAGAGAGAGAGACTGACGCGGTGTGTACAGTGGAACGTAAATAAGGCTGTGGGAGAAAAATGAGAAAGAAATAACGATGGAAGAGAGAGGATGGGAAGGACGAGACAGGATGTTAGAGTGGAAAGGAAAGAAAAACCAGAAGATGGGAGGAAAAGGAGATGAGATGGGCACTGAGAACGAAGAAAGGATAACAGAAAATGGAGATAGAAGGAAGGACGAAGAGAAGAGATTGATTCTAGAGGTAGTGAGGAAGAAGGGGAGAGGGAAAGGAAACCGGAGAGGGAGAGACATAACGGGAAAGGGAGAGGTTCTAGGGCTACCTGGGGAGATAAAAAACTGTCATTTGTTTACGACAAATGTGGTGCAGGTGATATTTACTGGCATGTTATGTAGCATTGTGGTGGATAGTGAGGGTTGTGGTAATTTTTGTTGCTGGATGGTGGAAGTTGTGATAAATTTTGTTGTTCGACGGTTGCAGTTGTGCTGATTTCTCTGTATGTTTGCGTTTTTTTTTTTTTTTTTTTTTTTGCGCCTTCTTTATATCAGTCATCACAATGTGTCGGTGATATCTGTAGTCCCAGGACAATCTCTGGGCACAGCCCTGTACATGTATCATTCACTAATATTTTTCGAACTTGAGGGTCTTAGCTCCCATAAAATCAACGAAACCCGATATTACGGACCTGGTAATCTCACGTCTACCTAATAATATATTACTCGTTGAAATGATAGTGCTTGTGCCCTGAGAAACAGATTTTTTGTTGTTGTGGTAGCTGCTTTAATGAACGGTATTAAATGCGCTAGCTCTGGCATCTTTAATGGTATGGTACCGGACATTTTATTAAGTAAGAGGGTAGTCACGACAGAATAACCTCCAGGAATGTCTATATACAACAGCGGCCCTGATGAAGCCCTCCTCCATCATTCCCATACTCTTCTTTTTTGTGTTAATGCAAGGAAGAAGGAAGCAAAGGCCAGGGGCCTGCAAGTCGCTCCCTCCAAGAAAAAGCAAAACAAGATAACAGAAAGGCTAATTCAATATCCACTTACCTCGAGATGCCTGGACACACTGCTTTTGAAAGACTGGAACTCTGGAACTGTCTCCCTCTGTCTGTTTTTCCTACTGCCTACAATCTCCAGTCTTTCAAATGCAGTGCGTCCAGGCGGGCATCTCGAAATGAATGGATCTTGAATTTGGCTCTCTGTCATCTTGTTTTTGTTTTTTCTTGGAGGGAGCACTTTGCATGCCCCTGACTTTGGTCCCTTCATGCTTACGTAAAATAAAAATAAAAAAGGCAGCAGGAAAGACAGACATAAGGAGACGGTTCCAGAGTTGACCTGTTGCATACGTGAAGGACTGGGAGTAGCGGTTAACTCTTGCATTAGAGAGCTGGACAGAAATGGGATGAGAGTTTGTTACTAGACTGGTGCTACGTGCCAGTCGTAGAGGTGGAGGGATGCAAGCAGACAGTCCAGAGGAGCAGTGACCATTGAAATAGCGATAGAAAAAAGATAAAGATGCAACAGTGCGGAAAAGAGACAAAGGCTGAAAGGAGCCAGTAAGGGGAGGATAGTTTATGAGACGTAAAGCCTATGACTCCACCCATTTGAGAAGAGCTGTATGTGGGGAGCCTCCTCACACATGAAAGTTGTACTCTACACATTGGCAAATAAAACCCGAGTATAAAGTCAACAACTGTGCCAGGGTAAAGAAGATACGGAGTCGGCTTAGCACACCCAATCTCTTGGAAGCAAATTTTACAAGGGAGGTAATATGTTATTTCTAAGATAAATCCCGAGAGAATCAAGTCCAAAGTATGTTTAAAGATGATGCAGGACTGAGCTGGATATCGTTAAAAATTAGAGGGTACTCCTGTGGAAGATTTTGTCAGGTTAATTGATGAAACAACTGAGTTTATGATGCATTAAAAACAACAAGCTTGAGTTTACCCCAGTCAGAGATATGAGCCAAGTCAGACATTAGGTGTGGCATAGCCTCATCCCTTGCTTGACGAAGTAACTGTTGAGATGGACACTTCTGGAAGCGAATGGAAAGGTGAAGGGTGGAGTCATCAGCGTTTGGGTATATAGGGTTAAATGCACAGCTTAGAAGGTCATTAATGAATTAAAGGAAGAGAGTTGGTGATAGGACGGAGCCTAGAGGAACACCACTATTGATAGCTCTGGGGGAAGAACAGAGGCCATTTACAACAACAACTATAGAACGACCAGAAAGAAAGCTAGAGGTGAAGGCACAGATGGAGGGATAGAAACCGTAAGAAGCTAGTCTGGAACTTAAAAAAATTATGACAGACTCGATCGAAAGCCTCGACCTGCTATTTTCCCAGTGAACTTGATTCTCAGCCTTCTCTCACGTTGACAACTTATATACTAACTGGACTTCTATTTTGAATAATTATAAATTGCATTGTATCCTGTCTGCTAGCGCTTCTCTAAATGAGCAAAGTCATATGGTATCTCCATGAACCAAGGAAACAACTAGAGGGGCACTCAGTGGAGCGTATCTCTCCGACAGGGGCATTGTAATTTCGAAACCGCGTTTCATAATGGGTTAGGTTTTCTCATCATTGATTTTGGGTTTCGCAAAAAGTGCTTTCCGGATCTGGAAACTGTAATACGATCCGGGTCGGTCCCACAACGATTGTTCCCTGGGACAACAGGCTATCTACCTACCAAATTTGTTCCAAATCTCTTTTTTATTTTTTTGAGTAATCCCGCTAAAAGATATAGACAAACAAACTAAGAAACAGCTGTCCCGTAAGTTAATCGATTATTCCGTGGGTCATGGGCAATCTACCCACCAAATTTGCCCCAAATTTCTCTTAGTTTTTGAGTAATTCTGCTGACAGACAAACAAACAGGGGTGAAAACATGCTGTACTTGTCGGGGAGAGAATAAAGCTTGTTGGCTGCAAAGACGTTGTCAATATAAACGACCTTTTATTCATTGAAGAAAATATGTTACCTACCAGTCAACAAAATATGTTTTGTCCCATCAGGAGCGTAAGGGCCGGGGACTATGCTAATCCGTCACGATTTTTAAAACGAGGATGATCAGCCTCGCTTCCCACCCCCCTCCAGAGGCATTACGAGAATAATCTTAACCATTCTCAGGATAAAAATCCTTTCGGGTCCTATCCGACGGGAGTGCCTAAGCACTAGATTACTAAGCGTCATTTGTTTATATGCTTACCACAAAAGATAGGATATTATTTTTCCCCGAGTTATATGAAATCATTTGGCTTTTCTGTCAGTGTAGAGTCACCCGTGAGCAGCACTACGTCGGTGAGTGGATCTCTGTCCTATTGTAATGAAGAGAATACGTCAGTCAAAAGTTAGTTTTACTCGTTAGCAACCGGTTAGCCGTTTATCAGTATCGAAAAGGACCATCATCATCGTCATCATCATCATCATTGACATCATCATCATCATCATCATCATCATCATCATCATACCTCTATATTCCACCACTACATGGTGTTATTAGTGACGGCACAAATTACTGTGAAATGATTGTGTTGTTGTGTTTCTGTACTAAGAGTCACTTCACTGATTTCCGAAGTTGTTATTAACTAAGTGCTACTGTAACGAGATCTTGGTTCAGAAAAATAAAAACTGTTTACATCACTTCCTGTGTGTGTGTGTGTGTGTGTGTGTGTGTGTGTGTGTGTGTGTGTGTGTGTGTGTGTGTGTGTGTGTGTGTGTGTGTGTGTGTTCTTACCTAATTGTGCTTACCTAATTGTATCTTTACAGGAATAAGTCAAGCTCGTACTGTCCCGTGTCTTAAACCATATTTATCGTACATATCCTTAAATCTGTGAATTGTTTTGACACACACTATTTCATTCGGTAATGCATTCCAATGATCAATTGCTCTGTTTGGGAAGCTGAATTTCCTTACGTCTTTATCACCTCTCTTCTTATGCAGTTTTTTGCAGTGTCCTCTTGCTGATGCTTCCCCATATGTTAAGTAATCATTTATGTCTATTTTCTCCTTCCCTGATATGCATTTATATAGCATTATCATGTCACCTCTTTTCATTCTCTCCTGTAGTGTTGATAGATTCAGTTTATTTAGTCTTTCTTCGTAGCTTAGATCCCTTAAGCTTGGTATCCATCTTGTAGCGGCCCTTTGAACTTTTTCAATCTTGTCTATGTGTTTTTTGAGATGAGGACTCCAGACTACTGATGCATACTCCAGGGTTGGCCTGATGAATGATGTTATTATCCTTCTTAGCATGTCTTCATTTATGTATGTGAATGCTATTCTCATATTTGCAAGCAGTGTATACATGTTCCGTACCTTCTCACTGATGTGGTCAGCCGGAGATAGTCTGTTAATGATAATCACACCTAGGTCCTTCTCTCTTTCTGATGTGTGTAGGGTTTTATTTCCTAACGTATAATCCCAATCAGGTCTTTTTCCACTTTTACCAAACTTGATTACGTGTGTGTGTGTGTGTGTGTGTGTGTGTGTGTGTGTGTGTGTGTGTGTGTGTGTGTGTGTGTGTGTGTGTGTGTGTGTGTTTACTGGCTCGATGCAAAAGGAGGGAAAATAAAACTTCAGTTATCACTTTTACAAAATGAAATTATCTTCATCAACCTGCCCTCATTTGCTTGACTCAAGCATACCACTATATTTGCGCAACACAGAGCATTTGTCTACGATTCTATCTATCTTTCTATGTACTTATATGCGTATAGGAGGGGAAAGACAACCGAATAACGTTAAGTGGTAGGCCGACAATATTGTGTGGCTGCGGATGATGGTATGGTCGTTGTAGGTATGTAGCTGCGATTTTGTGGTGGTAGTGATTGTGTAGCGTAGTTGAGATTTCCCAGTGGTGATACTTTCGGTGTTGTGGTGATGTGATAAAAGTTATGGTAATTAGATGAAAGGAATTATGGTGATGCTATGGGATGTGGTACCGGTAATGGTTTTGACGGAAATTATTAATGAAAGCAGCACTTGGCTGGCTGGATGAATCACTCTTGCGTGATAATCAAAGACGGTGAATAAAACCCACACTTGTAGACGAAGAATATAATTACCAAACAGTTTCGGTGGACACTGCCACCATCTTCAGTGGTCAAGATAGTGAGAGGGAATGACCTCTCACTATCTTGACCACTGAAGATGGTGGCAGTGTCCACCGAAACTGTTTGGTAATTATATTCTTCGTCTACAAGTGTGGGTTTTATTCAAAGCAGCACTTGTTTTACTGGTTGTGTCGCCAGATGTGGTTCTGTTGTTTGGCCACCCCACAACCATCATTACGGTAGTACTATCATGCACCACTACCACTACCACCACAATCACCACCATCACCATTACTGTCACCATCACCATCATCATTACCATAACAGCCATTATCAGTAACCATCACCGCCAATACTACCAACAATAGCAATGACACCACACAACCACCACAACCATGACTACCAAACACCACCATCATCCATGGACAATTTATTTCCCGATCCAATGAAAAACTGACAAAGTTAACCGGTTCAGTGTTCGAGCTTGGTTGGACATCATTAGCAATCACATCGTGTCCACTGCTCTGAGCAAAATATCATCCCGTTTCAATTTAATGGCTTGATTAATAATTGTTTCCCGACTGTTAATTGTTGGCAGTAGACTTGCATGTTTATTGCCTCTGTGCCAGACTTTGTTACAAATGACACAGCACTCTTATAGCTTTTAAAGTTTAACATTTTGTCGTGTGGCCTGGAGGTTCAACATTCAATTGTGTGACTCTGCTACTTGATGAAGCTGTGCCACAAGGATTTTCACACTTTTCACTTTCTGTACGTGCTTATTTGTTCTGCAAGGTTGTAATTTTCTCATTTATATACAAATGTCAACATTATGCCATTTTGGCCTTTTGACTTCCAGTCAATCCGATTCACAAATGCCAAAGTATTAACGGATAGCGTTTGAGATCTGTCGAGCTTGAATGAATTCTTTGAATTTCTCCCATGTTTCTGAAAGGATTGTGCAATTTATCTTTGTTGTCATTCTGGCAGATTATATGCCTTTCATGATCAATTTCCCCATCATCAAATTTGCTCTTTTTTTTTAGGCTTAAGGGAAATATCTCTTTTTGACTGTTGGGGCATCCATTAATCATCTTCTGAAAAAAAGTGCCATGAGTTTTCATGCCATAACATTAATACGCAGTGCTTTTTTATGCTGATTTTTCTCCTAAATTTTCGCTATTTAACTGGAAGACCTTCTTCATCTAGACTACTGTTCCGTACCAGTGACCAGTAGTTCTGAGGAAGATGGCATCGAAACATCAAAAAAACGGTAAAATGCAGAAATTTAACAGAAAATTCATCAGATGATTAATAAATTCTGCGGGAACATCTTCAAGGAAAATAAAACGGTCACGACATTATAGTACACTATAAAATAGTCAGCAATAGTATCGATATGTAACATGTAATTATATATATATATATATATATATATATATATATATATATATATATATATATATATATATATATATATATATGTGTGTGTGTGTGTGTGTGTGTGTGTGTGTGAATAGACATCTGGTAAAGTAAGTTTCCATTTCAACTGTCATGTGGATATTTGTTTTTTTATGTGTCTGACTCTGGACAAAGGCTTCAGGGCCTATCCAAAGGCCCAGTAGTCCTCCTACACACCTCCACATGTCACCACTTCGGCCCTAACACCCACCATCCATACTGAATACATTCTAGGGCTGTGACATACAGGAGTTGTGTACTGGTATTAACGGGGGTATTTAAAGATATGTCGGGGAGTCTTCTGGTAGATCAATAAAGTCTACATTTATAAAGTTCAAATCCATAAACTGTTCCCTGCCCCAGCCTGGGTTCGATCCTGGGTTCATGAGGACTGCAGGCCGCCTCTCTACCTATTCAGCCACCGCCTTCCAGGTAAAGTGCGTCAAATAACTTTGAAACTATCACAAATGAATTCCACGTCCCAGAAACCTCCAGAAGCCTCATATTACAATTGAAAGTCGTGCAAACTAGAAAGCCCACAGAGAGTGCATACCTCCAACAATGTCATTGGAATTTAATAGCATCCGGATCAGGATCCTTGGATATATGATCCGAATCCGCCCCCAAATTTAATGAATTCTTTCATCGTCCAAGGCCCACCTTTCCACAAAATTAAATGGAATTCATAGAGAATTTGTCGATATATTTAGTGGGATAATCCAGATCTGGATCAGCCCCAAATTTTAATTTCTTCCATGTCCCATGGCACACTCCTTCACGAAACATCATCATAATTCGGTTATAACTGAGTAATCAGTGATCTGGATCCGTAGATATAGGATCCGGATCCGGATCAGAATCAGCCCCAAAATTTTGGTCCATGGCGCACCTTTTCACAGAATTTGATTGAAATTAATTGAGAACTTTTGGAGGTACTGTGCTGGATACTCAGGATCAGGATCCAGCCCAAAATGTAATAATTTACTCCCTGGACAATGGCCCACGCTTCGACAAAATTTCATCAAAATCAATTTATAACTTTTTTAGTAATCCTGCTAACAGACAGGCAGACATACATACATACATACAGACAGACAGACAGACAGATAAACAGAGAAACAAACAAACAAACAAACGTTGGATAAAAAATAACATCCTTGGCGGAGGTAAATATGGCCAAATTATGTAAATTTATAAATATGGCAGCCATCCTCGGCATCATCTTGGATTTCAAGCTTACAGTTATTGATTTTACAGGTAAAGTTACAGGAAATTTTCTGAAACTAGAAAGCACTTAGAGAGCGCATACCTCCGCCAATGCCAGTGCCATTAAAAAGGGATCCGGATCCGTGGATATAGGATCCGGTTCTGGATCCGGATCCTCTCCCAAATTTAACCAATTCTTTCTTGGTCCACGGCCCACATTTCCAAAAAAATTCATTCTGGACTTTTGGAGATATTGTGCGCGTTACTCCGGATCCAGATCCACCCCCAAATTTAATCCTTTATTCCTTGGCCCATGGCCCACCCTTCCACAAAATTTTATCAAAATCCATTCCTAACTTTTTGAGTAATCCTGCTGGCAGTCAAACAATCAGACAAACAAACCAATGCAGGGTAAAACATAATCTTCTTGGCGGAGATACTTAACAAAAATGAATTCCTTGAACCTAAAGCCATAGATAACCTGAATTACGCTTGAAATTACTGCAAATTATTACCAACTTATGAACATTTATGGATATCATAGCCATCCAGGAAACCATATTGGATTCCCAGCTTGGTGTAGTTGGAGGTCCAAGGATTAAAATTATATGTCACAACCTTGTATTTATCCATGACTGCTGGTCCTTACTTGCCCCCTGGGTATGAGGAATGAGGAGGTTATGCATAAAAGTAAGCTTTGGTAGCGTGCACTGGACTTGACCCGAGGAATGCTAATTGTCCTTAACTCTGGCATGCTGGCTTGCCGATCGCTCACCACTCTTGTCACTTCCTCAGATGCACAAACTTCACGTATCTGCACTTACAACATAAAGCACTTATCAACCTACAGCACTTTCAGCATAACACTTATCATAGCTTCACTTATAATGAATCT
Source organism: Coenobita brevimanus (assembly GCF_032717465.1). NCBI lineage: Eukaryota > Metazoa > Arthropoda > Malacostraca > Decapoda > Coenobitidae > Coenobita > Coenobita brevimanus. Next base: position 11,405,904 of record NC_137005.1, read on the forward strand.
TCATTGGAGTAGATTCATATCTCATACTGCTTACTTTTCTAATTTTATATGCTAATACAAATAAGCAAATCACTTACTTATATTTCTGGTTTATGGCTATGATCATCAATAGCCTTACTTCTACTTCACTCATCTTTATTTGACTTAATTTTACTTGAATTAATTTTATTCATGCACTTTTTCTATTTACACAGTACTTATACATACTATACATACACTATTATATACACTATTTACAAAGCTCCACTGAGTAGGTTACAAGCTGATGATAATCGAAAAAGCAAACCTGGCAAAGGCAATGCTGGGTGGAGGGGCGATCAAGGGCAATGCAAAGGCTCCATGTGGCTCACGCGGCAAATATTTCCCTCATGACTTTCGCCCTTCACACCTTCCCCCCGAACCTAAGACTCCTTAGATGACTCCCATGACTCACTGGAGGAGTAGTGAAATGCAGGGTAGACTCACCGGAGGAGTAGGGAAATGCACGGTAGGCTGCAGGGTCTTCAAGTCCTCGGGATCACTCTCCAAGGGTGGCATGAGGCGCGGACAAGACGGGGAAACAAATCGAATAAGCTTGGATTACAGCTCATCGTCTACTCGCTAGCACTGCATAGAGATGACTAAACCTGACAACTTACAGCCACCCCAGTGGCTGGGGCCTGGGAGAAAGTGGTGTGTAAAAAAAAATGGCTGGAGCTTCAAACAGCGGCTGGAAAGCGCTGTCAGACTGCTTCGACACCGGGAGTTCTCCTGGGACCCCGCGCACGTTGGACTGATCCAACACCCGAGGAACTCGGGTTGAAGTTGCTTTTACATCCAAATTCTATACTTTTTAACATTCACTGAAAACTATAAACGTTAGCCCTAATTTATTGGCAACATTAACCCAAGTACAAAGATAACGTTTTTTGTTATAAGGGTGTTAGGTATCGCAAGGTTAGTAAATAATGTGATGGTACGGCATCATCAGATGAGGGTATTGAAACAGCACTGGAGAAAATGAGAAAGAAGTGGCTAGAGTAGATATATGAAAGGTATCCAAATGAAAAAAAATAAGCGAGTACAGTGAGAGTAAGAAGCATGCAAAGAGATAGCAGAGCTCAAACAAAAGGAAGAAAATTATGATCAGGGACGAAAAGGAAGTATAAATTATTTTGAATTAGTTAATTGCTCTGAAAAGAGGTCAGAAAATGTAAAAAAATGAAAGTAGAAAGAAATGTGAAAGTGTCTGTAATGAAACTGGAAAAATACAAACCAGTGGGTAGGCGGTGGCTCAATCGGTAGAGAGGTGGCCTGCAGTCCTAACGGACCCAGGTTCGAATCCCGGCTGGGGCAGGGAACAGTTTAAGGATTTGAATTTCATTAAATCAGGCTTTACTGATCTACCAGAAGACCCGCCGACATGTCGTAAAAATACCCCCGCTAATACCAATACACCAGTCCTGTATGAGACAGCCCTAGCATGTATTCAATATGGACGGTGGGTGTTAGCGCCGCAGTGGTGACATGTAGAGGTGTATGGTATGTAGGAGGACTGCTGGGCCTTGATAGCAGGCTGTGAAGCCTATGCCCAGAGTCGGACACATAAAAAAAAAAAAAAAAAAGTGAAATAAAAAGCCGACGGAAAGAATAATAATAATTAAAAAAAAACACAGTGAATGTAAAGGTGATATCAGGGCGGTCGAAAACGTGTTTGGCTTAGATGGAGTGCAGAAAAAGAATGTAGTGCAGGAAATGCAACACTGGCAAAAGTGAGGAATGCTGTGAAGCTGCAGAAGAATGGTGAGAGTAGTTGGAGCTGATGAGCTGTATGCATAAATGAATAATAGTAGTGAAGAATGAGATTTTTGTTTAGGTATGTAAGAACGCATGGGTGAATGTATCTGCACTGAAAAAAAAGGCCGTGACTGCACCTCAGTAAATGAGTAAGAGCAGGCGAAATGAGGGCAAAAATAAACTTGGCATAAGTCCCTGGAGTGTTGTTCAAAGGTAGATGGAAGAATAAGAAAGGGATTACCAGAATGCCTAGAGAGTGATGAAAAGGGTGGCTTTAGAAGTGTAGGAGTGGTATATGATGTGTGGATCAAATATCTGCAATGAGACAGATAGAGCAGAAAGCTCGTGAGAAGGACTATTCGGAATTTATGGGAATTTTTTTGTATGCAGAAGCGTACAACAAGGTAAACAGAGATGAGTTTGGAAGGTTTTGTATGTGTGGTGTAAAACTGTTGAGTGCAGTTAAAAGCTTTTCCAAAGGCAGTGGAAAATGCATTAGGAGAGGTAGGTATCTAAGTGAATACTTCAAGCTCAGTGCTAGTCTTGGACAAGGCTGTGTCATGACTCCTTGGTTATTCAGTGTATATATGGATGGTGATCAGATAGAGGTTAAAACACTAGTAATGAGAGAACACAATGGCATTACAGTGAATGGTGAAGGCAGGAGCATCTCAAATGTGATGTATGCAGATGCAGTGAAGCTTGTATATACTGTAGTAGATAAGACCTTGGTAGACTGGTGCAGAGTTTTGCAGATGTCCGTGAGTGCCATACCTTAACCCATAAACTGCTCCACGCCTCTTGAGCGGCTTGGGAGAGAACTGCTTTATGCCTTTAGAACCCTGATTTTCAAATTCGTCCCACAACAATCGTGAGAGATGTACAGCCCTGATATTTTGCACGTTTGTAACACTATCAGGCAGCATACAGTACCCTCACCACTTGCCACTAGATAGTTTATCCCTAGCAGTCATGTCTGGAGCACACACTGTTTTAACTCACGACCCTGGTGACGAGAGCGATATTTCTGCCCTTTCTAGCCAGCAAGGGAAGGCTTCATCATGAAGGAAGTTTTCTTTTAGCTCAAAGCATAGTGACTCAGAAAAAAATATGTTTACAAGTAAAGAAATCACTACAAACAGTTTTATAGTACTGTGAATTTTTTTTTTTCAAGTACAGAGAAACAATTTATTGGACAGTGGTAATGGCAATATATTTTTTTTATGCAAAGAAGAAGGAACCAAAGGCCAGGAGCCCGCAAACTGTTCCTTAAAAGAAAGAAAGAAAAAAAAACAGAAGTAAGCCAAATTCAAGCTCTGTTCATTTCGAGATGCCTGGACACACTGAGGTTGAAAGACTGGAGATCATAGGAAGAAGGAAATACAGACAGAGGGAGACAGTTCCAGAGATGACTCGTTGCATAAATGAAGGACTGGGAGTAACGATTAACTCTTGCATTAGACAGTTGGACAGAAAAAGGATGAAAGTTTGTTACTAGGCGGGTGCTATGCGCTCGTCGTAGACATGAAGGGATGCAAGCAGACAGTTCAGAGGAGCAGTGACCATGGAAGTAGGGATCGAAAAGAGATGAAGAGGCAACAGTGCGGTGAAGAGACAAAGGTTGAAGGGAGCCAGTCAGAGGAGAAGAGTTAATGAGACGAAAAGCCTTTGACTCCACCCTATTGAGAAGAGCTGTAAGTAGGGAGCCTCCCCACACATGAGGGCTGTACTCTAAACAGGGGCGAATAAAACCCGTGAACAAAGTCAACAACTGTGCAAGTGTAAACAAGGTACGAAACTGGCTTAGCACACCTAATCTCTTGGAAGCTCATTTTACAAGAGATGTAATATGATCTTTCCAAGATAAATCCCGAGTGAATGAAACCCCAACCATGTTCAAGGATGATGCAGGCTTGAGCTGGATATTGTTAAACATTAGTGGGTACTCCTGTCGAAGATTCTGTCAGGTTGATAGGTGTAAAAACTGAGTCTTTGATGCATAAAAAACAAGATTATTTTTAACCCAGTCAGAGATACGAACCAAGTCAGACATTAGGTGTGCCATAGCCTCATCCCTTGTTTGCTGAAGTAACTGCTGAGATGGACGTTGCAGGAACCGGATGGAAAGGTGATGGGTGGAATCATCAGCGTACGAGTGGATAGGAATACATGTACAACTTAGAAGGTCATTGATGAATAAAAGGAAGAGAGTTGGTGATAGGACAGAGCCCTGAGGAACACCACTGTTAATAGATCTAGGAGAAGAACGATGGCCGTCTACGACAGCGGCTATAGAACGACCAGAAAGGAAGTTAGCGATGAAGGCACAGGTAGAAGGATAGAAACCGCAAGAGGGCAGTTTGGAAATTAAAGATTTATGCCAGACTCGATCGAAAGCCTTTGAGATGTCAAGTGCGATGGCAAATCTTTTGCCAAAGTCCCAAAAGGAGGATGACCAGGAGTCAGAAAGGTAGGCGAGAAGATCGCCAGTGGAGCGTCCCTGACAGAACCCATACTGACGATCAGAAAGGAGGTTGTGATAGGAAAGATGCTTTAAACTTTTTTTGTTAAGAAAAGACTCGAAAACTTTTGAGATACAGGACGTTAAAGCAATTGGACGATAGTTAAAGGGTTGAGAATGGTCATCCTTCTTTGGGACTGGCTGAATGAAATCAAACTTCCAGCAAGAAGGAAAGGTACAAGCTGAAAGACAAAGGCAAATGAGTTTACCTAGGCAGGCTGTAAGCTGAAGCACAGTTCTTGAGGACAACAGGAGGTACTCCATCAGGCCCATATGCCTTGTTAGTATTGAGGCCAGTGATGGCAGAAAAATCATCAGCTGAAGAAATTTTAACTTCAGCCATGAGGAAGTCAGAGGGAGGAATTGATGGTGGAACAGCACCGGAATCGACTAAGGTGGAATTGGAGGAGAAAGTCTGAGCGAAGAGAAATACTTTATCTGTAGAAGAAATAGCCACAGAGCCATCAGAGCAGAAAAGAGAAGGGAAGGAAGATGAGGTAAAATTGTTTGAAAGGTTTTTGGCAAGGTGCCAGAAGGAGTGGGAAGAATTCGGGTTGGAGAGTTGAGAGCATTTGGTATGGATGAAATTATTTTTAGCAGAGCAAAGAACAGACAGCGCGATTCCGGGCAGAAACATAAAAAAAGATGCGATTCAGGGGTAGGTTGGCTCTGGTACCTTTTATATGCTCCCTCTACCTCTTTCATTCACCCACTCACTCTCGGTCATCCTCTCACTCGCATACACACACACACACACACACACACACACACACACACACACACACAATCCAACCACAATCGGCTTCGACACCATTACCACCGCCACTTATGATATTGCTATTTTTTCCTATTGCTAGGTGCAGTGATAGGAAAAAAAAAAATTGTTCAAAAGAAGTGGAAATTGAGCTGCTCAAACAAGGAAAGCGGCTGGTGCTATGAAGACTTTAACCCGTACTGCGCCGGGGAAAAAAAAAAAAAAATGATACTCCTCTACGCCGACCGATTTGAATTATTTTCCCCTGGCTAACTAGGGTTAATACATCAATATAAGACCCCTGGTTATAATAAAAGTAATCACCAAAGCCAGAAAGCTGGTTGAATCGAGTCAGGTTGGTTCCTCTCGACCTCTGAAATCTTTGAGGTTACCGGGAGAGCAAAGTGTCATAAGCATAGTGGAGAAATGTTTGAAGTTAACGAGATAAGTTATTACCTTCCATTTTACTTCGGTTGCTTGCAATGACTTTTCAATGCTAGGACGTAAATTTACATTATTGGTATTTTAGAGGAGGACGTAAATCTATGTCCCTAGTGTGGTACTTGTTAATAAGAAGAAGAGATCTGAGTGTTGCTGCTGCAAAGGGCCTGCATAATAGAGTTCTCATGCCTACTGTTCTCATAATAGCCTGAAGCTATGGTGTGCTATGAAAATGAGAAATCGGCAGTAACAGCAGTGGATAAGGAACTTTTGAGGAATGTGCTTGGAATGCAAAGAGCAAATAGGATATGGAATAATGTGATAATGAAAGATGAGTAATAAGGAAGTCTACGGACACCAGAAATGAGGAGAGTGTGCTCAGATGTTATAGGCATCTGGAATGAATGGGTGTGAATAAGATGGTGAAAAAAAAAAAAAAACAGCGAATTCAAAGGTGGGGAGAAGGTTGATTGACATGGAATATAAATATTTATGAGAAAGAGTGGGATAGCTGCTGACGAGCATAGAGTAGTCCTGTGCTGTCTATCTGGCTGGATGAATTTCTTACAGTATGATGGAGTGTATGACCAGGGTTTGGTCATGCATTGTCATTTGACAGTCTTCTGACTGACTGACATTAAACTGATAACTGTGGAGCAACGTACCGAATGTTTTTTGACCTCAGGTGGAGCCAGAATTCTGGGGTCTTGAATTGTGAATGAATACGAGAGTTGTTCATCTAATTTGGGAAACTCAGGTTATTATTTCGTTTTATTTAGTTTTTCTGGCCCTTTGGACCCTTCCGCACCCTACCTCTGAGTGAAAATAAGATCTGGACGATAGAGTGATCAAAAAGCAATTTAACCTATAGTCATCTATCTTATGCAAACAGATCAAACTAAAACTAAACTAACTTAACTTATATCTAACCTCGTCTAATCTAACGTAACCTACTCTAAATCTAATCTAACCAAACCAAACCTAGCCCAGCAAAACCCTAACTTAACCTTTCCATTCCCTGTTTTAGCACGCATAATTTATCCAAAATGAAAGAAAAGCATTAGGGGGTCGAATTCTAATCACCAGCCGAAATATGATGCTGGATAAGGTACTACAAGTGTGTTTTGAAGACACACACACACACACACACACACACACACACACACACACACACACACACACACACACACACACACACACACACACACACACACAAATGTCGCCTTGCCTTCCTAATGGCGGGCGATAATAAGTCGAACCATTCTTAACCAAGCCAAACAAACCAAAACCACCACAATGTCCACAACTATCACCATCATCATCATTAATATCACCATAATCATCATCATCATCTAGACACCATTACTCTGGGATAGAAAGGATGCTAAGAGCCAGAAGTATTCGACAGGATAAGATGTTTACTAAAGCATAACCACCTGAATGAGCCACACTCCCATTCACTCACCATTCAAGCCTCCAGAATCCTGGTGGCACCTGATGGGCATTGTTGCAACACGTAGCTTCACATTCAGCAAACTGTAGATTCAGTCTGCCGACTGTCAAGTTAAAAGGGGTGCCGAACAAAGCGAAACCAGAGTATTCTAAAGGAAACGAAACTAAACCAAAAAATGAACGAAAACCATCCCCAAACACACCTCGAATAGCATAACTATATCAGATCTGACCTAAGGTAACTTAAGCACGTCGTGCTACACTATGGACCAAAGGTGGGCACCGGTCCGTTATTCTGTTACTCCGTTACTAACAAAGTTACATTTTTGAGTAATGGAGTAACGGACTCGTTACTTTTTTTCTTTGTAACGGACCGAGTAACTTACATATTTTCCTAGTCCATTACTCCGTTTCTTTTTGCTACATTGCTCCGTTACTCCGTTACATTTTGCTACATTTTGCTCCACTTACATCATTTGTATTGGCGCACGCTATTGGCCACTTGAATACTCAACAGTCAATAGCGTGCGCCAATACAATGAAGCTGAGAGGAGCCCAGCCTCAATGCGAATGTGCGGCAGTGCCCGGCCGCTGGCCACTGTACCCAGTGTTGCCAATTTAGCGGTTTTCTTGCTAGATCTAGAGATATTCACTTCTATTTAGTGGCAATATTGCACGTCTAGCTGTTAAAAATCTAGTGGTATTCTAGTGATTTTATGCAGTTTTGGCGATATTATGACGCACTTCCAGAAGCACACCAACAGCATCCACAAATCAACCAAGTCCATGGCGCAGGCCATGGTCAAGGCCTGGCTGGAGAATATCTGGAAGAAGGATGACAAGCTGACAAACATGGCCTTCCTCCAGGAGCCAATCCTAATGCATGTCTTTGCCAGATACAACTCAGCCATCCCTTCCAGCGCCCAAGTGGAGCTCCTCTTCTCCATTAGCAAAGACATCCTAAGAGCCAAGAGGGCCACCCTTTCCGATGCCACCTTAGAGCGTCTCATGTTCCTCAAGGTAAATAAATAATATGAAATTATATTACTGACTAGTAGGTGGCGTAACTGGCGTGGTAGTGGTTGTGGTAATCTGGTAGATGTATCATGTAGGTGGTATTGGTAGTGTGGTGTGGTGGTAACTGTAACCGTGGTAGTCGTGTTGGTAGTGGGGGACCCTGGAAGGTGGTAGACTAGTAGTATCAAGGTAGTGGTGCCTGGTGGTATTGGTAGATGGTAGTTGTGGTAGATGCCTGGTGTGGTAGTAGTGGTTATGGGGGTAGTGGTAGTTGTGGTAGCTGCCAGGTAGTAGTGGTAGTGGACTAGCGGTACTACTAGTAACTACTAACCAGTACTGGTGGTAGCTGCCGAGCTGGTCACTGGTAGTGGTGGTAGCCTGGTAGGTGTTGTCACTGGTGTGGTGTCGTGGTGTAGTGGTAGTGGTGGTAGGTGGTGAGTGCCTGAGTGATGACTGACTGATGTCATGGTGTGGTGGTGGTGGTATTGACAATTGTAGTGGTAGTGGTGGTACTGGTAGTTGTGGTAGTATTTAGGTCCTGGTGATTCTGGTGAGTGGTTCATGTGTCACGGTGTGGAAGTACCGGTAACTTGAAACTTCAATGTGGTGGCGATGTTGGTATTGGTGGTAGCCGGTACTCCAGTAGTATGTTGGCAGTGATGTTGGCATTATGTTGGCAGTGGTGGTGTGATATATCACTGATATGTGAGTAACTAGTAACTAATAAAATCTAATTGTGGTGGGGCTAAGGGCAGGTATGGTAAAAATATAGCTAAAATATAATAACGTTAAATAATTAAAACTTAAAAAAAAAAGATTAAAAGAGAATAATTAGTATACTTACTTTTTAAATGTTTTTGTACTTATATTAACTATTTTGCGCAATCGTGCAAGTCACAGTAAATGTAATGGATATATTTATGTTTTAATTACAGGCCAACCGCCAGCATGCCGAGGACATAGAAGACGTAAAGAAAGGTCAAGGACAAGGTCATCCCACTACTGGGCCACCAGCCGCCACCACTCATTAATGCCCGTACCAGTACTACCAGATTAAGTACAGTGTGAGTGTCAGTCTCAGAGCAGTGAGCACGATGTCTAGTGATGGCTTTATCATCCGTCTTTAACCCTTTTTTGTATTTCTTCCTTTTGTTACTTTTATATGATAAAATTAAATGATTTTTTTTTTTACTTTAATACAAGTAACGGAGTAGCGGAGTAACGGTAATTTCCGTTTCTGTTGTAAAAAAGTAATGGTGTAACTGATAACGAAATTACTTTTCTAAGTAACGGAGTAGCGGATACCGAAGTTATTTTTTAGGGTAACGATGTCCACCACTGCTATGGACATACTGTTTAGGTCTGGTGGTCTGTTTAGTGGTAGGTTACCTGGATTAACGGAAACAAACAAATCTGTGTAAAAGGATACCGGTATTGTAAAATGCTGCCCCCCCCCCCCCCGCCAGTCCCTTCTGGGCCTTCTGTCGTTTGTGTTGCAACAAATTATTTCCGTTCTACCTTTGTTTCCTACATCCGATGAAGTAATTATTTTGCTGTGGCTATCTGTAGACGATGATTTCTGGTTTAGGATATAAACTGTTAAAACTGGAGGGGGTTAGACATAAAGACCATTAACCCCTCCAATATCAGCGGGTTCTCCTCAGCATAATAAGGTCGACTGGAGACAACAACAATATACTGTAAAAAAATACATAATCGAAAAAAATAAGGGTTAATCACATAATATGAGAGGATGGAGGGGGCACTGCTAGGGTACCCTGGAATATACCTGACGCTACATACACGAGTTTTATAAGTAAAAGCTGATTATGTATGCAATATTTATTACCATCAACCCAACTACCAGTGTCACTAATACCTCCACCACTAACACCACGACACAGTTGATCATAGCCATCGACCACCAAACTATTTACAAAGACCCTCTATTAACATTACCGTCATTTTAATCACCACTTCCAGCAGGACAACTATTAGTAAACCGACTCATCCCCACATAGGTCATCATTACTGTTATCGCCTTTATCACTGGTATCTCTGGCACCCCAACCACGTCCATACCTATTACCACTTCTATACATAAGACCAGTCCCATCACAATAATTCTCACCGCAGTTCGCAGTAGCCTGCCACCATCCCTACTACAATTTTCATCACCACCCCCACCACTATCCTCTGTACCACCATTAACAACGTCCTCACCACAATCACTACTACTACCACTGTCAGAACCACCACTATCGATCTTCACCCCATCAACACTGTCACATGCTCATCACCACCACCACAAACAACAAATCCATTTTGAATACCTTCACACCACACCATTATCACCACCATTACCACCACCACAGCTACCATTTCCAGCACCATCCCCCCAGGCTTATTAGCACTAGAACTACCACCATCAGCATCACCAACACAACCCCACTCCACACTACCACCGCTTTCAGCATCACCACCACACCAAACCCTCTGTATCAGTCCCTAGCGCTACCTCCTCTGTATCAACCCCAACCTAATCATCAATACCTTTAATCACCTCAACTCTATAAATAATGAGCAATTACCGGGACATAATGGCTCCTGGCTCTTCCCCTGATGATTTCTGGCCTGAAATTGAGGCAAATATTTTTCGACCCTCTTGAATAAGGTGAAGGAGGAGAATATTAATGAATTCCTGGATCTTCTTTTTCCGCTCAGTTTGTTTGGGTCGATGGAAGGAATGTGGTGGAGAGATGGGAGAAAGAAGATAGGCAATGGAGGTAAATGAAAGGGAAGTAAGAGAGACAAAAAACTGAAAGAAGGGGGATACTGGCAAGGAAAAAAATAAGGAAGGAATTCAAGATCGGAAGGAAGAAGGGAAGGGTAGAGGAAAGAACGAAGAATATAAGGAATGAAATGAAGAAGAACTAATGGAATATGAAAAAGAAAAACCTGTATGAAGTAGGTAACTACATTTAACTTTCTGGGTCAGTAATATGACAGTAAAACGCTCGGAAGAGCTTACTATCCTGTCCTTAACTAAAGTATCGCCAAACGATGATGGGTTGCAACTAGCAAGCGAGAAGGCGAATACTTCTCCCTAAAAAAAAAAATAATAAAAACATTCAAACCCTCTGATGAAGGGCGTCTTCTTTATTATATTTCTACCACTATATAATTTATTCATCTTAAGAGACGCGTATGGTGGTGAGCGTGGTGTTATTAATGCTGTTGGACAAAAATTTTGATCCACTGTAACTGATCGAACATAGGTCTGGTAGTGAGAGGGCAGCGAGACACCTGACTCCTTACAGTGGGGGGAACCATAAAACTGCCCAAACTGACTGACATGTATAGCTTCAGTCGTGCCAGTGCTGGGTGCTGTGATACAATAGAATGTGTTGTACGATGTCGGGCCAATATATGGTGTACAATAATCAGTAATGGTATTTCGTAAGTATTTGGTTACCCTAAAGCAGAATTGTTTTCACAGTATAGTACAGCGAGATCCACGATATCTGACCATTCATGTAAGTGAATGTGTTAAGCAAAAACAGTTCTTTAAATCTACTGGTAATCAAATCACGCTGTGCTTTTTATATCATCACATCAGAATTGTCCCTTGATTTTGAAGCAGTGTAGCCAGGGACCTTCAATGAAAGCCTGGAATAAAACTTACAATCCTTTTGTGTTTAACTATCTAGTCACCCAGTATGTAACATTATCCTGCTTTCTTGACAGCCAGTTTTGCCTGCCCACCTACCTTACTGACAGTTTTCCTTCCTGTTGCACACATAGTTTCTCTCTCACTCTCTCTCTCTTGGCCAGTTGTGGCCAAGGGTGGCCAGCACAGAGGGAGGTAGTGGACGTCCTGCCTTTCTGTCCTTCTGTGTGTGTGTGTGTGTGTGTGTGTGTGTGTGTGTGTGTGTGTGTGTGTGTGTGTGTGTGTGTTTTCCTCATCCAGACTCGGTCACAATGAAGCCCGTTTAATTTGGAATGGCTCACAGTTCCATTCTACAGCTTACCGTCTTGCTGAGTATAGATGCAGTGTGCCCCACCAGCATGTAGACACTGGTGAATATTATTTCTGTAAACATAAATCCATAACATAATATTGTGTTATGTATGGAATATTAATATTCATCCACTTAAATGACGTTCACATTACGAAAAATAGTGAATTATAATCATGCAAACAAACGCATGCGTTCTGGCCAAACGCAGAGCCTTGCAAACAAATCGTTGGAAAGGCTAGACTGCATTATTGTTCATTTATTATTTTCTTTGTCTATTGCTTTCCTAAAATGCACAACAGGCACCCTAAAACTCTTAACTCTTAAGTTACAACATAGGGAAATGATGAGGCCCTTACTTACAAATGCAAAATCATGCAGTACGGTATAAAAATGCTCTAGTCAAGTTCCAAAGGCTATTGAACAAACTTAAGAATGATATCAAGGGATATCTCATATATAATGATGATTTGGTTTAATTCAGTACCTCCTGGGAGGAACACCTGATCCAGCTATATGCCTTGCTGCAGATGCTATCGTCTGCTAGCTTAATCTGTAAACTTGCAAAGTGTTACTTTCTAAAGGCCCAGGTTCAATAATGAGCCTATATGGTTGAATTGGGTGCAGTAATTCTGTCTAATGCCAAAGCTGAGTCCATTGCTAACTTCAGCATTCCAAGAACAAAGAGGAATTTGAGAGATTCCTGGGTATGGTGGGTTACTATCGGAGGTTTGTCTTAAACATCCATGATACTGTAACTCCCCTTACAGATCTGTAAAAGCATGAAGTCAAATAACAGTGAAAGAAAGAATGTGATGTGACATTTTCATGAGTTAAGTGATTCTGTCTAGTCAGCCTGTGCACCAAGCCCCAAATTTCGGTAAGCCTTTAAAATTAGCTGTTGATGCTAGTGGTGTTTGTGCCAGCGCATCGTTGTTACAAGATAATGATCATGATTTTGAACTACCTGTTTCTTACTTTAGCAAAAACTTTAATGTTGTTCAGAAGAATTACTCCGCTATCAAAATGGAATTCCTTGCACTCCTGTTGTTCAGAAGAATTACTCCGCTATCAAAATGGAATTCCTTGCACTCCTGCTAGTCCTGGAACATTTTTCGGTGCATGTTGGTTCTGGCTAATCTCCTATTATTGCGTATACTGACCACAACCCCCTAAAATTTTTTCCAACATTTAGAATCAAGAATTAACAAAAATTTTGCAGTTCGACTAATGCTGCTCACAACAATATCATTGATGTAAGTGATAAATAATAATGGACCTTGTACTGAAACTTGAGGAATTCCACTTGTAACTGACGTCCAGTCAGTTTTTCCAGTGACCCACTCTATCTGGTCCCATGCAGCCAGTCAATTCTCAGTCCATGGAGCTAGTTCTTTAAAAATATATAGTGGAAGTGATTTAGCCACCACCCTTCGTTATTTTTTTCTTTGATGGCCATCCGGAACACCAAATAAAGAATGTCTATTGCCCAGCACTTCTCATACTCAGAAACCATGCAGAGGAAACAAAATAAAGCTGGTTATACAAGAACGATACTGCCTAAAGCCATGTTGCAGTATCTACTGTAACCTATTTGATTCCAGATGATTTTTTTTATCCTACCAGCAAATATACCTTCCAAGTCTTTTCCCTACCACAAATGTATGGTTAATTGGACAGCAGTATCCTGGGCAGTGACGATCTATATTTTGAAAAGTGGATGTCACAAATCCAATTAAACTTCTCGACGAGTCAATGTTTTATCGAAGGTAGTAGCTAGGTGAGAGGGCCACCTGGTTATGTACTTCTCTAAAGACTGTTGGAAGTAACTCGTCAGGGCTGTCTGTTGTCACTTAGTTTGCCTGCTTTTCAGACAAATCTGCCTCAGTTCACCGAACATTCTCTATAGTCGCATTTTCATTAGAAATGCCCAGCTCAGGGATGTCAAAATCCATCTGCCTGATGATCACTGCCGAAAAGTGGGAATTCACAATGTCTACAGTATATTTGCACACAAAAAATTTGCATCAGGCTATACAGTAGTCAAGATTTCTTCCTAATCATTTTTTCCTGTTAACATAATCAAACAACTTCTGAGGATTTTCCTCACATAATGATGGTAAATGGAGTTCCACATTATCCTCAGCCCTGTCCGGAAATGATTTCGCCTTTTTTGCAGGTGGATGTAGCTATTCTGGACTCATGAACATCCAGTATCTTTGTTGTTTTCTCAATTGTTGCAGCAATTAAGACAGTGATGAGGTAACTTGTCTTAAGGTCACAAAATTTGTCATTTGTGGCACAAAGCAGTCTCTGAACGTGCAACAGAATGCATTCACAGTCTGCCTTGCACACAAATCCTCACTTAGGCCACTGAATTCCGTTCTCATTACAACATGTCCACCATACTGCTGGGCTCTGATATCAACTTTGCATATACGTAATATAAGTCCAAATTTACTATAGTCACTTCGCCCAAAAGGCTTCATTATAGTTAACTGGGAATTATGTAAACTGCACTGGTGAACACAAGATTTAACAAGAACCTCCGTTTTGTGGGCTCTGTCGCTCACGGCATAATGAATGTTTCACCAGTAAAGGTGATAAGTCTTCTTGGTATTGCCTCTCCTGTTTTATCTGTCCAGTTAACGTGACTGCAAACGTCACCAATAGTAGATGTAGCAGTCTACCCACTAAGCTCATAAAATTCAACTGAAATTTTAATCAATGCAGCATGGCATCATTCAGTGGGCATAGACTGAAACATTGTCACAGTTAGCAAAAAGAGTTTCGGGGGTATTTGATCTATTAGTGACCGCCTATTTGAGAGTGACAGACATATTAATGTTCTTGCATGTGAAAGTAGTTTTGCCCCTGATATTTTTTTAATAGTTTACTAAAAGTTGGACATAGATTCTGTATAGGAGAGAAAGGCATGTCTGACCTTTTAAAATTTGCCAGGTAACTGAGATGTGTACAAAAGGAAGTATATAATTCAACACTGGATTTGTTAACTTCTAGGTTGAGAAAAAGAATGTAGAAACTCAGGTCGGTAACCATTTCCATTTTTCTACTCGGTCCACAATATCATAGTGAGAACTTTTCCTTTCAACACTAAGTTCACATTGAAAATATGAGTGAAAACAGTATAGTGGAACTATTAGAAAAAGTACTGACACAGCAGATGTAACCCTTGGACTGTGATGGTTCTTCTGGAAGGACTGTGAAGGCAGCTGCGATAGACTTTCCACATAGCTGCAAAATTTTTCTTATATTTAGTGCGAAGTTTTTCCCACCTTATTCTTGACCAAGCTCATTAGGTGGGTCGTGTGGTTCCCCCCTCCACACCTCCCTGAAGTTTTTGCATCACTCAGTCAACTACTGGCCACCATGGAGCGAGGATTATGTCTTGTTTCTCCCATCTACCTCCCCAACCCCACCTCCCAACTAGACAGGAAGCACGCCATGTGACCCAGCTACCAGCAGGACTCTCCTTCTTCATTTCCGCAACATTCGCAGCCTATTCTCTAACTTTCGATCTGTTGAGCACCACCTCCCCTCCTCTAAACCTCACCTTCTCTTCCTGACTGAGACTCTGCTGCCTGAGGCAACTGACAGCAAATCCTTTTCTGTATCCTCCTACTTTCTCTATACTCATTTCAAAGCCAAAGGTGGTTGTTGTGTACATGTACGCAACGACTTATCTTGCTCTCGTGTTCCTGAACTTGAGTCTTCTGAATTCTCTACTCTCTGGCTTCGGCTATCCTGTTATTCTCTGACTAAATATATCTACACTGTCTATTTATCACCTAATTCTACTGACTACGAAAAATTCTTCGATTATCTTCTACGATGGAACACATTCTATCCATCCCTCCTTTTTCTGAAATCTCCATTCTAGGAGATTTCAATGTTCACCACGACCTTTGGCTCTCCCCTCCTTTCACTGATCCACCTGGTGAACAAGACTACATCTCTTCTATCCTTAATGACCTCGAGCAGCTTGTACAGCACCCTACCCATATCCCTGACCATCTTGAAGAAAGCTCCAACTTACTTGACCACCTTCCTTACAGCTAATCCTTCTGCTTACATTGTTAATCTTTTCTCTCCGTTGGGCTCCTCCAATCATAACCTTATTACCTAAACATGTCCTATCGCACCAGTACGGCCTGTGGACCCTCCAAAATGACGTCGTCTGTGGCACTTTGGAGCTGCAAATTGGGAGGCCTTTAACCAGTACTTCTTTGACTTTCCCTGGAATGATTATTGCTGGGAGCCATCTGAGTATGCCTTGCGCATTATGGAGGTTCTTCTCTCGGGCATGGAAGCATACATTCCCTTCTCATATCCTTGACTAGAAAACCTTGGTTTAATCATGTGTGTTTTAATGCTGTCCAAAACAAGGAGAGGGCCTATAAAAGGTACCAGAGTCAACCTACATCTGAATCACATCTTTTTTTATGTTTCTGCCCAGAATCGTGCTAAGTCTGTTCTTCGCTCTGCTAAAAATAATTTCATCTGTACTAAATGCTCTCAACTCTCCAACCCGAATTCTTCCCACTCCTTCTGGCACCTTGCCAAAAACCTTTCTAACAATTTTACCTCATCATCTGTCCATCCTCTTTTCTACTGTGATGGCTCTGTAGCTATTTCTTCTACTGATAATGCAAATCTCTTCATTCAGACTTTCTCCTACAATACCACCTTAGACGATTCTGATGCTGTTCCTCCATCACTCCCTCCCTCTGTCTTCCTCATGGCTGACATTAAATTTTCTTCAGCTAATGTATTTTCTGCCAGCACTGGCCTCAATACTAACAAGGCATATGGACCTGATGGCGTCCCTCCTGTTGTCCTCAAGAACTGTATTTCTGTGCTTACATCCTGCCTAGGCAAACCCTTTTCCCTTTGTCTATCAACTTGTATCTTTTCTTCTTGCTGGAAGTTTCCTCTCATTCAGTCAGTCCCAGAGAAGGGTGACCATTCCCAACCCTCTATCTATCGTCCAATTGCTTTACATAATGTGTCTCAAAAGTTTTCGAGTCTATTCTTAACAGAAAAATTTTAAAGCATCTTTCCTTTAACAACCTTCTTTCTGATCGTCAGTATGGGTTCCGTCAGGGACGTTCCACTGGCGATCTTCTCACCTTCCTTTCAGACACCTGGTCATCTTCCTTTTGGGACTTTGGCGAAAGCTTTGCCATTGCACTTGATATCTCTAAGGCTTTCGATCGAGTCTGGCATAATTCTTTGATTTCCAAACTGCCCTCTTACGGTTTCTATCCTTCTATCTGTTCATTCATCTATAGCTTCCTTTCTGGTCATTCCATAGCCGCTCATGTAGACGGCCATCGTTCTTCTCATAGATGTATCAACAGTGGTGTTCCTCAGGGCTCTGTCTTATCACCAACTCTCTTCCATTTATTCATCAATAACCTTCTGAGCTGTACATCTAACCCTATCCACTGGTATCTGGTGATTCCACACTTCAAAATTCTATTTGGTTCCTGCAACGTCCATCTCAGCAGTAACTTCAACAAACTAGGGATGAGGCTGTGGCAGACTTAATGCCTGACTTGGCTCGCATCTCTGACTGGGGTAAAAATAATCTTGTTCTTTTTAATGTACCAGAGACTCAGTTCTTACACCTATCAACCCAACAAAATTGTCCTCAGGAGTATCTGCTAATGTTTAATATTATTCAGCTCAATCCTGCATCATCCTTGAACATGATTGGGGTTTCGTTCACTCGGGACTTATCTTGAAAAGAACATATGACATCTTTTGTAATATCTGCTTCTAAGAGGTTAGGTGTGCTAAGCCCACCCCATACCTTTTTACCCTTGCACAGTTGGTGACTTTATTCACGGGTTTTAACCGCCCCTGTGTGGAGTACAACTCTCATGTGTGGGGAGGCTCCCCACATACAGCTCTTCTCAATAGGGTGGAGTCAAAGGTTTTTCGTCTCATTAACTCTCCTTCTCTTACTGGCTCCTTTCAACCTCTGCCTCATCGCCACACTGTTGCATCTTTATCTTTTCTGGTCCTCTGGACTGTCTGCTTGCATCCCTTCACCTCTATGATGGGCGCATAGCACCCGTCTAGCAACAAACTCTCATCCCTTTTCTGTCCACCTCTCTAATGCAAGAGATAACCGTTACTCCCAGTCCTTCATTTACGCAACATAGCTCTGGAACTGTCTCCATCTGTCTGTATTTCCTACTTCCTGTGATCTGTCTTTCAAACGCAGTGTGTCCATCTCGAAAAGAATGGATCTTGAATTTGGATAACTTTAATTTTTTCTTCCTGGAAGGAATGGTTTGCGGGTTCCTGGCCTTTGGTTCCTTTGTCCTTGCATTTATATATATATATATATATATATATATATATATATATATATATATATATATATATATATATATATATATAAAAGAGATAAAAAAGTTTGTACACAAATATATATATATATATATATATATATATATATATATATATATATCTCGGTGACACCTCTGAATATAACTTCAACTGGGAGGACGTAGAAGTGAGTGGATGTGACTATGTGTGCCGAGGTCAAGCTGGCTATTGCATGGGAGTGTGCTTCCTTGCCTACCACACCTCCAAATGCTTCCAAGAGTCAAAAAAGATTGTAAACATATATATATATATATATATATATATATATATATATATATATATATATATATATATATATATATGGAGCCTCTGTGGTACAGTGGTAGAGTGTGCGTTTCGCACGCTGGTGGGCGCAGGTTCGCCTCCCGCCAGAGTTGTAAAAACTTTGGGAAGCGTTCACCAAGCCACTTGCTACTTTGGCGGACACAAGGGGTGCTGTGGTTGAACCAGTGTCGCATACTAGTATGCTTGCACCCAATCGGCTTAAGGCGGGCCGATTACACTTGGTTCACAGACTACACATACATCCAAAGCCACTACAACACTACAATCACACTCACAAGCACTTCTCACCCTACATACAGTCTCTACCAGACAGCCTAAGCCACTAGGTAGAGATACATTGGCTGTATCGTCCCTGCTTCGGTAGGGATAGGCCGGTCCTGCAGTGGACCACAACGGCTGATGATATATATATATATATATATATATATATATATATATATATATATATATATATATATATGCAGAGACTTCACTTCACTGTGAAGATATGTATGCAAAATAACCACAGGAGAAATTAAAGGAGCGACAGTGAGTTATTTCGTATATTACGTCTTCAGGCAGAGTAAGACAGAAATGTACAGATTTGAGGTCTTTTATGTACACCCGCACCAGGGAGTGGCACACAAAACAAAGGATGACCTGAATTTTTACCTGCGGCTTAACTTATGGTCACTTGCAGCAGGGAGTGGCACACAACAAAGGATGACCTGCATCTAAAAATGGGTGATGCACAGAACAATAGGTATCCCTCTTTTTTCTTCCTTAGGGATGCACGTGTCAAAGGAGGAGGGAGTAGGAGGGGAGGAAAGGGGAGGGGGATGGAGGGGGAAGGGGAGGAAGAGGGGAAGGGGAGGAGGAGGGGAAAGGGAGGAGGGGAAGTGGAAAGGGAGAGGGGGGAGGGGGAGGGAGGGGGAAGGGGGGAGGAGGGGAAGTGGGAAGGGGAGAGGGGGGAGGGAGGTGGGGAAAAATACTGCTGCTTATCTTACGAATAAGACCCAGAGGATTAATGCTTGGTGTGTCCCACACAGGTGTGACTACACTACCAGGAGATGACAGGGAACAATCAGTTGTTAGTCTGGGAGATTCTGCTTTAAAATTAATTCAGTTAACAATTTATCACACTTAAAATGACCATAGCTCATGTTTACATTCTTTTTTTATGTGCCAGAAATTAGACAAGTTCCTTTTACATTTCTGCTAGAATCTTAAAGCCTGCCCAGTCAGGATGGTGATCACTGGATGCTTTGTGCTGAAATAAACCACTACTCTGTTGGGCTGTACTTACACTGTATCTATGTTGTGAGATTCTAGTTTCCAAATCTTTACCAGATTGTCCTATGTAAAATTTGTTACAGCTTTTACACGGGATTTTGTAAACAACGCCTGAATTACTGAAAGAGCTGTTCTTGATGAGTTTTATTTTTTTATGGTGTTCTCATATTTGAATACTACTTGTACATTAAGTTTCCTCAGTATGTGAACAACATCAAGAAAATTTTCATGGAAGGGGAGGACAAGAGTTCTTTGAATATTCTGGCGATCTGGCTTATTAGTTTTCCCTTAAAGGAATCGTTTCTTGGCTGTATTGTGTCACTGAGGTAGTATACTTTGTGGAATTTTTTAGCTTCTTTCCATTGCTCTGAATCATTTTTAGTTCATCATCTAAAAATTCTGGGTCTGAACTTCTATATTCTATTAAGTACATACAATAGACAGCTTGCCCTTGGCACACATAGTCTCATCCACTCACTTCTAATTCCCCCCTTCCATGAAAATTTTCTTGATGTTCACATACTGAGGAAACTTAATGTACAAGTAGTATTGAAAAATGAGAATCTATCTATCTATCTATCTATCAATTGCCAGACGCCTCAATCCCGTTTGGGGTGGCCACAAACAAATCGCCTCCAAGTCGCCCTGTCCCCCGCCATTTCACTGCCCTGCTCCCAACTCACCCCCCCCTCTCTCATATACCTCTTCACCCCATCCCTCCATCTCATCCTCGCCTCCCCCTCCATCTTCCCCCCTCCACCTCACTCACATACACTCTCTTCGTCAGTCTTTTACCCTCCATCCTCTCCACATGGCCAAACCACCTCAGTGTGTTCCTCATAACGCTTCCTATCACATCCACATCAAGACTACAACGCTCCTTTATATCCTCATCCGTCAGCCTGTCTCTCCATGTGACTCCACTGGCTCCTCTTAAATAACTCATTTCCACTGCTCTCACTCTTGACTTGTGACCTTCCAACAACGTCCAAGCTTCACTTCCGTACGTTAGAGTTGGTATCACAATACTGTCATGTAGTAACTTTTTCACTTCCATGCTCACTTCCCTGTTTCTTATCACTGCTTTCAAAGAACCAGCAACCTTTCTTCCCTGCTGTACCCTTTCATGCACTTCACCCTTCAAACCTCCATCCTTACTCATCACACTACCCAAGTACTTAAACGTACTCATATTTTCCAATTCCTCACCATCCAACCTCGCTGTACATTCACTGACTTCACCCCTCTCAAAGACCATCACTTTACTCTTCCCTACATTCACCTTTAGATTCCGTTTCTTACACACTTTCTCAAACTCATCCACCAAGCCTTGCAGCTCCCCTTCGTCTTCAATCAACAACACAGTATCATCTGCAAACAATAGTACAGGGAGTTTCCAAACACTATCCTATCTCACCAGGGCCACTCCAACATCCACTACCATGAAAAAAAAAAAAAACAGCAAGAACAGCCCTTTCAGTAATTCAGGCGTTGTTTACAAAATCCCGTGTAAAAGCTGTAACAAATTTTACATAGGACAATCTGGAAAAGCATAAATACAGTGTAAGGACAGCCCAACAGAGTAATGGTTTATTTCAGCATGAAGCATCCAGAGATCACCGTACTGACTGGGCAGGTTCCAAGATTCTAGCAAGACCAAAATGCTTAGAGGAAAGAAATGTAATAGAATCTTGTCTAATTTCTGACACATATGAAAAGAATGTAAACATGAGCTATGGTCATTTTAAGTGTGATAAATTTTTAACTGAATTAATTTTAAAGCAGTATCCCCCAGACTAACAACTGATTGTTCCCTGTCATCTCCTGGTAGTGTAGTCACACCTGTGTGGGACACACCTAGCATTAATCCTCTAGGTCCTAAGTTAACCCGCAGCGTCCCGTCAACGTTCTTTAACGTCTACACGTTTTGTCACTGCCAATCCCGTCGACGTACATAAACGCGAATCAATTGCAAGGTCCCTAATTTGCACAATTATCAATTTTCGCAAGTGATTTTTGGTACATATACACGTGACACCTTCCTCTACAAGATGCCAGGCAGGGACAGTGCCTTACCCAGCATGACCTCCTCCCCCCCCTGCACGCCATTGTCTCAGCAATTCACCTGTTATCAGTGACCTGGCCAGTAAAGCCATGTCATGCCACGGTACGAAATTCGGGGTCAGAGTGATTCCCCAATCAATGACAATGTGGAGGACAAACTTTACATAGCATTAGAGGAAGAAACAGTCAGAAATGATCAGGTAATGTGGCAAAAAAAGGTCAGGTATGGTGATGAGTTAGTGAGTGAAACAATGCTTATAATGCCTATATTACTGCTTGAAAACCAATATACTCTCGTACCACATATAAATTCGTACCAAGTAAATAAATAAAAGCCATTTATGAGTGGTGTTAAATAGTTATCCTCCCATAGAACTCGTTTTCTTTGGTGCTAACCTGTTAGAAAACACAGTAAGGTAAGGAGGTACTCCTACCTGTATCGAGTATTTTAAACCTCAGGTGAGCGATTTCTTTATGAATTATAGATGTTTCTCACCAAAAGTAGAGGTTTGAGCCAAAAAAAAAAAAAATCCAAAAATGGTCGGGATTGGGGGGAGTCAGTGGTGGAAAAGTGGTCGGGATGGGGCGGGTTAAGCCACAGTATTTATCCCCTCCTCGTCCTCCTCCTCCCTCTCCCTTCTCCCCTTCCCCCTTCCCCTCCTTCCCTCTCCCTTCCCCCTCCCTCCCCCTTCCCTTTCCTCCCCTCCTACTCCCTCCTCCATTGTCACTTGCATCCCTAAGGAAGAAAAAAGAAAGGTACCTATTGTTCTGAGCATCACCCATTTTTAGATTCAGGTCATCCTTTGTTGTGTGCCACTTCCTGCTGCTGGTGACCATAAGTTAAGCCGCAGGTAAAGATCCAGGTCATCTTTTCTTCTGTGTGCCACTCCCTGGTGCGGGTGTGCATAAAAGACCTCAACCCTTTATGTTTCTGTCTCACTCTGTCTGAAGATGTAATATAAGAAAGTACTCACTTCGCTCCTTTCATTTCTCCTGTGGTTATTTTGTATATATATATATATATATATATATATATATATATATATATATATATATATATATATATATATATATATCTATATCTATCTATCTATCTATCTATCTATCTATCTATATCTATCTATCTATCTATATATATATACATATATCTATCTATCTATATATATATATACATATATCTATATATCTATCTATCTATCTATTTATATATATATATATATATATATATATATACATATATATATCTATATCTATCTATCTATCTATCTATATATATATATATACATATACGAGGTGCCACTCAAAAGTTCCAGTAATTTGAATATTGTATGAAAATAAGTTACCTTCTAGTTCTCACTGTCGCCTCCGAAGTAATCCCCTTGGTCATGTATACAGTGGTCCCAGAGTTTTTTCCACGAGTCCATGCATCCCTGGAAGGCAGTAACTTTCTTGCTATTCTCTTGGAAATTCAGTTCCTCAGGGATATTTTATTTCGCTATGGCTTTCCATTCCGTTTTACAGATTCATATGTAGGACAAGCTTTGGACAGAAATTTGAATCCTAAACCACAGAAAATTATGGTCAAGAAAAAGGATATTTACTTTTCTCTCCTGTTTGTAGGCAAGCGCAGTTTTTCTCTTCGAAACAGATTATTTAAATTACTAAAGGAATTTTATCCTCAACTTAACATAAGGGTAGTGTTTAAAGCTGGTCGAACAGTTCGGAGTCTTTTCAGGTTCAAGGATCTGGTCCCTAAAGAGCTACAGGCCTCTGTGGTATATAAATACGAGTGTCACTGCTGTAATGCAGTGTATATTGGCAAAACAAAGCGCCAACTCAGGGTCCGAATCTTTGAACACCTGGGAAGATTGGTCCGAACTAGCAGACCATTGCATAGTTCCTCTTTTAGCGCCATTCGGCGACATGCACTCCAGGAAGATCATCCCATCCGTCTGGAATCATTTACTCGTACAGTTCTGTCGCCGAGGGCCTCGGAGAGAGAGCTGTGTATCAGTGAGTCCATGTTAACACTTTAATATACTTGTAAACCCTCCCTTGTTGATAACGATAAATCAATTGAACTACTGTGTTTGTATTGCTCTGTTTTACCTGTATTTCTTCTTTCCTGTAATTTTCCTGTTGGTGGTTCTTCTTTTTGAATGTTTTCATTGATTTTGTGTCGACTCTTGCAGAGTTTTTAGCCTCTGTGCTCGTGCTATGTTCGCTAGGAACATTTATTGGTTTGTTTTATTTTAGATTGCCTGATGATGAAGAGTGCCATCTTCAAAACATTGCAATAAACATGCTGCACACTGTACTGGTTCTTCTGTGTGAATATATATACAGGGACGTACCTAGAGATTTGGGGGCCCGGGGGCTAGTTTTTTTGCGGGACCCCCCTCCTGGAGGGCCAGTATAGGATGGGTAAGATAAGGAAGGGAAAGGCAGGATAGAGTAGGGAGATGTAGGTTAGGGTAGGGAATGGCAGGGTAATGTTGAGAAAAGCAAGATAAAGTAGGGAGATGCAGGGTAGGGTAGGGAGAGGCAGAGTAGTGCTGGGAAATGCAACATAGAGTTGGGAGATTCAAGGTAGCATAGAGTAGGGAAAGGCAAGGCAGAGTAGGGAGACACGGTAAGGTAAAGTCGGCTAGGGGAAGGGAGGGTAGGGTAAGGTAGGGTAAGACAAAGCATGGCAAGGAAAAGCCGGGTAGAGTATGGAAAACCAGGGCGTGGTACAGAATTGGAGAGCCACGTGCTCCAATTATAACCTTTCCTCTAACTTCCAACTGCTCCGTTTTGGTGCTCTGTCAGCGCTGTCTTCAGCCGATGATATGAGGTGCCACTCAGGCAGCTGAGCGTGCTTCCCACGCAGTTGAAATGTGGTGGAAGGTTGGTATTTGCGAGAAACAGGGCACTCTCCTAACTCGATAGTGGGCAATGGCAGACTGACTGGTGCAATATCTCCTAAAACCTAAGTGGAATCCATGTGAACCACCTAGCAAAAATAAGAAAGAGTTAGGTGGGTAAACTGAATGTGAAATATACAAAAATTACTACCATCGTCTGGAACGATCACTGCAGCCGCACAGACATAGGTTCCACAGGGACCATTGCATCCTGAAGTGTTATATATGTTGAAGTATTAGTAGGTCAAAACACATTAAGAAAATACCCCCTCTTTTCCTTATCTGTCACAACAGTGGAATGGGTAAAAAAACACACTGCAACAGCAGAAGAGTTAAGAATGGTAGCTCAAGATGCAGTTATGATTTTGTTTTCAATCAACCTTTGTTGGGGGAATGAAGGATGGATTATAAATTATTCAGACTTTCATAGTCCTAACCAACAGTGATGTCCAGTGATTTATAATTTGCAGGTAAATATGCTATGATGCTGTGATGGCACTGTGTGAAACGAAGATGAAAGAGTGCAAAGTGGAGAAGTGGAAGGGTGTGAAATATGTAAGATCGGGAATGAATGAGTGAGGAAGATGTAGGGAAGGAGTTGCTTTGTTGATGAATGAGGTGTGGCAGAGTGGAATGAGAGACTACAAATGTGTCAGCTCGAAGTGTATGTATGTCAAGTTCAAGTTTGAAAAGGTGAAAGTGGCAGTAATTGTAGCGTATGCACCGTGTGAGGACAGGAGTGAGAGAGAGATAGACAGGTTTTGGGATGAGCTGGATGAAGTAGTGGGAGAAATGCACAGGAGCTATAACGTAATCGTGATGGGGGATATGAACGGAAGAGTAGGCACTGGTCCTGAGGATAACATAATGGGTTGTTATGGAGTACCAGGAGAAAATGATAAGGGAAGCTACTGAAGGATATGTGTCAAGAAAGAAGGTTGTGCATTTGTTACTCGTACTTCAGACACAAAGATGCACATAAACATACATGGTATAGAGGCAGCGGGGATCGTGTGGAAAGAAGCCTGATTGATTACGTGCTCATAGAGAGGTCGATGATGGGAATGGTTGCTGATACGAGGGCTGTGAGAGGACGTTGTGGGGGTCTGTCAGATCATATGATTGTGGTATGCAAGATCAAGCTGAGAGGAGTGAGGTGGATCAAAAGAGAGAGGAGCAGTCAGGGAGAAAGACTGAATGTTCAGAAGCTGAGGATCAAAGAAATGGTAGACGATTACAGGAACAAAGTAGAGGACGAGTTAGAATCAGTGAACTGGAATGAATTGGATCTGGACAGCCTGTGGAATGCATATAGTGATTGCTTAGATGCTAAAGCGGTGTGTAGTGTGGCAAGAGTGTCAACAAAAAAAGAAGGGTACGACATGGTGGGATGAGGAGGTTGAGAGAGCAGTGGAGGAAAAGAGGAAGAAGTGGCTAAAGTGGGTGCAGGACTGGGGTTCAGTTGAAATAAGAACTGAATATATCGAGAGCATGAAGCAAGTAAAGAAGCTAATGAAGAGGAAAAAGAAGGAGGTAAATGATGATCTGGGAAGAAAAATTAATGCGAACTACTCTGAATATAGGAAGTTATTCTGGAAAGAGGTGCGGAAATGTAGAAGTGAAAGCAGAAAGAAATGTGATGGTGTGAAGGATGCAGGTGGTAGGCTACTAACCCATGGAGATGAAGTAAGGACCAGATGGAAAGAATATTTTGAAAGCCTGATCAATGGGAATAGAGAGAGCAGAGCGGCAGTAAACATGATTGGTTTTGGGGGTGTGCAGAGAGGGAATGCAGTGCCAGGAGACGTGACACTCTCACGGTCAAGAGCGCTGTGAAACGGCTGAAAAATGGGAAAGCAGCTGGGGTTGATGAGGTGTATGCAGAGATGGTTAAGTGTAGTGGAGAGTGTGGAATGAAGTGCTTGTTGGAGATATGTAAGAAGGCATGGATGAGTGAAACTGTGCCTGCAGAGTGAAAAAAGGCTGTGATTGTACGCCTGTACAAAAATAAAGGTGAGCTAAGTGAGTGCAAGAATTATCGTGGCATAAGTTTATTGAGTGTGGTAGGGAAGGTATATGGAAGAATTATCATAGAGAAAGTAAGAGAGATATTAGAAGTCCTAATGAGTGATGAACAGGGTGGCTCTAGGAGTGGTAGAGGATGTGTGGATCAAGTATTTGCAGTGAGACAGGTAGCAGAGAAGGCTTGTGAGAAGGACCATAAGGTGTTTATGGCATTCATGGATCTGGAAAAAGCATATGACAAATTAGACAGAGAGGGATTGAGGAAAGTTCTGCGCATGTATGGTGTAGATGGTAAGCTGTTAGGTGATGTCAGGAGTTTTTATGATGGTAGTGAAGCATGTGTAAGGGTTAACGGGCATCTAAGCTAGTGGTTCGCTATCGGTGTGGGCGTGCGACAAGGTTGTGTGATGTCCCCTTGGTTGTTCAATATATATATGGATGGGGTGATGAGAGAAGTAAAAACACGTGTAATGGAGAGAGGGATGGCACTGGTAATAAATGGTGATGGATGGAATATCTCAAATTTGTTGTATGCTGATGTTGCAGTACTGCTTGCAAGTACTGGACAAGAACTTGGTAGGCTAGTGCAGAGTTTTGCTGATGTTTGTAAGCGTATTGCCTTGAGAATAAATGTAGAGAGGAGTAAAGTGATGGTTATTGAGAGAGAAGGTGACTCCCAATGTGATGTCACAGTGAATGGAGAGAGACTGGAATTGGTGAGAGTGTTCATATACTTGGGTACAGTGATAGAAAAGAGAGGAAAATGTGCAAAAGAAGTTGAAAGTAGAGTGACACAAGGAAGAAAAGTGGTTGGTGCAATGAAGGCCTTGATAAGAAACAGAGGTTTGAGTGTTGCAGCTGCACGAGGCTTACATGAAGGAGTGTTAGTGCCAACTCTAACATATGGGTGTGAGTATATGGTGTGGCATGAAAATGAAAAGTCAAAAGTAAGAGCAGTGGAGATGGGACTGCTGAGGAATGTATGTGGAGTACAGAGGGTGGATAGGATACGACATAATGTGATTCGTGAAAGGTGTATAGTGAAGAAGTCGGTGGACACCAGAATCGAAGAGCGTGTCCTAAGATGATATGGTCATGTGGAAAGAATGGATAACAACAGAGTGGTAAAAAAAGTGCACCTGAGCGAATTTGAAGGAGGGAGGAGGCGAGGTAGGCCAAGGAGAAGGTGGAGAGATATGGTGGATGAGTGTGTGAGGAAGAGAGGTTTGGAAGTCGGTGAGGTTAGGCAACTGACAAGAGATCGAGCTGGCTGGATGAATTTTGTGAGGAGAAGTGCGTGATCAGGGATTTTGGCACCTCTGGTGAGCATGGCAGCGTCCGCATTGACTCAGTCCGATACGCTGTGTGAAGCTGCAGAATGTGGTGAATGTTTTTGGCGTATCCGGTGGAGCCAGGATTCCGGGGGCTTGAATGATGAGTGAATGGAAGTGTGGCCTATTAGGATTGGGCAAGTTTGTGTTGTCTGGACATTGCTACTCCTCACCCTGCCCTTGGGTGGGAAAGGAGGTCCGGATGATGATGATGAGATAAGTATAGACTACGTCTGATTACAAGTGAGAGTAAGGTAGCTACGTTTATCTATTTTTTAGTAACCTCCCTGTCCAGCACAACCGTAATTTTCTCAATGAGATAAAATCAGCTTGAAAAAGGACCTAACAGAGCTAAGCACTTTAGGGTGGGGAGCAGTGTGGTTTTTCAGGGTTGGCTATGGCATCCCAAGCACACCCACCTTCTCACTCAGAGACTCATTTGCATCAGAATGAAGGAGAGAAACAGTTTTGATGTAAGTGATGGAGTGCATGTTGCCATGAAAAAATCACACCATTTCATTTTAAGAGAAAAAACAAAATATTCACAAAGGAGTTAACTAATTGTTCAGTTGTCACAGATAATCAATATAGCTGTGCTTCTTAGTTTTAGCTCATTTATGGCTCTATTAAACACTTCATTATTGTTTGCTCCAATGGATGATTAACTTTGTCATAATATTTGTAATAACTCCTTTGAACCATTTCATTCCTTCCTGTGTGTGTGTGCGTGTGTGTGTGTGTGTGTGTGTGTGTGTGTTCCACTTTTATGGACGGGGAGTGTCAGGAAAAATTACTTGAGATGTTATGGGGAGGCGGTGGCTGAATCGGTAGAGAGGCGGCCTGCAGTCCCAGTAGACATAGGTTCGAATCCCGACTGGGGCAGCGAACAGTTTAAGGATCTGAATTTCATAAAAGCAGACTTTCCTGATCTACCAGAAGACCTGCCGACATGTAAAAGTACCCCCTCTAATACCAGTACACCAGTCCTGTATGAGACAGCCCAAGCATGTATTCAATATGGACGGTGGGTGTTAGCGCCGAAGTGGTGACATGTAGAAGTGAAGGAGGACTACTGAGCCTTGGGATAGGCAACTGCCCCCGAGAAATAGGCCCTGAAGCCTTTGTCCAGAGTCGAACACTTAAAATATATATATATATATATATATATATATATATATATATATATATATATATATATATATATATATATATATATATATATATATATATATATATATATAGCCATGTTCAGTTCAGTACGATAACAGGTGAATGAGTATCTGGCAATTAAGTTACAGTAATGTTTATCAGAAAAGGAGGGGATCTATCAGAAAGGAAGGTTTTATTACCTGATGTGATAAATAATGTAAGACAGTAAAGTACTGCAAATATAACAAACCACAAATTTATAATCTGGGATTTAAAAAAAAATGCAAAGGCGTATCTAGATCGGTGACAATTTTTTGTCAAAAAAACAGATAAGCATAAAACAGTGAAATATCGCAAAGTTTATATATCAAGATCTACTTATTCATAATAACATATAATTGCCTCCACAAATGAAATCAGAGAGGCCATATATTTCTGATGAGTGCAGTATTAGATCTAAACCAATCATACTTTTTATCAAATATCACATTTACTGCATTAAATAACTGTCCAGGGCTTTCCATAACAATGAAATATTATATTACATTAAGCATTTGATCTTAAAACTCAGGCTGTAATATGTTATTAAAGATTTAAGTGGTGTACACGCCTATTTCTTTGGTCTTGAATGCATATATAAACACAGTGGCTGTATAACTTAAATCACCGAAAGGAACTAGCGCATTTCGCTTTGTTGACCTTTTTTTTTTTCTATGTGCCGTGGCGATCATCGCGCTCCTGGCGATATAATTATTTTGTAGACAGCTAATGTGAAGCCCATCTATATCCGGCTAACTCTCTCTCTCTCTCTCTCTCATATTTCTGTCCTCAATTGCTTCTGCACGAATATATTTCAATACACTCGTTATGCTATGGGAAAGTTCTCTTACCCATTGTGCGAGGTGTCTGCAGTGGAAGGGTTAGAAACAGCCTCTTATTAAACCCATGGTTACATTAACGTCTTTTACAAATTTCCCTATCATTTATGGGAGAAATTGATGGATGTGACCGGATTTGACAGTCTCTGTAAGCCCCCTGAGAAAGAAAAATGTAGCATTTTTTTTTTCCTCGATTCTGCCCACAATAGTGTAGGACTGATGTCAGGCAATGAAGTGGTTGATTTGCCAATGACTCCTGCACATTTCAAATATCAAATTTGCTTTTTCTCTCTCTCTCTCTCTCTCTCTCTTCAGGATATCTGCTTTCTCATGTCAACTTAAAAAGTTTTGTTGATTTCTTACAAACTTTTCCTGACTCAATTGTTTTCGTATTTTCCCTTTGGAAGTTTGCTCTCTCTCTCTCTCTCTCTCTCTCTCTCTCTCTCTCTCTCTCCTAATGTGGCAATATGTGAGGGTTGACTCTGAAAAAAAGAACCTTCAGGCATTTTAACTTTACCTAGCAACAAACCCTTTTTCCACGTCACATCATGCTTCTTTATAAACTCCCCTACCTTGTCTATACCAACTAAATAACAATCTCTCTTCCCACAACACAGCACCAAGCCTTAAACTCCTTTATCCTCTTTTTTTTTTTTTCAGTCTCTACTCAATACCGATGTCTTCTCATAACACACTAACCAGTCTCATATCCCTTCATCCTCTCTCTTCTCTGTTCCTACTCGATATCGATTCCCTCTTCCCACGACCTACAGCCCTCCGTCACGCACAGAACGTACCCTCAGACCATGTCCCTCTATCTCTTCTTAAGTCTACCCTTCTGCTTAAAAAGACTACGGTACTACAATAGAAGTCTTTATGCACTGATCCTTTTCTACTCCATCTTCTCCATTTTTCTCTCAACAGTTCATAATACCATTTCCACCTTCATAAAGCTACTTTCCTCTCATTTTCCAGCTTCTCTTTTCACTTTCACATTTTCTCTGGGAATTCTCCAGTTCTTGCTATACTCTCTCTTCTTTATTGTCTTGTTTCTCTCATTTTTCAGTTATATTCTTCCTCTCCTCTCTGTCCGTCTTCACCATCTTTCGTTTTGCCCAAATTTTCTCATTTCGGTTTATTTCAGTTTTTCCTTTCTGTTCTTCCTTTTCACTCTTGGATTTCTCGCTCATGCTCATTCTTTCCTTCCATCTTCCTTTTCAGTTGTATTCATCTTTTATCTCCTTATTTTTCTCCACTTGTTATCGTCATCTTCTCCGAATTCCACTTTTGTCTTGACTCTCGTTCGTCCTATTTTCTTCTGCAATGATCTTCCTCTTCGTTTTTATGTCAGTGTTAACTTATCTTTTCCCCTCCATAATCTCTATCCATACATTTTCTTTACGGTGATATTCCTTTTATATTCCCTCCTTTCCTTTTCATTCCTCATCTTCCCTTTCATCCCCTCCCACCCTTTCCACTCCCTCCCTTCCTTTCCATTTATCCCCCACACTTCCTTTCCACTTTTCTCCTATCCCATCCCACTTCTTACCGTCACGTATTCCTCTTTCCTCCACATGTTCCCTCCTCCTCCACCCTCACTTAGATAATATTCTTCCCGAGATCAGACTTTCCCTCCCTAATTAAGATTTTTCCCACTCACCTGTCTTATTCTCCCTCTCCCTCCCCCCACCTTTGTCTTTCATTTCTCTTTCATCTGCAGGTCTTAAAAAGCTTACCCTTTGGTTATTTGGGAAGAGAGAGAGAGAGAGAGAGAGAGAGAGAGAGAGAGAGAGAGAGAGAGAAGAATTGTGTGTACGCAGGTTAAGGTTTGTATTTTATGGGTTAAGGAAAAGGATAGTATAGTAGATACCTCCTCATCCATTCAATATCCACTCTTCCTAGCCGATGTCAGCAAGAAAAAAACTGGAGGAACTTCCATGCAATGAAGAGTTCCTGCACGATAGATGTTATGGGAAACTCTACATAGTTAACTTTGAGTGAAACATGATCATTAGGAAGGGAAAGTGGCAGAAATTTCTGTTTTATGCAAAATATTTTGGTTTTGGTGGGATAATTGACAATGTGTGTAAGAGACAAATACAATTATAAATATCTATCTATCTATCTATCTATCTATCTATATGTATGTATGTATAAAGAGGAGAGAGAGACCACCACAAATCTATAATATGCTATAAAGATCCTTGGGCAGCTTTTATGATGTTATTTTTCAGCAGAATTTCGTAGTAAAGCTTATCTTACTGCATAAAATTAGTTCATAAAGCTACTCAGTAAAATGCTTATGATTATGATTTTGTATCACTGTGTATATTTTAATAACCTAAATTAAATCATGCATTGTAAAGGAAGACACTTATAAAAATAACTTAGTCCTGTGTTCAAATGTTATATATCACATTACTAAAAATATGCAAGATTATTTATCACTAAAAAAAATAAGGAACTGTTATACTTCAGATAGTCGACTTTTGCAGCATCATTTTAATGTTCAGTCACCTCCCACTTGACTGGTCACGTGGACCGACCGTTTATCTCCCTCATTATTACCAATGGTTTCCCAACAAAGAACTGCGTCAGAAAATCGTTATACATAAGCTCATGTGCAAGAGAATGCAAATTTTACTATGATTTTTTTTTAATACTAGGAAGAAGGAACCAAATGCCACAGGCCCGCAAAAACCGTTCCTTCCAAGAGAAGAACAAAATACAAGAGAGAGCCAAATTCAAGATCCGATCATTTCGAGATGCCTGGACACACTGCGTTTGATAGACTGGAGATAATAGGAAGCAGGAAATACAGACAGAGGGAGACAGTTCCAGAGTTGACCTGTTGCATAAATAAGGGACTGGGAGTAACGGTTAACTCTTGCATTAGAGAGTTGGACAGAAAAGGGATGAGAGTTTGTTGCTTGACGGGTGCTACGCGCCCGTCGTAAAGGTGGAGGAATGCATCCAGACAGTTCAGAGGAGCAGCGATCATTGAAGCAGAGATAGAAAAGAGACGAAGATGCAACAGTGTGGCGAAGAGTCAGAGGTTGAAGAAAGCCACCCTATTGAGAAGAGCTGTATGTGGAGAACCTTCCCACACATGCGAGTTGTACTCCACACATGGGCGGATAAAACCCGTGCATAGACTTAACAATTGTGCACGGGTAAAAAAGGAACGGAGTCGGCTTAGCACACCTAATCTCTTGGAAGCAGATTTTACAAGAGATGTAATATGATCTTTCCAAGATAAGTCCCGAATGAATGAAACCCCAAGCATGTTCAAGGATGATGCAGGATTAAGCTGAGTATTAATAAACTTTAGTGGGTAGACCTGTGGAAGATTTTGTCGGGTTGATATGTGTAAAAACTGAGTCTTTGATGCATTAAAAACAACAAGATTATTTTTACCCCAGTCAGAGATACGAGCCAAGTCAGACATTAGGTGTGCCATAGCCTCATCCCTTGTTTATTGAAGTAACTGCTGAGATGGACGTTGCAGGAACTGAATGGAAAGGTAAATGGTGGAGTTATCATCATGCGAGTGGATACGGTTATATGTGCAGCTTAGAAGGTCATTGATGAATAAAAGGAAGAGAGTTGGTGATAGGACAGAGTCCTGAGGAACACCGCTGTTGATAGATTTAGGAGAAGAACGATGGCCGTCTACAACAGCGGCTATAGAACGACCAGAAAGGAAGCTAGAGATGAAGGCACAGATAGAAGGATAGAAACCGTAAGAGGACAGTTTGGAAATTAAAGATTTATGCCAGACTCGATCGAAAACCTTTGAGATGCCGAGTGCAATGGCAAAGCTTTTGCCAAAGTCCCGAAAGGAGGATGACCAAGAGTCTGAAAGGTAGGTGAGAAGATCACCAGTGGAGCGTCCCTGACAGAACCCATACTGACGATCAGAAGGAAGGTTGTGATATGAAAGATGCTTTAAAATTTTTCTATTAAGAATTGACTCGAAAACTTTTGAGATACAGGATGTTAAAGCAATTAGACGATAGTTAGAGGGTTGGGAATGGTCACCTTTCTTTGGGACTGGGTGAATGAGAGCAAACTTCCAGCAAGAAAGAAAGGTACAAGTTGATAGACAAGACTAAAGAGTTTGCCTAGGCAGAGTGTAAGCACAGAAACACAGTTCTTGAGAACAACAGGAGGGACTCCAACAGGCCCATACGCCTTGTTAGTATTGAGGCCTGTGATGGCAGAAAATACATAAGCTGAAGAAATTTTAATGTCAGCCATGAGGAAGTCAGAGGGGGGAGGTGAAGGAGGAACAGCACCGGAATCATCTAAGGTGGATTTGGAGGTGAAAGTCTGAGCGAAGAGATCTGTTTATCAGTAGAAGAAATAGCTACAGAACCATCAGAGTTGAAAAGAGGAGGGAAGGATGATGAGGTTAAGTTGTCAGAGTGGTTTTTGGCAAGGTGCTAGAAGGAGCGGGAAGAATTCGAGTTGGAGAGTTGAGAGCATTTAGTATGGATGAAATTGTTTTTATCAGAGCAAAGAACAGACTTAGCACGATTCTGGGCAGAAACGTATAAAAGATGTGATTCAGGGGTGGTTTGGCTCTGGTACCTTTTAAAGGCCATCTTCTTGTTGCGGATAGCATTAGAACAAATGTGATTAAACCAAGGCTTTATTGCATTAGTCAGAGGATATGAGAAAGGAATGTATGCTTCCATGCCCGAGAGAATAACCTCCGTAATGTGCGAGGCACACTCAGATGGCTCCTGGCCATGGAAACAGTAATCATCCCAAAGAAAATCAAATGCTGCCTGAGGGCCTCCCAATTCGCAGCTCCAAAGTGCCACAGACAACGTTTCCTTGGAGGGTCCACAGGCCGTACAAGAGCGATAGGACAGGATAAGGTGATAAGGTTGTGGCAAGTTAGAGACTGGGATATGAAAAAAAGCTGAATCCATGAAGATCTACGCATACAAAGTAAGAGGCTTCGCAGAAAATTACAAACTTGATAACTTAATGACTGAACTGGAAAACATTAGTTGAGATAATGTAGGTTGGTATGGGACCCACAGAAAAGACGAAAAAGTAATTCAGCTCGATGACAACAACCACCTACTTTACTACAGAGGAAGGTAAAATGAAAGAGTTAGTGGAGCAAGATTTCTAATTAATAGAAATCTTGCAGACAACATTGTTAAATTCAGTAGTGTATATGACCGAGTAGCATTGGTTGTAACTAGACAATGCAAATAATATACCCTGGAAGTAATACAAGTATATTCACCAACTTCACAAAGCTCACATGAAGAAATAGAAACTTTCAATGACGACATCTCCCAGATTATGGAAGAAGAAAATACCACATATACTATATTCATGGGAGACTTCAATGCAAAAGGAGGAAAATCATAACGTGGAGAAGCATGTATGAGAAAATTTGGAGTGGGAGAATGGAATCAAAGAGGAGAAATGGTGGTAAATTTTGCTGAAATGGAAACCATGAGAATAATGAAAACATTTTTCCACAAAAGAAAAGAGAGAAAGTGGACCTAGAGAAGCCCAAATGGAGAAACAATGAATGAAATCGACTTCATTATAGCAGATAAGAATAACACGATCACAAATGTCACAGTTATCTTCAAAGTAAATATAGGAAGTGACCATAAAATGGTGGGTTGCTCAGCCAAATTCAGTTTCAGAAGTTAAAGAATGAAGTTAATTAAAGATAAAAAGATATGCCCCCCAAAATTTAACGAGAATAACATAGCCTTTCAGTTGGAAATTAGGAATAGATTTCAGGTCCTAAGTAATGCTGAATATGACACTGATGAGCTGAATCATAGACTAACAGAAGTGCTAAGAGAATCAGCGGAGGTAGTAGGAAAACCTAACACAACCAAAGCCAAGAACTATCTGGAAATGACATTCGAGATCATGAAAAACAGAAAGGAAAGGAAAGTAAAAACAAAGAAAGATGAAATAGAACGAGCGGAATTAAATAAGATTATCAACAAGAGACAAAGAGACAAAAAAGAAAGAGCAACATGGATCACATCGAAGAAAATTTCAAAAAAGGAAAAAGTCTGAAGCAGGTCCGAAGAAAAATGGCACTAGGAGAGCAACAAATTACATCACTGAAAGACAAAAACGGTGAAGTCATTAAATGCAGAGATTAGATGTCGAAGAGAGTTGAAGAATTTTACAGAGAACTGTATGCATCAAAGACAGTAATATCAATAGCTAATTTTTCAGCTGACACAGGTAAAATACCTGATGTAACAGCAGACGAAGTAGATATTCCTCTTAAAAATATGAAAAGAGGGAAGGCTGCAGGAGAAGTTGGCATAGTAGCAGATTTACTGTTGGATGAAGGAGTAGAAGTACAAAACAGGCTTGCTCACTTATTTGTTCAATGTATAAAATAGAAGAAAATTCCCAAAATATGGTGTAATGAACTAGTTTTTTACATTTAAAAAAAAAGTCACTCAAACGATCTTAGTAATTATCGACCCATTAGCTTATCATTCATTTACAAACTCTTCACTAAAGTCCTTACGGACAGAATAACAGAAAATTTTGAGGAAAACCAACCTTTTGAACAGGAAAGATTTCCAAGCGGGTATTCGACCACTGATCATCTACACACAATGAATCAGCTAACTGAGAAAACTACAGACTATAATATACCACTGTGCTTAGGTTTTGTTGATTACGAAAAGGCCCTCGACTCAGCAGAGCACATGGCAATTATAAATTAATTGCGAGAACGAGGAGTGAATGAGAACAATGCGACACTGGTCGAAAGCATATATAAAGATGGAACTGCCACAGTTAAATTACATAAGGACTTCGAAAAAATTAAGATTAAGAAGGGGGTGCGTCAAGGAGATACAATTTCACCAAAAGTATTTACGGCATGCTTAGAAAGTATTTTCAGAGAGCTACACTGGGAAAACAGAGGAGTGAACATAGATGGGGAAAAGCTAAACCATTTAAGATTTCTAGATGACAATGTACTGATCTCGGAAACAGCAGAAACATTGCATGAATGCTAAATGACATGAACAGAGAAAGTCTCAAAGTAGGGCTACAGATGAACCAGAGTAACACTAATGTTTAACCGACAAACACGAAAGAATGTCATCGGAATAAGCAAAGAAATTCTATAGCGAAGTAAAAAGACGCATTACAATTGGATGGAAAACTTTCGGTAAACATAGAAACATTATAAAACGTAGCTTGCCAGTATGTATGAAACAAAAAGTACATAACGAATGTATAATTCCAGCTATGACGTATGGTTGTGAGACCTGGAAACTGACAAAACCGATGTAAAATATAATAATCCCCTCAGACAGCAATGGAAAGGTCAATGTTGTGAATATATATATATATATATATATATATATATATATATATATATATATATATATATATATATACATATATATATACTGTATATATATATATATATATATATATATATATATATATATATCATCAGCCGTTTGAGTATCCACTGCAGGACCGGCCTATCCCGACCGAAGTCGGGACGATACAGCCAATGTATCTCTACCAAGTGGCTTAGGCTGTCTGGTATAGATTGTATGTAGGTTGAGAAATGCTTGTAAGTGTAATTGTAGTGTTGGAGTGGCTTTGGATGTGTGTGTAGTCTGAGAACCAAGTGTACTCGGCCCGCGCAAGCCGACTGGGTGCAAGCATACTTTATAGTAAGCGGCACTGGTTCAACCACAGCACCACTTGTGTCCACCAATGCAGAACGTGGCCGATGAACATTCTCAAAGTTTATTACCCTGGCGGGGCGCGAACCCTGGCTCACCCGTGTACGAAACGCACACTCTACCACAGAGGCTCCATATATATATATATATATATATATATATATATATATATATGAGAGAGAGAGAGAGAGATATATATATATATATATATATATATATATATATATATATATATATATATATATATATATATATATATATATATATATATATATATATATATATATATATATATGCATAACAACCACAGGAGAAATGAAAGGAGCGACAGTGAGTACTTTCGTATATTACATTGTCTGAAGATGTAATATACGAAAGTACTCACTGTCGCTCCTTTCATTTCTCCTGTGGTTATCTTGCATACATATCTTCACGGTGAAGTGAAGTTTCTACATACATACATACATATATATATATATATATATATATATATATATATATATATATATATATATATATATATATATATATATATATATATATATATATATATATCATCGCCAGCCATAACTAGTCCACTGCTGAACAAAGGCCTCCCCCAACCTTTTCCACGAATTTCTTGACTAAGCCAATCTTTGCCAAGTTTTCCCTGCAAATTTCTCTATCTCTTCTCTCCATCTCCTGTCTAGCCTTTTTCTGTTACGCTTACAATCTCTTGGTGTCCAGTGAGTCAGACTCTTGCTCCATCGGTTATCCCTTATTCTTGCTCTATGGCCTGCCCACTTCCATTTCTGTTCTTTTATAACTTCTATACTATCTTCGACTTTAGTCTGGTCTCTCACCCAAGTTGATCTTTTCCTGTCTCTTAAAGATATTCCCAACACTGACCTTTCCATTGCTCTCTGAGAACGGATTAACTTATTTTCCATTGATTTTGTCAGTTTCCAGGTCTCACAACCATACGTCATAGCTGGAATTATACATTCGTTATATACTTTTCGTTTCATACAAACTGGCAAGCTACTTTTCATAATGTCTCTATTTTTACCGAAGGCGTTCCATCCAATTGTAATGCTTCTTTTTATTTCCCTATCATGATCTTCTGTTAATTTTAGTATTTGTCCCAAGTAGCTGTACCCCTCAACTTCTTCAAGAATTTCATCGGTTATTCTGATGACGATCTTTGGTGTTTGTGGATTAAACATTAGTTTTACTCCGGTTCATGTTCAGTCC
This sequence comes from Coenobita brevimanus, assembly GCF_032717465.1. NCBI lineage: Eukaryota > Metazoa > Arthropoda > Malacostraca > Decapoda > Coenobitidae > Coenobita > Coenobita brevimanus. The sequence goes on from NC_137005.1 coordinate 11,445,171, forward strand.
TACTTTCAGACTTTCTCTGTTCAGGTCATTTAACATATCTTGCAGTGCCTCCGCTGTTTCTGAGATTAGGGCAATGTCATCTGGAAATCTTAAATGGTTTAGCTTTTCTCCATCTATGTTCACTCCCTTGTTTTCCCAGTCTAGCTTTCTGAAAATACTTTCTAGGCATGGTGTAAATACTTTTGGTGAAACTGTATTTCCCTGACGCACGCCCTTCTCAATCTTAATTTTTTCCGAGTTCTTATGTAATTTAACTGTAGCAGTTCCCTCTTTATATATGTTTTCGAGCAGTTTTACAATGGTCTCATTCACTCCTTGTTCTCGCAATGAATTTATAATTGCTATGTGCTCCACTGAATCAAAAGCCATTTCGTAATCAACAAAACCTAAGCACAGTGGCTTATTATATTCTGTAGTTTTCTCGCTTCGGAATCCTGCCTGTTCACGAGGTTGCTTTTCCTCCAAAATTTTTGTTATTCTGTTCGTAAGGACTTTAGTGAAAAGTTTGTAAATTACTGACAGTAAGCTAATGGGTCGATAGTTACTGAGATCTTTTGAGTCACCATTTTTGTAGAGTAAAATAACTAATGGATTACACCATGTTTTGGGAATTTTCTTCTGTTTTATACATTGAATAAATAAGTGAGCAAGCCTATTTTGTACTTCTACTCCTGCATCCAACAGTAAATCTGTTACTATTCCATCTTCTCCCGGAGCCTTCCCTCTTTTCATATTTTTAAAACAAATATCTACTTCGTCTGGTATTACATCAAGTATTTTACATGTGGCATCTGCAAAATTAGCTATTGACATTACTGTCTTTGATGCATACAGTTCTTTGTAAAATTCTTCAACTCTCTTCACCATCTTATCTCTACGTTTAATGATTTCACCGTTTTTTTTTTTCTTTCAGTTATGTCATTTGTTGCACTCCTAGTGCCATTTTACTTCGGACCTGTTTCAGACTTTTTCCCATTTTGATGGTTTCTTTGAGCTGATCCATGTTTCTCTTTCTTTTTTCTTCTCTTTGTCTTTTGTTGATAATCTTATTTAATCTGCTCGTTCTGTTTCGTCTGTCTTTGTTTGTACTTTCCTTTCCTTTCGTTTTTTCATAAGCTCGAGTGTCTTCTCTGAATATTTCTTGGCTTTGGTTGTATTAGGTTTTCCTACTACCTCTGCTGATTCCCTTAGCACTTTTGTTAGTATGTCATTCAGCTCATCAGTGTCACATTCAGCATTACTTAGAGCCTGAAATCTGTTCCTTATTTCCAGCTGAAAGGCTGCTTTGTTTTCGTTTACTATTATTGGACATGTCTTTTTATCTTTAATCTTCTTTCTTTCACTTCTGAAATTGAATCTGGCTGTGCAATCCACCATTCTATGATCACTACCTACATTTACTTTGCTGATAACTGTGACATTTGTGATCGTGTTATTCTTATCTGCTATAATGAAGTCGATTTCATTCTTTGTTTCTCCATTAGGGCTTCTCCAGGGCCACTTTCTCCCTGTTCTTTTGTGGAAGAATTTGTTCATTATTCTCATGTTAAACATTTCAGCAAAACTTACCAGCATTTCGCCTATTTCATTCCTTTCTCCCACTCCAAATTTTCCCATAAATGCATCTCCATTTTTCGACTTCCCAACTTTTGCATTGAAGTCTCCCATGAGTATAGTATATGTTGTCTTTTCTTCATCCATAGTCTGGGAGATGTCATTATATTATGTTTCTATTTCTTCATCTGGGCTTTGAGAAGTTGGGGCATATACCTGTATGACTTTCAGGGTATATTTTTTGGACAGTCTAATGACAACAAATTCTGCTCTGTCAGATACACTGCTGAATTTAACAATGTTGTCTGCAAGATTTCTGTTAATTAAAAATCCTACACCACTAACTCTTTCATTTTCCCTTCCTCTGTAGTAAAATAGGTGGTTTCTGTCTTTGAGCTGAATTACTTTCACTTTTTTGTGGATCTCACTCAAACCTACAATATCCCAACTAATGTTTTCCAGTTCAGTCATTAGATTATCAAGTTTGTAATCATCTGCGAGGCTTTTTACATGGTATGCATAGATCTTCATGGATTTCAATTTGTTTAATATCCAAGAGTCTAATTTTCCAACACAGTGCCTACTCACTTTCCGTGGCACACTGCCCGTAAGCACAGGAGGCAGTACGGTTGGACCTTTAGTAGACGATAATCCAACAGGAACGCCCGTCAAATCATTTGCAATAGAACTCATGTTTGGTTTGGAGGATTGTGGCAAAGAATCTCACCTCCCTGCCACATAGTTTCTGGTGAGATGCAATTTTTGTGCCACCTTATCCGTTATATTCGGTGGAGCCCTATATATCTATAGGGGCCTTCCCCTATCCGCCACCCGGGGACGCGCCAGGTAGCAGTGGGATCCTGCCCCTGGATATATATATATATATATATATATATATATACACACACACACACATTAGCTGCCACAGTTACTGGTTATAAATAGAACTACATATGTCCATTTGAGACACACTGCAGGATCAGACCTTCTCCGCGGTCTAGGCCTTTCTCAGTGCAAGTACAACAGGGGAAAGTGTATTTGTTGTAAGAGCAGTGAATGATGTCGTGGTGTGGTGCCTATGATTGTGTGTATCCGAGTCTGTAAAGGCTTATATGATGGGCATGAGGTGACTGGAATGGGAGATTTGAAATGACATACTACAAACACCCACTTTAAATGTCCATCACAGCTTATGTTTCGAACACTAAATTCATGGCACACACCGTTGTAAGAAAAACACGCAGGCGCAGAACTACTCCTAAGTCCTCTCATCCATCACGTGTGTTATTCTTAGAGTCGTATTTTAAGTGGCTGTTGAATATTTCGTAGCACCTTTTTTGTATTAGTATTTACCTCTGTACATCACATTTCATTATCATCTTGTACGTATTTATGAAAATTCTGTTGATAGCAGAGAAACATAGACTATAAACGAACATACTAAGACAAATATATCACTGAGGATAAGTTCTTATGAAGTGTGTTATAAAAACCAAGATGAGCCTAACACTGGGAAAAACCAACATCATCTTCATTAGGATAGGAGATGTGATGTACACCCGGAAACCACAATCTCTAGCCCACCTGGGTCGGTGCTGGGTTTTAGTACAGCGACCTTTCTGGACGGCGGCCCACTCAAACCATTGAAGCCTTGTACACACCGAGATACAAAGTCTAGAGACAGTCGAACGATTATGTATCTCGACTCTTGCGAGACAATCCAGATACAGACGGGCGACAGTCCAGAGACACTGGAGACAAGGCAACTTTGTCTCTGGATTGTCTAGAGACTGTTGCGAGACGGTCGCGAGACATTTCTGCTACTTTCTCGCTGGACTGTTGCTAGACAATTGAGAGACAGTCCAGCGACTTTGTAGTGCGTCCGTGATTAAATCATCCACCACGTGAATTTTGAAATATCAGTTTACAACCAACATTTGTCATATTAAACTCAAGAAGTGATATTCCAGTCACAGGCAAAATGTACATGTGAAGATATACATTTATATATATATATATATATATATATATATATATATATATATATATATATATATATATATATATATATATATATATATATATATATATATATATATATATATATATATGTGTGTACCGTATATACCGGTATGTACAGTATATTTCATTTCATTCATTCATCACCCAATCCTACAGTGCCCCATGAGGAGCGTAGGAGCTCGGGGCTAGGCAAGTTGGTCCTGACATTTAAGATGAGAGTGACCAGCCTCACTCATCCCTGAGTGGCATTACGTGAGCAATAAACCCCACCCAACCCTTGGATATAAATCCTCACCGGCTCAATCCGATTGGAGCGCCGTATTTACTCACTAAACCACCAGGCGCCAAAATGTGTTTATATTGTTACCACCCAGCGTAGTAAATGATTTCCTGGTGTACGTGAAACCTTTTGGCTTGTCAGTCAGTGTAGAGTCATCCACAGACAGAAGGAAGAGGAAAGAATGAAGGAATGAAAGACAGAAGATGGAGTGTAAAGTCACCCGTAGGCAGAAGGACGAGGAAGGAATGAAGGCAACACAGAAGAGGAAGGAAGGCAAAAAGAATGGAGGAGAGGAAAGGGCAGACACCCGAGAGCAGCACTACATCGAGTGAGTGGATGGTGAGCGCCCGCACCTACGTATATATATATATATATATATATATATATATATATATATAGATAGATATATATATATATATATATATATATATATATATATATATATATATATATATATATATATATATATATATATATATATATATATATATATATATATATATATATATATATATATATATATATGTGTGTGTGTGTGTGTGTGTGTGTGTGTGTGTGTGTGTGTGTGTGTGTGTGTGTGTGAATAATTGCCAAAACCAACTGTGGAATCACTAAACCTAATATGTCATGACTGAACCATATACGTACCCATAATTTTTCAACGATGTATGTGAAACTGGTAAATATACCATAATTATTATTAGGACTGACCAGTATACATACAGTATAATCTTTCAACGATGATGTATAATTTTTATGCAAAATTAGAGTATATAAATATACTCTATAATTATTTAGGATAGAACCATATACATATAATTATTCAATGTATGGTACAACTGTTATGCATAAATAATGTTAAAATATGTGAATACTGACGCCTCATAGCAGAAGGCATGCATTTTTAAATGCGAACTTAAAAAACACACACACACACACATCCGTCATCCGTTGGCAAATCCCTCCGCACCGAGCAACTTGTATCTTGTCTCCCATATCTAGTGGGAGACAAGATACAGCCGAAATCTTGTCTCTGGACTGTCGCGCGACTGTCCAGCGACAGATTTAGACTTTCCTGAGACAGTCGCGCAACAGTCTAGTGACATTGTTGCGCGACTTTTGCTGGATAAAGTATCTCGGTGTGTACGTGACCCAGAGACAGTGTCTAGCGACTGTTGCGAGACAAATTTAGATTTTTCTGAGACAGATGCGAGACAGTCCAGAGACAATATTGCGCGACTTTGTATCTTGATCTGTACACAACACCCGCAAGAACACACACAGCTTCTATGATTCATTCGAGGCTTCGCTCTGAGTGTGTCATATGTTTAATCAAGTCGCTGTATATAATGCTAACCAGTCATAGTACGGCTGTATAGATGTCACTTTGTATAAGAACTGTATATGGCATTGTATATTCTGCATTATCTTCATGAAACAGGGACACGAAGAAAAATTACCGTTGGTTGTAGTTACGAAAGTATGAATGGAAATAATGACTATCAAAACACCCAATGATCCACACAATGTTTTCAGTGTGTGTGTGTGTGTGTGTGTGTGTGTGTGTGTGTGTGTGTGTGTGTGTGTGTGTGTGTGTGTGTGTGTGTTTCTGCAACACCAAGTTTCATCCGTAATAGCTATGATGTTTCATAAAGGGGTATCTCCATTTAGCATCGGTGATAGGCGACTGACTACTGCGACAGATGTGAAACATTTTTCATTGGTGAAATGACAGACCTCCAAAAAATCGACTCCCACATCCGCATAGGCCTCAGCAAACCATTTTCGTGCTTCTCTGTGCGAGGGAGGCAGTAAGAAGTCGCGCACATAATGTGTGGGAGGGAATAAAGGCCGTTTCACACCGGGTGCGATGCTACACGAGCCAAGTAATGCTGGCGATGCCGAGCCACGTGGCTTTCAATCGCTTGCGTTGTTTTAAATGAGGCAGTTCACACCGGATGCAAAGCTACGCGAGCGATGCCTGCCACACCACTCGCACAGCTTTCCCGATTGCCGGACCGGCGATTTTTCCCGGCATAGCTTTGCTCATGCATGCGCACTTGGTCACTTTGGGACTCGCGCCAGCCGCCCCGCGCTCCCCCTTCCCAGCCCCCAGATGTCAGTCTGATGTCTGTCACGCGAGCTTGAACAAGACGTATCGTCAGAGGGCCCATGTGCAGAATGGAGCAGCTGATAAGAGGAGGTACGGTAATATCCGTGCTTATATGATATGACAACGGAAATATTGTTTAAAGGTCTAAATTTCTCTTCATCCATTTCCAGCTCTTGAACAAGATGATGATATTCACCACATTCTAGTCTTTTCATATTTGTTTCATGTACCCACCTCTTTTGTCTCTTATTGCTCATGGCTACAGTTAACATTAATAACTCCTTCTCCTCCTCCTCCACCTCAGGGGACCACAGAGTACCATCTCCCATCGCTGCAGCCAAGAAATTTGAGTGTGTGTTAGCAGACATAGCTTCTGGTATGAACACTCGCATAGCAAACATCGCGAGCGTACGTCTGCAGCATAGCGTGGCTCGCGTAGCATCGCAGCCGGTGTGAAATGGCCTTTAGGAGGAGGCCGAACATCTGTTGCAGTCTAGTAGATTCCCTGCCCGCCCGATTGCATGAATTTATATTAGCAGATGTAGGTTGGACAGGGTATTAACTTATGGACACGAGGTGTCTTAGTGGTAGCAGGTTTGCCTCGGGATCCTGAAGTCAGGAATTACATCTCCTCCCACGGCGGTGCCTTGTTGGGGGTGGCGGAGGAGGTTGCGCCTAATATAACGTCGTTGGGGCCACGTACACATTCTTTCCTAGCTCTCAGAAATTTGTCAAGGTGTTTAATATGTGATCTTTCGTTACTTCACATATGCTTGCAATGTCTATGCAAAAATATGCATAACTCTTGGGAATCTGTTCAGACAAAACATGTCATTACAATAATCAAATACGTTTACAATGTTTATGCATAACAAATGTGAAAAATATTTTTGAGGTTTCATGTAATCAACAGTCATGTCTACAAAACAATCTTGTTGCTCTATGTGGATGTGTGTGTGAAATAACGAGTAATTAATCCATAGAACTTTGGCAAATTAAGAAATGAAAAGCAAGCACATAGCCATATGGATATAATTACACGGAAGAAGGGAAATATGGATGAACCATGGTTTTGATGGAAACAATGTGCTATGGGACAATGCTCACAATGACGAATGGGCGAACTATCACCGACGCTAAATGGAGATACCCCTTTATAAAATATTATACCTACTACGGATGAAGCTTGGTGTTACAGAAAACACACACACACACACACACACACACACATACACACACACACACACACACACACACACACACAAAGACATAAATGATTACTTAACATATGGGGAAGCATCAGCAAGAGGACACTGCAAAAAACTGCATAAGAAGAGAGGTGATAAAGACGTAAGGAAATTAAGTTTCCGAAACAGAGCAATTGATCAGTGGAATGCCCTACCGAATGAAATAGTGTGTGCCAAAACAATTCACAAATTTAAGGATATGTACGATAAATATGGTTTAAGACACGGGACAGTACAAGCTTGACTCATTCCTGTAAAGATACAATTAGGTAAGAACACACACACACACACACACACACACACACACACACACACACACACACACACACACACACACACTGAAAACATTGTGTGGATCATTGGATATTTTGATTGTCATTATTTCCATTCATACTTTCGTAACTACAACCAACGGTAATTTTTCTTCGTGTCCCTGTTTCATGAAGATAATGCAGAATATACAATGCCATATACAGTTCTTATACAAAGTGACATCTATACAACCATACTTTGACTGGTTAGCATTAAATACAGCCACATGATTAATCATTTGACACACTCAGAGCGAAGCCTCTAATAAATCAGTCAGCTCAGACGTGCCTGAGACCTGTGGTAGTGTTGTGCTAGTGTGCTTTAGTGATCTGTGATAGTGGTTGTGTTAGTGTGTTGTAGTGATCAGCGATAGTGCTGTGCTAGTGATCCGTGAGAGTGTGTGTTGTGGTGACCCGTATTGACCCGTGATAGTGAGTGCTACCTTGTGTGAACTAGTGCGTAATGGCTTCCTCGGCAGAGAGCGTGTCCCCACTGCAGGTACTGAAAAGGACTACCTTGAATTAAAGGAGGAACTTCTCGAACTGAAGCGGGAGGTACAAATTCTCAGGCAGGAGAAGGCACAGATGAGGGAATTGTTGGAGGAGATGTTGGAGGAGAAAGAGAAAAAGGCTGAAGGTTGGACTCTAGTTAACAAGGGTGCAACGAAGTTCACCCTTAAAAAGCAAACGGAAATTAAGACAACTAATACATTCGACGCACTACAGGACGAATGTGAAGGGAAGGCAGAGAGGGAAGTAGAGGAGAAGGACGGTGAGAGAACTTCCAGTACAGGTAAGTATAAACAGAACAAGAAAGGTAAGAAAAATGTTGTTGTTGTTGGAGACTCCCAGGTGAGATATCTGAACAGGGCCATGTATACTCCACTCGCTAAACATGTGTGTCTTCCAGGGGCCAGGGTGGCTAATGTGGTAGAAAAAATTTCAAATATCGTAAAGGAAAGTGGTGACAAACCCACTGTGTGCCTCAGTGTAGGAGGCAATGATATTAGTAGCCGTAAGAGTGAGGTACTGTGGAAAAGGTACAAGTTGATGTTAGAAAAGGTTAGGGAGAGGGGAGGAACCCCTGTAGTGCTTGGTGTTTTACCAAGGTGGCGGGTTGGAAGGGAATGGTTGAGCAGGACAATAGGGTTTAATTGCCGCCTTGAAAGGTATTGCAAAGATAATGCAATACCTTTCATAGACAGCTGGGACCGGTTTTATGGACGGAGTGCCTTGTATAGTTGGGATGGGACTCATCTTAGCAGGCAGGGAGTTACTGTTTTAGCTGGAATGATAGATAGGGAGTTGGAGGGATTTTTTCGAGATTGAGAAGTAGGTGTACAGGAAGATGCAGCAACTACACTCAGAAATCATTATTACCATGTTTGGATAGATGCATCGATACTTGCAAAATTAAGAACAAAAGTTCAACCAATAGTGTAGATACATCCACTCAGGCACCTCAAATTGAGCAGGCGATGATAGATGATAGAACAAGCGATGATAGAAGGGCGATAAGCGATAGTACAAAAAATTGTTATATTAGTAAAGTAAAGAGTTTCCCAGTTAGTAATAAAATAAATAACAGCAAATGCCAAGGTAGAGGCATAACTACTAGTAATAATCTGAAAGTGTACTACACAAACAGCCGGAGTTTACGTAATAAAATGGATGAACTGAGGGCTTTAATTTGTACAGAGAAAATAGACATTGCCGTTATTAGTGAAACTTGGATGAATACAGACACTCGAGAATTTTTAGCAGAATATCAGATAAAAGGCTATAATATTTTTGTGTCAAACCGTCAGGGAAGAAAGGGGGGAGGGGTAGCTATTTATGTAAAGGATTCATTAATCTGTTATAATAAAGAAGACATTAAAGTAAATAGGGACACAGAAAGTGTCTGGGTTGAAATTAGTAACAATAGGGAGAAATTAGTCTTAGGAGCAATTTACAGATCTCCAAAATTAAGTAGAGCTGATAGTAAATACCTCTGGCAGGAAATTAGGAAAGCATCACAGTCCAGCTTAGTAATAATTGTAGGGGACCTTAATCTGCCAAGGATAGATTGGAGAATTCAGACAGGAGATGCAGAGTCAGAGGAATTTCTAGAGGTAGTACAGGATAATTTCCTGTATCAGTATATCAGGGAGCCCACCAGAGGTAATAATATACTAGATTTGGTTTTAGCTAATAAAGAAAATATCATTAGCGATATAGAGGTTGGTGGACGACTTGGTAATAGCGATCATGAAGAAATTAAGTTCAAATTTATTTGGGATGTCTGTTCCACTGAAAATACCTCCACCGTTCCTAATTTTCGTCTAGGAGATTTCGATGGCTTAAGAGCTTATTTTCGAACGGTATTCCACAGGGAGATTAGCTATTGGAGGGAATGCCAGGTCAGTGTGGAATCCCAGGTCATAGGTCAGGCGCAGGAAACACCTGGGGATGTCCGTCAGGTGTCTGTGAGGGAGGAGGTGGTAGATAGGAATGTAGTCCAGGTGACGGAAATTAACTTAGCTACAGTACCAAGCAGACGTTCAACCAGTGAGAAGTATAACGAGTTAATAAATATAATACACGGAGGCCAAGATAGATATATTCCTTCAAAGCCGTTTAGAACTAATAATTCGGAACCTAGATGGTTAAACAACAGATTAAAATCTCTCATAGGCCAAAGGAAAGGAATATATATATAAATAAAACGTGGAGAGGAACACTTACGTAACCGGTACACAATTTTAAATAGAGAAGTAAAGAGGGAGATAAGAAAAGCAAAGAGAAGTTATGAAATTAAGGTTGCCAGTGAATCAAAAGAAAACCCCAAGGGTTTTTATCAAATGTACCGAACGAAAAATAAAGACAGGATAGGACCACTCAGAACAGAATCAGGTGACATTACCAGTGAAGATAAAGAAATGTGCTCCATCCTAAATAATTATTTCATATCAGTATTCACCAAGGAAAATCTAAGCCTGGTCCCTCAAGCAGCAAATATTTACCATGAGAATACGGAAAATATTCTTAGTAAAATAACCATTAGTAAGGAGGACGTATTGAAAGAAATTAATAAGTTAAAACCTCAAAAATCGCCAGGTCCGGACGATATATATGCAAAAATTATAAAAGAAACCAAAGAAGAATTATGTCAGCCACTTTTAACGTTATTTAATGACTCTTTAAGTTCACGAAAAGTTCCAGAGGCGTGGAAAACCGCAAACGTAGTGCCCATCTTTAAAAAGGGTGATAAATCAGCTGCGTCGAATTATCGTCCTATAAGTCTAACGTCAATAGTAGGAAAAATGTTAGAGTCAATTTTGGCAAATAAGATTAGAGAACACTTAGAAAGATTTAATCTTATAAACGAAAGTCAGCACGGATTCAGGCAAGGACGATCCTGCCTCACAAATTTGTTGTCATTCTACTCGGAGGTCTATGAGGCAGTAGATAGCGATAAAGCTTACGATGTTATTTATCTGGACTTTAGTAAAGCTTTTGATAGGGTCCCACACGAAAGGTTAGTTAGAAAGGTTCGAGCACACGGTATAGACGGCGATATCTTAAAATGGATAGAATCCTGGCTGAAAGGACGAATGCAGAGAGTATTAATAAATGGAACTAAGTCGGACTGGGGATTAGTAACTAGCGGTGTACCACAGGGTTCAGTACTCGGTCCCTTATTATTTATCATATATATAAATGATCTAGACTTAGGAGTCAATAGCAGCATCAGCAAATTTGCCGACGATACAAAAATAGGGCGTATCATTAACTCGACTGACGATTGCCATAACTTACAGAAAGACCTCGATACATTGTCCAAATGGTCTAAAACTTGGCAAATGGAATTTAACGTTGAAAAATGTAAAGTACTTAACGTAGGCAAGACCATTGGAGATACTAAATACAGCTTAGATAACAAAGAAATTAGCAAATCGGAATGCGAGAGAGATCTAGGAGTTATGATTAGTAACGACCTTAAACCTAGGCAACAGTGTATTAATGCGAGAAATAAAGCAAATAGGGTCCTAGGATTTATTTCGAGAAGCGTGAGGAATAGATCATCTAAAGTAATACTAAAACTTTATCTAGCATTAGTAAGGCCACATTTAGACTACGCAGTACAATTCTGGTGTCCTTACTATAGAATGGATATTAATTCGTTAGAAAATGTACAGAGAAGAATGACTAAAATGATACATGACGTCCGGAACCTGTCATATGAAGACAGACTGAAAAGACTAAGTCTGCATTCGCTAGAGAGGCGTAGAGTAAGGGGAGACTTAATTGAGGTGTTTAAGTGGATGAATGGTATAAATAAGGGAGATATTAGCAAGGTACTTAAAGTGAGCATACAGGATAGAACTAGAAATAATGGTTTCAAACTAGAAAAATTCCGTTTCAGTAAGGAAATCGGTAGAAATTGGTTTGGTAATAGAGTAGTAGACGAATGGAATAAGCTACCTAGTAAAGTAGTTGCTGCCTCTTCCATTGAGAGTTTCAAGCATAGGCTAGATAAGCATATGACAAATAAGGGGTGGATATAGAATAAAGAAAATCTTATAACCAATACTAATTCAAAAAAAATTTCTTTTCAGGTTACACTATGATAGTCTCTATTCTCCTTTCACACTTTCCTGTAAAATGTCCAAGCCAGTTTTTCTATACGGCGTGGTGTTCTTTCTGACTTTTTCCTGCCGGCTTCGGCTGGAGGGTTTGGAGGGCGGGGGAGAGCCTTCTTCTTTGCTGTCCTTATCTCATTCTAGTAGTTCAGTTACTCTTCTAGGAGCTGCCTAGCATGGGCCAACCGGCCTACTGCAGTTATCCTCTCTTCTTATGTTCTTATGTTCTTATGTTATAGTTTGAGTGGGCCGGCGTCCAGAAAGGTCGCTGTACCAACCCCCGGCACAGACCCAGGTGGACTAAAGATTATTGTTTCCGGGTGTACATACTGAAAATTGCGTTATGAATTCTGTGGATACAGTTAATGTAGTTTTTTGGAAGGTGGGAGAGCCCACAATCAATTCACTTTATGTCGTGCTAACTTCAAGCTACTCAGTGGTGATTGACATGCTTAGTGGTTTCTTGCAGCTCAAGAGACAATTCACATCGCTGGGTGGTAAACATGGAACCAAATGGACACCTATACGTCTATGGCTTTAAGGCGTTTCGAGCAGGTGACCCATGACGGCTTATATCCAAAGCGTGGTTAGGGTATAATTTTTCACCTACCACTTCACAGGGGATTGTAACTAGTCATTTTCACACATTAATTCCCCAGTCTAAGTAGAATGGCATTGTGGTCTTAACGTTCCTGATTGGATAATAATGGATGGTATGATTTGAAACATTAAGAAATTGTTGAAAGTAGGAGCAACTGTCTTTGATTTTCATCTTTCGAGTCTAGTGGACAGCTAGTTAATTGGTAAATGATTCGATTGGAGGCTGCCGTGCCTTAAACTCAGATATATGAAGCCTTGAGGTGGCTAGATATATTTCTGTCAAGTAAAATGCTGCCAGGAGCGTTGATAAGCCTCCCTATGTTACAGTGCTCCCAACTACGGTGGCGTAGCTTTAGGTGTTTGCGCCTCAAATGGGATAATTTGAGATTTTGTTACTTTTTATATTCATTTACTCATTTTAGAGGTCGATGGTTTTTGCGCTAATTTACATAATTTTTAACATGCAATAGTGTGGCTGGGGGCACTCCTCATCCTCTCATGTGACACAGGGGCACCCATAGAAAACACTGCACTGAGTGACAAATTATTTCCTATAATCCAGAAAATCGTTTAATACATTGGAGGGGAGGGTAACCATGTAACAAAACAATACGTATTCCCAATGTGTCAACAAAGTGGGTTGGCAAAGGGCTAGCTTCCCGCTTTGTAAAAGAGCAAACTAACATATACAAGAAAGAATCCCTGGACTCAGATTGACCTAAAATTGATGTCAGAGGTGCAAATGAGATGAAAGAACAAGAGATTGTCTTTTTTTTTTTTTTTTTTTTTTGTCCGACTCTGGGCATAGGATCCACGGCCTGCTCCCACGGCCCAGTTGTCCTCCTGCATAAAAAAACACCTCCACATGTCACCACCTCGGCCCTAACACCCACCGTCCATACTGAATACATGCTAGGGCTGTTTCATACAGGACTGGTGTATCGGTATTACTTTTACATGTCGGCGGGCCTTCTGATAGATCAATAGAGTCTGCTTTTATGAAATTCAGATCCTTAAAATGTTCCCACCCCAGCGTGGATTCGAATCTGGATGCATTAAGACTGCAGGCCACTTCTCTATCGATTCACCCACTGCCTTTAATATGCTTAAGTTGACAGACAGTGGATGACTAAGATAAAATCGAGAAGTGAGTATGTGATATAATGAGAGTATGGATTTCATATATGTGGTGTAGTAGATGGGAATGAGAGGTAAAAGGAGGATATATATATATTGCTGCATGCAGTAGATGGAAGAAGGGTATACAGGAGTTGGGATCAGCTATATCTTGGATTGTTTGGGTATAAATGAAAGTGAAAATAAAAGAAGGACAATTGTTTGTGTGTATACCCCAATGGAGAAGCGAGTTGTTAGTATGGAAGATAAGTTTTAGATGAATGTGAAAACATGCATGGAAAAGTTCGAGAGAAGTGAGAAAGTGTTTATGACTGGGACTGTGAATGGGAAATTAAAAAATGTCATAGTAGATCGTATGGTTGGTGAGTGGGTCGTACCTACTAAAGTGAAGGGAAAAGCTAGTGCGTGGTGGACATTTGTGAGCGAAAGGGCTTGAAAATAGCCAAGACCTTTTGGGGACAAAATGATCCCCAGCTATGTGTGACAAGTGGTGAGGAGGATGGATGATGAGGTGTATGAACGTAAGGCAACGATTGATTATGTAAGTATCGATGAGTGAATGGTATCTTTGCTGGATACTAGAGTGTACAGTTCATGGGCGACAGGATTAATGCCTAAGATAGAGGTGGAAAAGTATTGTGTTAACAGGGGAAGAAAAACAGGAGGATGCATTTTCTGCGAAGATAATACAAAGGCTGTAGAAGGATAAAAAATGGAGGAATACAAGATAAAGGTGGAGGAGCAAGTGGGTTGAAATGATATGGAGCTGATGAAGGATGTGGAAAGCAAATGTAAGAAATTTAAGGGAAGAAATCCGTGCAATTTTGAGGTAGTGTGTTGGGTGAAGAGAAGACGTTAGAGGATGCAGTGAACAGCTTGGTGGAAAGAAGCTGAGACTACAGTATATGTGGATGTGAAAAAGAACACATACAGTTACTGGATTGAAAGTTGAGGAATCAAGGATGCTGAGAGATGGAAAAGAGAATTATACGTAGAAAAGAGGAGACATGAAAAAAAAACAAAAAAAAAAACAGAAAGAGTAAAAAAAATAAAAAAAAGTAGATTAGGAGTTTTGATGCAATCTGAGGGCATTTTGGAGAATGAAAAAAAAAAAAATGTTTTGGAAGGTCAAGAAAGGAACATGGCTAACAAGGAAAGCAGAAGAAATGTGAATGATCAGAATCCCTGAGCGTTAGTGAGGAGAGGAGAGAATGTTGGCAGATGGGGAGAATGCACTATGGAATAGCTAAAAACCAAAAATCAGACAATATAGGGGATTGGGAAATGGTTGGAAGAAGATGAAAGGCGTGTTGGGAGAAAGAGATTTGGAGGATTGAAGTATCTGAAGAAACTTAAACTGGAGTAATCCCGAAGAATTGATGGAGTCTGCGGAGATATGTTGAAATATGATGGAGAGATAGTGATAGAATAGATATGGAGGATGTGCAGATTGGCCTAGGAAGAACATAGGGCCATGGAGGATTGGAAGTCAAGTATAATAATTGTTCCCAATACAAAGGAGAAAGGAAAAGAGAAGTGTGTTGCAATGATAGGGGTATATGCAGGGTTGGAGTAATTGTAATTTAATTGAAATTTAATTAGTTACAAAAATATAGTAATTGCATTCATAATTGTAATTGAAAATAAAATTGAAGTTATTGTAATTGTGATTAATTGATAAGTTAATAACTGTAACAATTGTAATTGTGAAAGAAGAGGAAAGTGGTACTGGTATGGTAACCCTGTACCAAGCTGTCATTGTGGGATTAAGATGCCACGGGATTAACCCACCTAAGCCGCGTTTTGACAGTGCTACTGACTTTGTCCCGAACACCTGTTCTCTCATGGGACCTGACCCAGCTCCTTGTCCCCCTTAGATTGGAAATGCCGAGGCCAAGGATCTTGTGTTGGAAGAGGGGTATGGCTCCTGCTCCTCCCTAATCGCTAGATTTTACCAGTCACCGATGCCAACGTCACCAGAGAACTCCTCCTACTCAGGTTGCGTGGGAGAGGCTGGACTGAATAAAAAGGCGCAGAGAGAGAAGTCTTGACACACTCGTTCACACTTTGTCCTCGAGACACATTCCTCACGGCTCACACACACACACTCTCTCTTCCCATCTGCGAACTATGTTAACGGAGGCTGCTAACTGACGTCTCGTGTCCTTGGTTGTGATAATTCAGAAGGCCGATACACAGCATTTAACACTGTATCCGCCCATGAGGAAACTGTCAAACAGTTCAGTATTCAAGGCAAAGTAAAGAAAGTTGTAGCTGATAACGCATCTTAATGGTGAATGCATCTGACGTTTCCTTGCCAAGTTTCTACATAGATCAGGAAGAAAAGGGGGCTGGAAATTCATGTGACCCCAACATCATTGATGAGGATATTTGCTTAGATGATGTTCTGACTTACCACCCTCAAAGAATGGGATGTTTTGCACACACTCAGCAACTGTGTGTGAGATATGGGTTTACTCATCCAAATGTAAAAAATTTACTACTCTCATGAACGTTTCAGAAAATTGCATCCTTGATCGTCTCACTGAGGAAATCAACAGCAGCTGCATCTTACCTTCGATATATATGGGATTGTTCTCCAGACACACTGTGACAAAATTGAATTCGCAGCTGAAAATGGTGAAATCTTTAATTAAAAACCCTATAGAGGTGAATAGTGCAATTGATCTTCTGTTCCAGAGAGAGCAGAGGAGTAAGAAAATCATACCAGTGGAAATTTCTTCCTTAAAGGAACTTGTGATTGTCCTCGAACCTTTTCATGTGGCCATGGAAGTTGTGGAGGGACAGAAGAAGGTGACCATAACTGCTGTTGGACCAGAGATTCAAGGACTTAAACACTCACTGGGAATCTAATTCATAATACCAATTTACAGTAATGTGAACAACTGGCTAAAGTGCTATTAGGCTCTGTGAAGAAAAGATTGGATCCATGCTTGGAAATGAGAGATGTTCAAGTGGCGGCTTTTTTGGATCCTAGGTTCAAACTGGACTGGCTTTCATTACTACAGCAGAAGGACCAAGTGCTGGCATATGTCAAGGAAATGCTTGAAGAATTGGAGCTTGTCAACAATGGATAAAGAGTGTGACAAGGATGATCTAGCAGAAGGATTACCGGAAACAAAAAGACTCAAACTGTTCTCTTTTATACCAAAGTGTTCAATAAAGCCCCAAAATCAACGGGGATCAGAGGGAACCACAATGTCAGTGAGTCATTTGTTGAAGAAATATGTAGAGGAAGGAACTCTGCCAGTTTCCAGTGATCCAGTGCCTTACTGGAAAGAAGTGTCACAGGCTTCGCATCCACTGAAGAACCTTGCAAGAAAGGTAACTGGGTGTATTGCTACATCTGCTCCATCAGAGTGAGTTTTCAGCATTGCTGGAAATTATTTCACTGCGAACAGATCTCAGCTTGGTGTCACTTCTTTCCGTTCAGTGTTATTAAGTGCACAGTGAATTGTTTTAAAAGCTACATGCTCTTCAGTTACTATCTGCAGTTTGTACTAAAATGAAATCTTGATTTTTGTTTTCAAATTTGTTTGTGCCACTGTAAACAAAGGACAACCTTGCAATGCAAAATTTTTATTTTTCTTAACCAGAATGATTTTTTCTCAAATTTGGGAATTTGTAATTATAACTGTATTTATAATTGATTTTGCTTAGCAGTAATTGTAATTGTAATGTAATTGCTATTTCCTAATGTATTTGTCATTATAACTGTAATTTTAAAACAAAGAAAGTAATTGTAATTGTAAATGTAATTAAATTTTTGAAGTGTAATTGCTCCAGCCCTGGGTATATGTCTTCTCGGTGTAAGAGAAACAATATATGGCAGGTTACTTATCAGTTGAATTCGGAAAAAGTAAAGGAGGAATTAGCTGGCGAAGAACAAGGGGATATTTAGAAGGGAAGAGGCTACATAGGTCAGACATTCGTATTAAGATACTTTGGGAAAATTGTCTAAAGAAAGGAAAGAAGTTTTATGCTGCCTTCATGGGTCCAGAGAGTGCATACGACAGGTATAATGGACAAAGATTGTTGAAGGTTCAAGTTGATATGCAGTTTCTTCCTGTGCATTCAGAGAAAACATGGAAACTGCATAGCTAATCCTGCAATACGCATGCTGATTTGAAAGATTTAATAAATAATATTTCAGCGTCATAAAAAAAAAAATGGTATCCCGATGTCAAAGCCACATGATTGGAATGATTGCACATGTGAATGATATATCTTATTATAGAGGGTATAAGAACTGTGATATCTCAGGATGCACTCAGTGAGCCGAAGTAGTAGCAGTAATACTGTAGTAGCAGAAATTTTCCGAAAGGTTGGGGTCTGCTGATTTCAAAAATAAAATGACAAAAAAAAAAAAACGTTAAGAAATTACTAAAGTTCTTCAATCATGTGGTCAATACCCATGGTATTCAAATATCAGAAGATATGATCAAGGCTTTAAGGAACTATTCTGCCCCCACTGATGTCGATGGCGTCCGTAGTTTTTTTTAGGCCTCTCTGGGTATTATCGCCAGTTCATTGTAGGTTATGCCCAAATTGCATCGCCTCTAACAGAATTCCTAAAGAACGATGTGCCCTTTGTGTGGTCCAAGAATCAAGCTTTGGAATTTAACACCCTACTGGAAACGCTCAAAAATGTAATTGTTTTGGCCTTTCCAGATTATTGCAACCCATTCCTCCATTACACTGATGTCTCTGCAAAAGCGTGGGAGCAGTGTTAATGTGGGCTGGCGATGACAATCACAAACGTGTAATACCTTATCCTACTTCCGTTCTTCACTCTGCCGAACGTAACTACAGTGGCACTGATTAGAAATTCCTCACTGTAGTTTAGGGTCAACACATCCGAGTCACTGGGTATGGCTACCTGGTTCATAACCAAACTGATGACATGCCTCTGTGTGATCTTTTCAAAGGGAACAATTTGACAGGCAGTATTCTTCGATGATCAGTGATACATCATTTGAATACGTTCCTGGTAAATCTAATTTGATAGGTGATACCTTGTCTTGCTTCATTGCTAGGATATCATATCCTATGGATTATTTACCATTGGATCATGATATTTTCTGGGGTAGTTAGTGTACTGATTCGGTCTCAGGGCACTCATTTCTTAGAGTCTGGAGATAATTCCAGCTTATCAAAATTATCAGTACCCTGCTCTGACTTTGAGCTTCAAGATGAGATTTTGTACCATAATGCTGTTCTAACAAGAAAAGATTTACTACGACGTGGAATACGGCAGTTGGTTATCCCATCCAAGTTGATTAATGCTCCATTATATGTTATTCGTAATTCTCCAAATGCTTATCATCCGGGAAAGAATCCGTGGTGGTGTCAAGCACATCTTTTATGCTACTAGCCCACAGTGCATCGTGATTCAAGTATTTTTTGTGCTCGAAATAAAGGGTCTATTATATCTCCAGCGCCGCTTCTACAGTATCCTATTTCATCTCATCCTTGAGAAAATGTATCAAATGACCTACTTAAACTGCCTCTCATGGAATTTGAAAACGAGTACTTATTCGTTGTGGTTAATCACTGTTTCGTTTCAACATCCTGTGCCACTTAGAAATGAAACAGCCATCACGGCATTTTTCCTTACTCATTATCAAATGCTATCATCACAGATAATGGTACCGGGTTCAACAATTCCCTCCATCATGAAATCTGTCAGCAGTGGGGTGTCATTAAATGTAATGTAATGTTGTACCATCCAGCCTCTAGTGGCCTGGTCAAGCGTAGAAATCAGAAAAACTTCGAGAGTCTACACCACCTGGTTGGTAAACGAAGTTCATGGGATGAGTGGATTCTGCAAGCAGTTGCCTCAATAAATTACTCCTTAAATAGGTCCATTGGTGATACGTAACTCTTTGTCGTGTATGACTTTGATAAAAGTCTACCATTTTCATTACTCATGGATAAATGAGCACCATTTTACAACTTTGATGATTATGTTAAAATTAAGTTCACAGATTTCCAAAAGATCTATCAATATGTTCAGGAATATTTGGCACTGTCCGTGGAGGAAATGCTGCACAAACAACACCGTGCTGAGTCTGATACTGTTATGGAGGAAGGTGATTTGGTGTTTAATTATTCACATGATGAAACTTCTAAATTGCGTGGAATATTTTAAGGGCCGTCCTATATTCTCTCGCGACTCGATAATAAGTTTGAGATCAAAGATCTGTCCACTTCGGAGCTTAAGTGGGTACATAATGATGATCTGAAATCAGCCTCGTGATCCCACCTCCCATGATTCCGCTTCATCCTTCACATCTGCGTCATTCTTTTCTTCTCCCTCTTTATCCTTCACGTTTTCTACTTCATCATCATCATCATCATCATCATCATCATCATCTTTTTCTTCTCCTCTTCTTCCTCCTCCTTCTCCTCCAGTCATCTTTGTTACTACCGACAGAAACTTTGCTCTGCATATTGTTCTACTGTCTCCTGTGGTATTTGTTCTTCATCTGCCCAAGAGGAATGTATTATCCACTTCTATTTTTCCAACATTTCTCTCGGTAGGTACAGTGCTATGGCGACTCTGGCATTTAGCTCTGGGGTTAGCAGTCTTCTCATACTCGCTCACTCATACCATCCTTTATCCGGGGGCCCTGGTGTGCACATATGGAGAACTAATGATTATCTAGGATGTCACCTCCACTCGTTATGACCTGGAACCACTTACATCAGTGACACATAATACCCCTATGTTTCAAACCCGTTGTGAAACCATTAAGTTCCCTTCTTGCTTCTGTTATAAGCAAGCGCATGAATGGCGCTTTGTGAAAAACCTTGCACACGCCTCTACAATGGAAATTGACCTATAAGCGTACTGCCTTTGCCCATTTCTGTGACTCCTGTGGGAAGATTTTATGTTCAACATGACGTCTGTAATGTCGGTGGTGACATTCTGGAAAGTATTTTAGGCGCTGCAATGAACAAGGATCTTTTGGACTTCTATCCTCATTTGGAAAATCTGACCTTTGCTCTTGTGTTTTAAAACAAAATTATGAAAGCTCATCATGCCCTCCTTCAGAAAATCTTTCTTCACCAAAACGAAGTTCGTGCTCATCTGAATAACTTCTCTGATGTTCTTCACAAACTGTCAACGAACATTAATGTTGTGGTTGAGTTGTATGTGATGTTGCATGCTGGTAATTTGTGCTTGTTCATTAATTCTTTAAAGTCCCCAGTACATGCCTTCCTTCCCATGTTATCTGACCCTGTTGTGGCCTATGCTACTCTGGATTTAGTTCCCATGTCTGATTCTGTTTTACCTTGGACTCACACATATTATAGTCAATGGACTCACACAAATTATAGTCAGCTTCACATTTTCCCGTTTTCTTTGCTAGAATTTTATTACCATGTGTTAGAGGCTACCTTCATTTCTAAGGCACTTGTCGTTTATGGTCCCCTTCGCTCTATTCTTATATCAAATCTGTACAAGATAACTACTTTTCCTGTTCTTTTTAGTATTTCCCTTCTTCAGGCTCAATTTTCTTCAGAGCTCTTTTTTATGTCCCATGATTGTATGTTAGTTTCCTTGATTTTTTCTGCAACATTTCAGCGTTGTTCTTCAGTCATTCCTACCTTTCACTTGTGTCCTTCCTCCTGTTCACCATGCTCCCTAATGTGGCTGCCCCATGTGAAGCTCTTTTTTTTTTTTTCGTCTTGTCTCAATGCATCTTCAGAAACGTTCCAAATGAGTTGATTTTCCATGCTTATGTTGATCATGTTCAATATTTTGTTTTCCGTGAAACAGTGTCTGTTATATCACTTGCCCTGATCATCCTGTTCGCTCTGTGCGTGCCCAAGGGTTGTACATGGTGCCTGATACGTATGCACTCAAATCTACCTTTGTTTTTACTAATCCCACCAGTCAACATTTTGCTGTGCGTACGCATTCTTTCCGTGTTTTCAAGTCTCATAATAGATTATTCACTCATCCCTCCCATGGACTGTCATTTACATCAGAAAATTCAGCAGTCGATACTGGATGGGGCAAAACAATCTGTAGAATCTCTTGTGGAGGTTATCCCTTAACACCATGTGACATGGGACAACAGAAAATATACAGATACATCCAAACCATGAATGAAGCAAAAACAAATATCTGAAATGAATATGATGAAGGGTGGTGGTTCGGGGGAAGAAAGGTCGTTATGGAGTAAGGACCGAAATGTCTTTTGATAAATGTGCCTGAGTCAGCCCTCAGTGGATTGGGCGTCAAGAAATAGACACAGAGAATGTGCAGGTATGCCAGGAAAATAAGCAGTGCAGTAAAGTTTGCGAGATGGTTTGTTTGTGCTGAGACACCATTTATGAAGGTCCTTTTTTTTTTTTTTTTTTTTTTTACCCATGCATTTCGTCACTTTAGCCACTTCCTTGCGAGAAATTAGATTTATTCCTTTCACAAAATACAGGAGGAAATCTTTTTACAGAAAGGCTGAAATAGTCTCCATTAACCCCTTCAATATGACAGGTTTTTCATTCCTTGTTCTACCATTAGGTCGTTTTATCTTAGGTAGGCACGTAACACTGCAGTGGTCACACGTCCGATATACTGGATAATTAAGAATCAGAGTGATCCAGGTCAATATCCAATCCCAAGTCATCTCTGTGGATGTAGGAGTCTGAGACTAGACATCCACAGTTTACATTAATGAAAGTTAGGTAACATGTTTACCCAGATGTAGTGGTAAAATTTCAAAATCGCATGATTTAATGCAGCCTCTTCAAAGACTCGTCGACGCACCATGACTCCCACATGCTATGATCACTCTTGTACATGACCTTCACTCATGCTCAAAATATTACCCTAAATCTCGGAGAGCTCACGTGTTATCTCGAGCCGTACATCTGAAGGAAACGTTGTGACGATGGGAAGCCTTTTGATGTTCTTACTCTTACAATGATTTAAGGGCAACCCAATGCTATTTCTCGTAATGTTATAGGATATTTGGCAATTTTACACTTGAACCACAATAACTGATCCAACGTAATTTTGCAGCTGATTTGAAGCAGGGAAAACCTTTTAATTATATACTACATGCAATACGGTGAAACATGTAATACATTATTTCAAACGGCTGTTATATTTCAAAATAACAGGGTTCTGAATATAATAATGCATATTTTGTTGGGTGCCCCTAAATATGTACGTATTTAATTTAATCGTTCCGATATTTAACATGTAGTATATTGCAACAAATAATTGAATAGTATAATTTTGACTGGGAGTAATGTTCAACTTTATATTCAAACCAAACTACTTTTGCTGATCGACACAGTTTATCGTAAAAATAGCTACTCCCTGGAAAGAAAAATGTTGTGGCATTATGATTATACTGTATTTGTTTTGAAAACTGAACCTAGAATGAGGGCATGGCAGGTTCAAGGCCTTTTTCTCATGGGCTGCACAAGCCCACTCATTGGGGTAAGTTTCTCTTTGATTATTGCGGCAAACGACTTCATAGGCTAAACATCACTTGCCTGAAGGGAAAGAAGAGAGGTCTACTGCCGAGGAATGTTACCTCTCCCGGGACGGAGTCTATCGAGGTATTGTTTTTGGCTAAATGAAATTGCATGAAACCTTCAGGATATGTGGACATTGGTCTCAGAAGGAACTGATTTAATTGTGAAGGCAATGTCTTCAAGTCTGAAAGGTGATAAGCCAGGTCAAGGAGTTTCACCGAGGGAGTTCTTGAATGTGAAGTTAGTTGCACTGTTACCATAGGCTTTAATTTGGAGTTTCACATAGCAAGTTGAAATTGAAGCTAGCTGCTACTTTAATTGCTTGCTGACACTGAACGGCAGTACCGAATCAGTAATTAACAGCACTAAAATAACTGCTATCGAGCGAAGTTTGTTGTGCCCTGCACCACTTGTATATAAACTTTATTATCTACTAAAGTAGGTAGCACGAGCACAAGAAAAGTGGCACAATCGCTATTTCCAGCCTCATCTAGCACTATTACACCTTTACACGGGCACTACTTTAAAAGCTTACCTTGCATCACTGCATTAACTTATGTGTATTTTGTTTTCTTATTTCTGTTTTCCCGGATTCTGTATTTACTATATTGTCAAGGTAATGCGTATTCTGAGGGGAAAAAACTATTAATTTTCCATTTATTTTGGATCACTTGAATTGTAGGGAGAAGAGGTGAGTGGTTAGAGAGGATTATCCCCTCAACCCAACGTAGGGGAAGGATGGATTTGCCCTCTCCATCCCCCCCCCCCCCTCACGGGACATACGCCCGTGAACTCACTGACACTTTTTGCTGTATACTGTAGTTTACTTCTCTATACGGCACTGTGATTGCCAAGGGTGTTACTTGTTCAACGTATATTCGTAAATAACTGATATACTGCGTACGTAAGAGTATTAATGGAGACTTCATAAACCGCCCCCGACGAGGGTTTTCTCCTAAGCTCACTGAAATCGTCTAGCTATAAAAAAAAAAAAAAAAGCAAAAGCATCAAGGCGATGAAGGGGTTAAGGGTTCCTCGCTTAGGACATTATGCAGATATGTTAATAATACAAGACCATATAGACATGTCATAATGCGAATTACGAATATACAAAGTCAGAAAGAGTTGTATGGGAGCCGTCAGGGGCCACGGCAACACTGCGTAATACGAGTACTCTGAACTGACACCAGTCATATGCACTGTTCATCAGCTAATTGCCCCATACAATTATTTGACTCCACGAGAGCGATGTTTTATTGCCGCGTGTTTTTTACGGTTTTGAAGTAAATACCACCACCACCATTATCGCCAGCAGCAGCAGCAACAACAACAGCAGCCGCAATAACAGCAGTAGCCGCTTCTGCTGTGTACATGAATGTGTATCAGCCATTTTGGGTTCATTGTAGTCTCAGACTTTCTCTTCGGAATGAGAGATATAGCTAGAATTAACCAACCCCTCCCCTTGCTGGCAAAGTGCGAATAGGGAAGATGGATGTATAGGAAGAATGATACTTTTGAAAGTCGAAGTCTTGTAATATATACGTTTTAATGTTATAGGGTCTGTATATACCATCAGTAAAGCCAGGGTAAGGACATATACAAGTATAATGAACTAATATATGTAGCCACTTAAATGTCTTCCACGCTATGAGGGTTCGAACACTGGATTCGGGGCATATTCATCGCAGAGCGATTATGCTGTCATTCCAGTCATCATCAAGATCATTATCTGATTTACCAAAAACATAATTATGTAATTAGTATTATGTATTAGTTTATGCTGTATATCATGTATACAGTAAAGTACAGTAAAGACACTGAAAAGAAACAGGAAAATACAAAAGTACAAGACCTTTCTGTATGGAGCCCAATGATTTAGGTATGAGATGATGAGATGATTCTGGCACCACTGAGAGTTATTAATCACAACAGTGTAAAGTGTGATGAAGTAATAAATTCACTGGATATATATATATATATATATATATATATATATATATATATATATATATATATATATATATATATATATACGTTAGTGTTGGTATCACAAGTCTATCATGCAGCGACTTTTTTACTTCCATTCTCACTTCCCTATTTCTTATCATTGCTTTCAAAGAAGCAACAACCTCTCATCCTAATTGCGCCCTTTCAAGCACATCGTCCTCCAATCTACCATCCTTACTCATCACACTACCTGAGTACTTAATTGCTCTCACATTTTCCATTTCTTCATCATCTAATTTTACTGTATATTCAGTGACTTCATTTGTCTCCAAGATCATAACTTTACGTTTCCCTACATTCACCTTTAGATTCCGTTTCTTACACACTCTCCCAAACTATTGCAGTTTCCCCTCGCCTTCATTTAACAATCATTTGCAAACAACAATACAGGAAGTTTCCAAACGCTGCCCTGTCTCATTATAGACGCTCCAGCATCCTATGCCCTTCCTTGTACCTCTTTTGTAACCCCATTCATATACAGGTTGAACAACATTGGAGACATGATGCAATCCAACATTCAGACAGAAAAATTCACTCAGTTCACTATCCACACGCACTGCAGCCTTAGCACCCTCATACACATTCTTCACCGCATTCAACAACTCCCCATTTACTCCATATATTCTTAGTATTTTCCACATTCCTGGTCTATCCACTCTGTCATTTGCTTTCCCCAAATCCATGAAGGCCGCATGCAACTTCTTACCCTTCTTTGGAAACTTTTCCACTAAAGACCCAAGGATGAATATCTGAACTACACAACCTCTTTCCTTCCTAAAACTTCCATGTTCTTCTCCAACTAATTCCTCTGCTATTTCCCTAACTGTGTTAACAATATCCTGCCATACGAGAAACGTTTAGAAACCCTGAATCTGTTTATCCTAAGGAAACGGAGGTTACGAGGAGATATAATTCAAATATGCAACATATTCAAAGGATACGGTAATATGGCCATCAATAAATATTTCATAGTTGATCACTCAAACTATACTAGAGGTAATGGGCATAAAATTATTGGCAAACGATTTCAGTCAGATGAAACTAAACATTTTTTCTCTAATAGAGTTGTAGATACATGGAACAAATTGCCCTCAAATGTAGTAAACTGTGATACAGTAGTACTCTTCAAAAATCGCTCTGTTAAGAATCTGTCCTCTGACCCCCAGCTAAGTACAGTTTGTTCACTCTTGAATAACACATTCCTGTGGTGTATTTTTTTTTTTTTTTTCAGAGCCTGGAAGATACAACTCTGAGCAACATCGATAAATATTGCTGACGCAATGATGCTTTTAATTTCAGGTAGATAGTGCAGAATAAAATTTCCCTTCCTTCTTTCCTATGAGGATTCCATTACAGTTTTCTATGCTGCATGGTGGTCATTCTCACTATTTCTTGCAGGCTTCGGCTGGGGAGTTTGGTGGGCAGGGGGGGGGGGAGTCTCCCTGTTTTTCTATCTTGTCTTTAGCTGATAGATTAGTTTTATTAGTTATAACCTTCCTTATACCAAACAGCCACCAAAGGACCAACAGGCCTGTTGCTCTTTGCTCTCCTTTGTACTCCTTTGTACATATACTTTTCTCATTACACTAAGAAGACAAATGCCACTATGATTACCACACACTTCCTTTTCTCTCTTTCCTTTGTACAGGGGAATAATTAAATCTGACTTCAATTCTCCAGAACTCTACCTTCTTCCCAGGCCAATCTGCAGATCTTCCATATCCTTTCTACTACTATCTCTCCTCCGTGCTTCATCATTTCACTGCACACTCCTTCAGTTCATAAGGCTTTCCCCATTTTGACTTTTTTCATTGTTTCCACTACTTTCTTGTACTGATCTCCTCCTCCTGTCTCACCCCCCTCCTTCTCCCAGCCATTCCCTAGCCATTTATACTCGCATTACTTTCATTCTCTATGCTTAACAGCCTCTTAAAGTGTTCTCTCCATCTGCTCACTTTTTCTCCCTTCTCCATGATCAGTCTACAATTTTAATCTTTCCCTTCCCTAATAATTTCTTTATAACCCTGTCTACCTCCCTTTACCTCCTTCCAGATCATTTTCTTACATTACCTCCAGTTTACTCTTAAATTCCTTCCAAATTCCTCATCCACTCTCCTCTTACTCTCTCTTACTGACCTTTTCACCTCTCTCTTCCTCTCTACATGATAACACTCTCTTCTGTCTCTCAGTTTCCTCCAAGCCTCTGCTTCCCATACATTCACTATATGCTTTCATCTTTTGCGGCACAGCTTGTCTCACCTCTTCATTCCACCATGCTGTTCCTTGCACCCTCTTACGTCTTCTCTTCACCCCACACACCATCCCACATGGTGCACAGATTTCTTCTTTGAATATCTTGCATACACCTTCCACCTCCCCCATCTGCTCCAGTACATATTTACCCAATCGCTCCTCCACTTCTCTCTTATATTGTGCCTTTTTTTTCATCCCCTTGCAACATTTCTATCCTTATTGTATGGACTTCTTCCACCTGTCCTTCCCTCTTTCTAATCCCCCATTGTACTTGAGCCTTGACTTTCACCACCACCAAGTGGGGGTCCGAAAGCCCATTCCCCCATACTCTGTATGCTCTTGCATCCGTTACATACCTTCTCATTCTCTCATCCACACACACATAATCAATCATTGTCTTCCTTTCGTTCAGTTCACCACCCACCGTTTTCATCACTCGCCAGGTATTCCTGTGGATCATTTCGTGCCTAAAAAGGATATTGGCTATTACCAACCCCCTCCCTGCACAAATGTCCACTGGAGCACTGCATTCTCAGCACCTTCTGCAGGCACACCCCACTCACCTACTACTCCATCCACCTTCACATTCCCTACTTTTCCATTCATGTCTCCAATCAAAAACACTCTCTCATTCTTCTCAAACTTTTCCATACATGCTTTCACATTTTCTCCGACTCTTCTCTCACTCTGCTTGCACGATCTTGCATTGGTGTATACGCACACACACACACACACACACACACACACACACACACACACACACACACACACACACACACACACAATTGCTCATTTTTCTAATCCTACTTTCAATCTTACCCACACAATGTATGTGTCTATACAGCCAATTCTCTATTATCTCCCGTCGCAATATCTGGCCCAACGCAATATTCAGCACTGCTGTTTCGGCTCTATTAAAAAAATACCTGGCAAAATTATGTAAACATCCGGTGCCCAAACGGAATGGAACCGGCGGTTCTGTGCAATATCCGTTGTCAATGCATATCAACCAGTTCATAAGCTTTGACTAATCGGCCCCCAGGGTTAACCACAAAACGCGCCTGCCAATGAGAATGCTTGCTGCGTGCCAGTCAGTCAGAATCCATTGCAGTAGTGGCTCATCCAGCACACTGGGCATACCATCGCACTCTCATTCTCACTGCTAGATCTCATACGATAAAGACTCGTCTGCGCGCTCTGCTCTGCTCTTCTGACCGCGGTAATGAAACCCTATTGCTGTGGCTAACTCTGTGGCATCCTGTACTCATTGTCGTTGCAAAGCTTATGGCCTGTCAGTACTTGTGTCCTAGTGCTCTATTGTGATCCTCAAATTATGACTGCCTGTGGGGCACCGTATACATCCAAACCCTCCATCGATACCAACACTTGGTGCGCACAAACAGCAGTACGCTGTGTACTGTATCACGGTACTGTATCATTACTGCATTATATTTTATGTTTGGTTTTTATCATTTACTCATGGGAAAGTTTTTAGGATAGAGGGGTCGAGACGGATAGGAACACAACTTCCGGCTTGATTCAGAAAGTTGAGCCAATGGAGGGGGCACTATATAATATTCAACGTTTCACTTTATTCGGCGTAGGACTTAGCAGAAAAAAGTCTGTTAATTCATAGTTTACTTATATATATATATATATATATATATATATATATATATATATATATATATATATATATATATATATATATATATATATATATATATATATATATATATATATATATATATATATATATATATATATATATATATATATATCCAATTACAAAGCATAACAATATCAGCTATATTTTGGTAGCGACTTCAGATTCATTGGTGTTTCGTTTAAAGATTTGCATTGCGTGCGTAGCAGTGACTGTGAGAACATAACATTATCCCCGGGCGTGTTTCTTGCGTTGGTAATGATTTTAAAGTAGGTCAGACGGTTGGACTTCGTTCCCTCCTCATCACAGTCCAACCAAGTGACCAACCAGTACAGTTCTGGACCTGGGTGTAAACCGACTACTGCGGGTTGTATGTCCGGGGGAATTTTGGGACTCAGCAAAAACTGACGGTTATAGTGGCTTTCGTAAATCTGACCGGCAAACATGTCAAACGTTGTGTTTTTGTTGGAGATAACCCAATTCTGAAATTAAATTGTCTTGATTAATTCTTCGGAACGCTCTGATTACATGTATCCAGAGTTAGAACATGTATATTGCTTCTGACTCGGGGAATTACGTATTATAAGGGGATTCCTGATGGCATGACGGGATTCAAGCGGAACCACTCATTAGTGGAGCTGGGCCAGTCTCCTCTCTCTCTCTCTCTCTCTCTCTCTCTCTCTCTCTCTCTCTCTCTCTCTCTCTCTCTCTCTCTCTCAATGACTGGCGATAAGAACCTAGTTCTTGGGTTACGATTCTCATACATTAAACATAATACTGACGCTATTCGGTGAGGCACTTACTTTATTGAAGCATCATTAGCTGAAATTAGAATGTTACATAGAGTAATTATCAGTTTCTATGTTCGGATTATATGCTTTCAGTAAGATATATTTTTTTTTATTCTCACCCTCTTTCCCTTTTCATCCTCTCCTCACCTGATTCTCGCCTACTCTTTCTCTCTCACTTCCTTCTTTCAATTTCCTTCTCTCTTGTTGGTTACTTTCCCTTTCTTATTATACCGTACTCTCCCACTTCCTTCCTTTCTCCTCCTTCTTCCTCTACCTCACTATATTCCATTTCCCTCTGCCCTCTACTCTCCCTTCTTCTCCTTCATCGTCGCGCTTCTCCCTGTCTCTTCGCTTCTTCTTTCTCATCAGTCCATCTGTTTTCAAGTTTCTGCCTACCGTTCCTCTCCCTCTTCCAACCCTATTCTTCCCTTACTTTCATTTTTGTCCCTCTCTGCTTCCTCATTCCTCTTGTCCTGTCTGTGCCTGTGTCCATACCTCTCCAGTTTTCTTTCCGTCTCTTCCCTTCCTTTTTTTGCCTCCTTCTTTCATGTTATTGTTTTTCTCTGTTTGCCCCTCTCCTTCACTTTTTCAGACCCTATCTTCTCACTTCATCCACTGCCTCTTGTCTCTGTGCCTTTGCTTCCTAAAGTCTCTTGGTTTGACTTTCCTTCTTATTCTTCTACTTCCCTTTTTATTTTTCCTTCCTGCTTCTCTCTCTTCAGTCCCACCTTGTATGGTAATCAGCGCTGAGCATTGTCGGCATGAGTCTACTCGTACCGTACACTGGGGTATGGGTAAGTAATAATCTATAATTCAATTATTTTAAAAGTAGAATTGTATCTTTCAGGTACCTGTGCTGATGATATGGACTGTTTGGTCTAAGATACAGAATTTTTGTTGCAGACTGTTAAATTGGTGAGTTTTTATCTTCAGTTAAAATATTTCTTAAATTCTTTAATTTTCTGAGTAGGGAAAAGTAATTAGTTGGTAACGGCATCAAAATCGGACCAATATATCTGAAATTTTGTGTACGAACTACATATATGATAATGTCAATTTTCGCCGAATTTTAGATTTTTAAATACAATAGTTTGGTCAATAATAAGCCCGGGGCAAGTGGGCCCACTTTTCGATACTTTTATATTTTCCTAACATTTAGAGTTTTTCTTGGACAGTACATCACTGTGCGGACCTATAAGCCTGTGAGAGGTGTACCACGCTCACCTAGCTACATCAAAGATGACCTGGATTCAGCCAATTCCTGTATCAAGGCTGGAGAGAGCAGCAGAAAGTCAGCAAATAAAATGGAATTTCAAGACGAACCCTTCGCAACTATTTATCTGAAGAACGAGGCT
Source organism: Coenobita brevimanus (assembly GCF_032717465.1). Taxonomy (NCBI): domain Eukaryota; kingdom Metazoa; phylum Arthropoda; class Malacostraca; order Decapoda; family Coenobitidae; genus Coenobita; species Coenobita brevimanus. The sequence goes on from NC_137005.1 coordinate 11,476,651, forward strand.
CTCCTTACTATGCAAATCATTTCAAGCCACATGCATTTGTCCTCTCGATAAAGATCGAATCCTTATCAAGCTACGCCACTCTCATACCCAGGGAATCATCCCAGCAGTAGACCTCATTAGCCACATGACCATTAAGCGTATCGAGAAACTCAGGGAGGAGGCAAACACAATGCCAGCAGGCATAGGTAAGGCAAGGAGACTTATAGTATCCCCTGGCAAAGAATTTATTTCCAAATATGTCGACCAACCTGGACAATCAGTAGTGGCGCAAAAGCTGGATCTAGGTACAAGTACCTGTAGAAAAAGAAGAGGCAACCATCACCTGATACAAGTTGCAATGGCTCTCTTAGTCTTAGTGATATAGAATCTAGCGGCATTGATGAGTCATAAGAGGTGATGGAAGACATAGTGGAATCAATACTAAATGAGAGAGAGAGAGAGAGAGAGAGAGAGAGAGAGAGAGAGAGAGAGAGAGAGAGAGAGAGAGAGGGAGGGAGAACTGAAAGTGGGTGACTATGTCCTTGTCAAGTTTGCTAGCATAAAGCACATATTTCATTATGTTGGCAAACTTGAGCAACAGGGTGATGATGCTGGGACATACATGACCGATTAACTGCGGAGGAATTATGGGGATGATAAGCAGCATTATGCTCTTCTAAAGCCCAAAAATCCAGGTCATTACGTCACAGATGTAGATGATGTTGTTACAAAATTGCCAAAACCATACACTGTCAAAGACAAACTTTTGTTTCTTTTGAACTTATTCCCTGGTGTGATTGTCCGCTAAGCTAGGATATGTAGACCCAGCGGTATTCCGGTTAGTTTTTTAGTTTATGTATCAATTTCATGTTTTTTTTTTTTTTTTTAAGTACATGTGGCCCCACTCGCCCAGAATCATGTGGTAAGTGTGTCCGGTTTTTGAAATGCTGTGCCTTCTTATAAATAATGAAATAAAAACTTGTATTTGTACCATACATACCTGAAGGATGGGTGTATATTTTCAAACAATAAAATCAATGAATATCCAATCTGTGTTTAATTGCCACGAAAAAAGAACCCCCCTCCCCCCAAAAAAAGTGGTCCCACTTACCCCAATATACGGTGTCTCTCCAGATTGAGGACGTCCTTTGCATTATACAAAATTTTTGGTATCCCTTGACGACCCAGGAAAGATTTTTCTTAGTGGAAGGGCTTCACAATGTCTTTATTGACCCCCACACTACTTGGTAGCTCTCGTCAGCTGGCTCAGATTGTTTGGCAGCAGAAAGAATAAAACAAATGGCGTTCTGGAGCCGAAGGATTTAATTAATTATATACTTTCTCTGGTTGTAGCAGTAATAATAATAATAATATGAAAATGATGATGATGATGATGACCATAATGATGATGATGAAGGGAAGAGAGATAGATAGAGAGAGAGAGAGAGAGAGAGAGAGAGAGAGAGAGAGAGAGAGAGAGAGACAGAGACAGAGAGAGAGAGAGGAGAAGGGGGGGTGGAAGGAGAGAAAAAGAGGTCAAAGTAAAGAAGGCAGCAGTATGTGATGAACTGCAGAAAGAGTGTGAATTCGTTATTCGTTTTCATAATAGGCCTGGAGAACATGTACAGTGGGAACTTAATTCAGGCTATTGTATACCTGCATCCAGTCGAGAGATAATGTGGTGTTAATGAAATACGGTTCCCCGATTTCCTTTTTATTGGGTAATACTCTCAAGAACTTAGTGGTATGCTCTGGACTCGGAGACATTCGACCAGAGACTGGCGCGAGACAAAAGTCCCATCATACTAGTACGTAGCTCTGACATGCAATGTCAGCACAACCAGTGAACATGTTGCGACTTTAACAACTCAGTACATAGTCAGTGGAATGTGTAGGTCATGCAAGCACACAACCTTCACATTACACATATTTATAATTGTATATATGACCACATATCTGTAGCATATGTTGGATATAGCGCACAATAGTTTAGTGATGGTAACAACGCTAATTCGCATCTAATGAGACTCAAAGCACCTTGAAAACAGTGATAAAACAATGAATAACGAGGAATGAGGATCCAGACGAGAATAACAACAAAATACCCAAGTGAAGGAACATATGATCTACAAAGAATGGAGTAAGGAATCGACAAAGTGAACTGCAGAATAACGGTTGAATAAGACGTGACAACTACATCAAAACTAATTAATGAAAAAATGGGAAAGCAGTTACTAATTTCGTACAAATGTCAAAATATCCGCACTAATAAATAAAATTCAATGAAAGCAAAATACTTAATCAAAAAATATAAGTAATAAAAATGATAATAGATATCTGTTATAAAAAGAATATATGTATAATCACAAGTATATATATATATATATATATATATATATATATATATATATATATATATATATATATATATATATATATATATATACAGACGTACAGTACCTATGCATGTTCTGGATACTACCCAAGAAGAGGCTGATGTTATCATCATACAGCTTCTCTTCAACACTCTTTCCAAGGAATTTCTGTAATCTCAGATGACATAGACCTGTTGTATTGCTGCTTGACAGAAAATATCACTACAACGATGATCATGGAATCACCGATCAAAAACACAGCAGGTCATTAACATAGAGAAGACAGTTGACAAGCATGAAGCAAAAGCACAGAATTTACTTGTGGCTCTTGCACCGTCTGGATGTGACACTGTGGCTTCTAGTTATGGTAATGGGAACGGTGCTGCACTAAATGCATTGAGCTATGGGTTGTCGTCGCTTCTTGGCGATACTCATGCTTCAGTGTCAGATATTGTGGAACAAACCACGAAATTCATGGTTGCATGTTGGAGAGTTTCACATTGTGTCGGCATATCAGAGGCTCGTGTGACTCTTGGGTCATCAAAACTTGGCAGGGAAGTGCAATGACACCAAATCCTAACTCTCTCCTACCTACCAGTAAATCCTCAGAAGAAAATGTCAAGCGTGCCCATGATCAAGCATGCATTTGGAAATCAGTGAAGGACCCACATTCCCCAACCATGGTCATTGAAAATTTTGGATGAATAAAGGATAATGCAAACAAGTCCTTAGATCCTGTAACATTGCCTGCAGACGCCTATCTTGCACCAGGCAGTGAATTCAGTGAACTGCAAAAGTGAAGATGCACTATGCCAGACACTCTCCGTGGTTGCAGAGCAGCCAATTTATCAGGCCCCAATTTTCTACAATTACAGGGGACGTGAATGCTTTAACACACGTGCTGAGTATTCAGGTAGACCAAGGTTCATTAGCGTCACTTTTTGCTTGCCTCACGTAAAATTGTACACATAAGTGTTAAATTTCTAGACTTGTCCACATTGGTTGCTTCTGTGTTTGTGGAAGCTGCTCTCTGAGCCTAAGAGAATTATTTCTCTTGTGTAATTATTATTATTTTTTTTATAGATTTTGGACACATGAATGAATTCTTTGAATAAATCTAGTTGGGTTAAATTATCACTGTGGTTCAGTTTTTTCATTCCACTCACCATTTGAAAGGTAAGGAGCATCCTTTAGCATTCTTTCTCACAACATGAATGTTCATCATAATAAAACTATGCAATTGCATACCATTTCACAAAAGAACTTTTGTTTTTGATATCTAGGCATAATTAAATCATATGACTTAGGTTTGGTACAGTTTTATAGTTCAGTATAGTCATATACGGACAGAATTTCACTGCTGTGTTGGTCGTAATTTTGGTATTTCCACTGTGTTTCAGTACCTGTAAAGTGCCCATTTGTGTTCACTTTAAGCCATACAGATGCCTTATGTGCATTTTGTGGTTCATACCAATAGATTTTCCCTGTTTTGAGATGTTAGGAACAAGATTTGGCTTAATACTTCATCAAAATTCACATCTGATGTGACTTTTTTTTTAAATTCAAATAGTTAAGTCATTTCTTGGATCATTTTTGGCCCCATTTTCATTATCTGAATTATCATGCAACATTTAGTTGCATATGCTTCCCACAAGATTATTGTACACAATTACCACAATAATATGCAAACTTACACAATGCAAATGTGTATTACTTTGTGAATGCAACTTATTTCTGTTGTGACGTCCATCTGGGATGCTATCTTGAACTGTGCAAAATGCTCAAGGGTGACAAGAGGGCGCCTGGCATATTATTAATCTACACATTCTTAGCTTGCAGATGACACCAAGATCGAAACTATAGACAACATTTGAAGGTTCGATCCCAGTATCTGCTGGACTACTATACACAATTTTCCAGCCATGATTATTATTAGATTAGCCCTCCAGACCAAATAAAATGTTCCTTAGAAATAGGAACTGCATTATATCGGGCTGAAACATGGAATATGGGTGTAGCAGAGAGGAAAAGTTTGAATGTAATGGAGATGAGGTGTCTGAGGAGTATGTGTGGAGTGACGCGTATGGATCGAGTGCGGAATGATGAAGTGCGAAGGAGAACTGGAGTTGTTCGGGAGATGGCTGGTAGAGTTGAGCAGAGGGTGTTGCGATGGTTTGGGCATATGGAGAGAATGGATAATGAGCGATTGGTGAAAAAAATAACTAGATCTGATGTGAGAGGTGTAAGGCTGAGAGGAAGACCACGAATAGGATGGATGGACAGTGTGAAGAGAGCACTGGATGCGAGAGGGATGTCTGTTGAACAAGGAAGAGTGGCTGTGCATGACAGAAATAAATGGAGAGAAATTGTGAATGAATAAGTGATGACGCAGCCCTGCGGGGATACGAAGTATTCTCCCGCATTTAGTCTGATCAGCTATTTCAGGTCAGGTGCAGGTAAGGGGATGAGTCTGTTATGATGTGGCAGGGGTAAACCAGCTCTGCTGTCGGGCCCTGCTGCGGATGTCACTGATTGCATTGCGCAGTTGACCCTTGTGCGGTGTGGTGCGGTGAGGATCTGTCCGTTCTCCCCTTTGGGGCTAAGATAGGAATGAATGTGTTTGAATGGATGAGTAAATGGGGAGTGTGTCGTCCTGTCTCGGCTACCTCCCTTTCCTTGGAGGAAGCAGCCTAGGTATATAGAATAGATAGATAAAAATAGTGAGTGGAGGCTGGACATGGTTGCGACTTTGTAGTATATTATGTACATTTAACTCTCACCGTAATGCGAGGCGGTGGCTGAGGGGGAAGCGGTGGCTAAATCGGTAGTCAGGTGGCCTGCAGTTCTAATGGACCCAGGTTCGAATCCCTGCTGGAGCAGGGAGTTTAAGGATTTGAATTTCGTAAAGCTGTAAAGTGGACTTTACTTCTCTATCTGAAGACCCGCCAACATGTTATAAAAATGCATTCGCTAATACCAGTACACCAGTCCTGTATGAGACAGTCCTAGCGCATGTATTCAATATGGACGGTGGGTGTTATCGCTGAAGCGGCAACATGAAGAGGTGTATGGTATGTAGGAAGATTACTGAGTCTTGAGAGTAATCAGCCTATGTCCAGAGTTTGACAAATACATAATAAATAAATAAATAAATAAATAAGAAAGAAGCGTGCCCCGGCAATGATTCTTGGGAGCAGAAATAGGACAAAGTGAGCACATTGATGACAACGAAATCGGCAAATACATATAGCAGAAATGAGTATGTAGTTTCCATGTTTGCTCCAGTTACCCAAGAAGTTTTTTTTTTTTTGGTCCGACTCTGGGCATAGGCTTCACAGCCTGCTCTCAAGGGCCAGTAGTCGTTCTACATGCCATTCACCTCTTCATGTCGCCACTTTGGCGCTAACACCCACCGTCCATGTTGAATACATGTTAGGGCTGTCTCATACAGGACTGGCGTATTGGCATTAGCGGGAGTATTTTTACCACATTTCGGCGGGACTTCTGGTAGATAAGTAAACGCAAACGCTGCACGTCTAGTTTAATTATATTTTAATCTCGTGAACTCCATGAACCCATTATACTGTCCAGAGCAAACGCTAATCCTACCTGATGTTTTGACATCATTATATTATAGATTTGTGAGATCAACTAGCTTTTATTTTGTTCAAGAAGCCACTGTCCAGCTATATCCAGCTTCTTAACTTCCATTTTTACTTCTTGAACTCTACCAGCCCGTTACTTTGTTGACTAAGTCATATAATTCTTTACTTACTGACTTGGCTTTTTTATGTCTTCTAGATCTGATTTACTCAAATAACTTTACTTCAATGAACTGCCTCATCTGCTCACGCTGAGCCACCCTACTTGACCTGACTTGATGTGATCTGATCTTAAGGGCACACTCAACACAGCTGGGACAGGTGAAGGTAAACACTGAGACGACGTTGCCAGGAGCAAGATGTTTGGCTTAGTAATGGATAGAAGGGACGAGAGAAGAAAGGTGGGCGAAAAGGCACAAGAGTTTAAGGGAAAGAGATAGGGAGAGAGAGTGAGAAAAAGACAGGAGGGAAACAGGGAGGGAGAGACAGACTAGGAGACTGGGATGAAGGGAAAGAGGCAGCAAGGTAAGGGAGGGAACAGGGACGGAGGAAGACGGAGAATTAATAAGAGGAAAGAGGGGAGAGACAGGAAGGTACGAAGACGGGAACCAAGAGAAAGAGGGACGCAGAGATGGAGATAAGAAATGGATGGAGGTATCCATAGAGAAGGAAGGAGGTTTCTGCCGGCTAAAAGCGGTAATAAATGGAAGCAAAATTTGAAAGCCCCGGTGTGAAATCATGGTGGCGTTGTGTGGTACTATGCTCGCCTGGTAATGCACGTGAATGCTCGGTAGTATTTAGCTATTGAGCGACCCACTAAACTGGAGAGGTTAGATAAATCTCTCAGTATATCCCACACTATTTGGATGCTCTCCGATTGTGAATAAAATTTACCTTAAGATAAGGAGAACACAGCAAGAGTGACGTTCATCGTCTGAAGAGCGTCAGTGTGTTTAGCCGAAATTCGTTGCCTGATATTTGTGCTCTGACAGAAACTAGATTAACTGGAGTCGATAAGTTGGATTTGGAGGATGGTATACGTTTATTGATATCTGGCCGACAGGACGGAATGCATTATCAGGGAGTAGGATTGTTGCTGGGTTGTAAAGCAAATAAGGCTTTATGTGAGTGGGATCCTATAGATGAGCGATTGCTATACGCACGGTTTAAATCAAATCATGGCAACATCAGTCTGTTTGTGTGTTATGCACCTACTAATGATGCACTCGATGAAAGGAAAGACACATTTTATGAAAAGTTGCAAGGAGGAGTAGGAAGGGTACCTAGACATGATGTTTTGATCTGCGTTGGAGACTTTAATGCAGTAATGGGCTGTTCAAATGAGGGATTTGAGGCATGTATGGGTAAGATGGGAGTTGGTAGTAGGATGAGTGAAAACGGAGTGAGGTTTGGAAGCTTCTGTCTAGCAAATGACTTAGTCATCGGGGGCACACTCTTTCAGCATTGCAATATACACAAGACAACTTGGGTGTCGCCGTGTGGAAAGTACAAAAATCAGATTGATCACATCGCTATCAGTAGGAGGCATAGAAGTTCTCTGCTAGATGTTCATGTTAAACGGGGAGCGGATATTGGTAGTGACCATCAACTCAGCATTGCAAAAATAAGGTTTAAACTTAAAAATCAGAAGAAGGAAAAATCTGGTGTTGGTAGATACGATATTGTTAAGCTTAGAAGAGAAGGAGAAGAAAAGGAGGAATTCAGATTAGAATGCAGAAATAGGTTTTTGGTGTTGGAAACGTTGGAAGAGGGGGAGAGAAGTGTAGATGAGATGTGGGAGGATGTGAACAAAGTTTTGCATGAGACTGCTGAATGTACGATTGGAAGGAGACATAGATTCAGGAGAAAGAAATGGATATCAGAGGAAACGTGGGATATGATAAAAAAGAGAGGTGAGGCTAAATTGAGGAGTGAGATGCAATGCGTTGATGAACGAGAGATTGAATTAGCAAGAGCTGCGTACTGGAGTTTGAATTCAGAAGTAAGAAGGTTAGCTAGGAGAGATAAAAGAAGATGTGTGGATGAAAAAGGTTGCAGAGACTGAAATCCTAATAAACAAAAATGATGGACAGAGTCAAAGAATAGCATATGAATCGATTAGAGAACTGAGTGGTAATGCAGGTAAACGCAAGGAAATACCAATTAGAGACAGGGAAGGAAATTTATTGACCAAAGATGGAGATATTAAAAATAGATGGAAAGAGCATTTTGAGACAGTTCTTAATAGACCAATACCACCAGAAGAGGATATACCGTCTGCTCAGGAAGATTTAAATATAGAAACAGGAGAGTTGAGGCTTGCAGAAGTGGAGAAAGCAGTAAAACAGTTAAAGAATAATAAGGCACCAGGGGAGGATGGTTTATTTCCGGAAATGTTTAAAGTGGAGGGGGATAGATTAATAATGATCTTGACCAAGCTATTCAATAAGATATGGGTGACGGGGTTACTACCATCAGTTTGGAAGAATGGTGTAATTGTTAAAGTTCCGAAGAAAGGAGACCTGAGTGAATGTGGTAATTGGAGGGGAATCTCTTTGTCACCGATAGCTTTGAAAGTTTTCAGTAGAGTGTTGTTAAATAGGTTGGAGCCGGTGGTTGAGGGTATTCTGAGGGATGAACAGGCTGGTTTTAGAAAGGGACGTGGTTGCAATGATCAGATCTTTATAGTTAGGCATTTGATGCAGCAAGTTAATGAAATGAGAGTACCGTTAAGTCTTTGTTTTGTTGATTTTGAAAAGGCTTTTGATAGTGTTTCGAGAGAGTCTATGGGGAAGATCATGAGACATTATGGAATACCAGAGGAGTTTGTGAGGGTCATTATGAACATGCATGAGGACACATTTTGTAAAGTGATGGTTGATGGTTGTCTGAGTGATTCGTTTGAAGTCAAGTCCGGAGTAATTCAAGGTGGTGTTCTATCGCCTTTACTATTTATATTGGTCATTGATTACATTATGAAACGTGTTGGAACAGAAACCGGTGCAGGTATACTTTGGGAGAGAACAGGAAACTTTTTGGATTTAGATTATGCAGATGATATAGTTTTGATTTGTGATGGGCCAGAAGAGATGCAGAGAGTGTTGGACTGTTTGGTGAGTGAAGGTCGCAAGGTGGGTTTGGTTATTAATTGTGGAAAAACTGAAATAATCAATATGAATATGGAAAATGCGCAGGAATGTGTAATTGGAGGTATGGTTGTAAAGCAAGTTGATAGGTTTAAATATTTAGGTACTTATTTAGCCAAGGATGGTTCTTTGAACTTTGAATTCGAGGAAAGGTTAAAGAAGGCTAATCAGGCAATGGGAATGCTTAAAAATATTTGGAATAATAACAATTTCTCTGTGCATACAAAAATCAAACTTTATAAGGTAATGGTTAGGAGTATCTTAATTTATGGACACGAGTCTTGGTACAGCACAGTGACTATGGAAAATAAATTCTTGGTGTTTGAAAATAAAGCACTCAGAAGAATATTAGGAGTTAAGTGGTGGGAAAGGATACCAAATAGTAGAATTAGAGAAATAACGGGAGTGCAGCCGATCGATGAATATGTTAGATTCTCACGATGGAAGTGGCTAGGACATGTGTATAGGAGACAGGGAATAGTACGAGGTACACCAGGGTGGGTGGCACCTGGTAGGAGAGGTAGAGGAAGGCCAAAAGAGACGTGGGTGAGGACAATGAGACGGGAAGCTGGAGATGAGTGTTGGGGAGATCTTGAGGAGTTAGCACAAGATAGGATGTGGTGGTGTGAGTTCATCGAGGCCCTATGCATCCCCGAGGGTGCCACAGGAAATGATTGATTGATTGATTGATTGATAATTAAAAACTGTGATCGCGAAGGTGGGCATGACCCTTTTGTTTCAGTGGCTTTAGAGAGCACCTATTAATGTTAAGTATGGTCAGCCTGTATCCAACGTTGTAGTGAAGTCGGCAGGGAAATAAAAAGGTTAGGTGCGATCTACTATCATCATGCTTCATAAATTATCGTTATAAAGTAAGCCTGCCCATGCCGTCACTCTCTCAGTTTTCATCGTTTCAGTTCGCTGATTTTCTTTTCTTTTTTATTTTAGTCTCCATCAGGTGACTTACTGTATACAACGTAGGACAGGCTTCTAGTGGTGAAGGATTCAATGAAGGTTGTGTCTTACTCATGAACTTTGAAAATCTCTGCAGAACTGAGTAAAAATCATCTGCTGGAAGCAATAAGGGAATATAAAATATATTATCGGACTGAAGTAGTCAACACACTGAGGTTCCTTGGTTTCAGTCATAGATTTAAAAATTGTCTGTCATTAGAGCTGTCCTGCCCACAAGAGGGTAACATGTGACAGTATTTCTCTCAGATTATGATAGCATACTCTCAGCTGAATAAAACTGCCTCGAGTAAGCGGGATTACAGCATTAAAGTTACCTTAACCATGAGAGCGTTAATAATGCGGTCGCTACTCCTCTCGTCTCGTCTGAAATGGCTGCACCTCACGCTCCAGTTGGTGCAATATTAATCTGGACTCAGGTGTTTTGTAATGTATAATACGCAACACTGGAGCGGCCGTCCTTGGATATTCCTGGTATCATGTACCACTTTAACTCTCTCAGCCCAATGACGCATTTCCTCTGTATTATCGTACCTCCTAACGATTAATTTTCAAAATGGAGGGTTTACATACAGCTTTTATTAACCGCTCTATTAACAGTTGTTTCGTAATATGACAGAATAGCCTGGTTGCAGCATGGATAATAAATACAGACCATTTTCAGGCTAATCCATATGGTTAAGGAGAAAAACTGAAAGAGATACATACTAAAGTCTGTTGATCTAATACTGATTCACATAATCCCATTTGTAAAGGCTACATTTTTCAACTCTCCAGTTGCTACGATTATTGTTTTAGGAAGTTTGACCAGCGTAAGGCATTATGTTTATGCATCCAGGTGTGATTTCCTACCTCTGATTTTCCTGACGATTGGAAATGATCTCGTTGGCAATAACTCGTAACACGTCATCCTCAGTGATATAGTTTACATATTACACGTTAAACCTTTCAACCAAAAGACATCATCTTTTGGGTACTATTACTACCAGTTGACTACTTCATTCAGTCTAGGATACACGTTTCAAACTGTAATTGTCAGGTATAGGCTTCATTAAGTCTCTCATTATGAGAGTTCATTCCTAAGTTAAAGAGAACTGCCTGGCAGAAGCTGGAATAAAACTACCACTTCTTTGACACAAGGATATCAGAAGAAAATCTGAAGGCGAAGTCTGTTAAGCTTGCAATAAATCATAATACTACTTCCGAGGAAGCAATACCACTTATCACACTTCAGTTGTAACTTTGATAGACTCAGACATTTCGTAATGTGTATAACATAACCAGAGGGACCATATGTGATCTGCCTTAGCTGTATCGGATATTATGCCGTATTCTTTCTACCCTAGTGGATTTGATGAAACCTGTCTCTGCAACTGATTTGGAAATACACATTATCATCCCGTTGTATGACACTGATGGTTCGGAAAAAATATTAAAAAGATGAAAACAGAGCATAAGAATGAAATTCATTCGTTAACTGAGAAATGTTATGTCTACCATCCAAATGAGACTATCGTAAAGTATCATAACGCAATGTGTTAGCAGGGAACATGTGAAGATAATCATCATCATTACTATCCTAACCTTCTTTCTCGGCTATGGATGAAATGATGATGGATCGAGAATCATCATCATCATCGAGAAACAGGAAAGAAGTGTGAAAGTAGGAGAACTAGCGTCGAGCTAATAAAAATATTTTTATTTTATGAATGTCTATCTGCGTCCACTTTTTATCGGTTCCAGTTTTCCCTCTTTATGAAACCCTGTTCTTTTAACAGTCACCGACAAAGTTATCTCATTAAGAGTTTCATATCGGAATTTAACCACTGCACAGGCTATGTATATTTACCGCTCACGTAACACCACTTAGTTCTGTCAGTTAGTCAGTCTGTCTGTAAGCCTGTTATTTTCAACACACACACACACACACACACACACATACACAAAGGGGGAGGTGGTGGCTGAATTGGTAGAGAGGTGCCCTGCAGCCCTAATGGGCCCAGGTTCGAATCTCTGCTGGGGCAGGGAAACGTTTAAGGATTTGAATTTCATAAAAGCATATGTTACTGATTTACCATAAGACCCGCCGACATGTTGTAAAAGTACCCCCGTTAATACCAGTACACCAGTCCTGTATGAGACACCCCTAGCTTATATTCAATATGGACGGTAGGAGTTAGTGCCGAAGTGGTGACATTTGGAGGTGTATGGTAGGCTATGTAGGAGGACTACTGGGCCTTGGGAGGGGGCTGTGAATCCTATGCACAGAGTCGGACACACACACACACACACACACACACACACACACACACACACACACACATTTTTAAGCTCTCCTTCACACTCAACCATTAACTCTTTAATGGGTAGGGATTCTATGTGATATATAGAATCATCTGGTATTAGCCGGCATAATATACCCAAATATATGTAGTACATGGGAAGAGTTAATTATGATAGATTTAACCAACACGCTTTTCTAATAAAATTACCTTATGTTAGCCTGATAATAGCAGCCAATGAACTAACAACAGTGAATAGGTTGAAAACCTGGAAAACACGATTTCAAAGTGGGTGGCAGTTGTTGATCCTATCTAACCCAAGCTCTAGTATGATGGTCAAGGTAAAGGGTCAGGTCACTAGAATGAACAAAGGCTAACCCAAATGGGTGGCTGGGCCACTTCTCTGGGGTATTCGTTGCAGTCTGACTGCATCTTGCCATCAGCTGAGGAGAAAGAAGTTTGGGATCTTTGTCGGATCAGAACAAACGTGCAATGCAATCGAGCACATAAGTCTGTGGATCAGGCATGCTCTATGGAGGCTTCCTAGCGTCTCTTGTGTGGGTGGAAAAATTATTTGTAGCTAAGTTCTCCAGGAAGTTTTATTGAGGGTAGGGTGAGTGTCAGTGGTTAATAACAGGATACTGACAACTGCCTCTGCCGTTCTTATGGTATCTGTTTTTCTTTGTAATTCTTAGCTGTCATTCATCCTTACCCGATAAGAAGTGACTGTTTCCATCATATTATCTCCTCTACTACTTGTTCTTCCTCGTTGGGCTGTTCTAACGTTAGACTGGAGTTCCAGACACGCTAGTATTCTCCTCCAGTTGTATTAATTTCCTCCGCTTCCCAAGCTGAACTATACTTCTTTAACTTGAACACATCTTGATTGCATGACTGATTTGTAGATCTTTCTTTTCAAGAATCACATACAGTATATTAGGTGAGGCACAAAGACAAAAATCCTGTAGCATTAATAATATTTTGTCCAAACATTTAGTATAACACGTGAAACGTAATGAGAGCTCTACCATTGCTGCATATTCGTGGTTAGCAAGCCTGAGTTCTTAAAGCTTCACATCTGTCCATGGGTTGACGAATAAATGAACCCAGAAAACTATGAAGCCTTAACATCCATTCGTGAGAAATGCTATTCCGAGTGACGAAATGTGAACCATATTCAGTCAGGTGATGACTGTCTGGTATTTTCATGTTACATCTTACCACTAAACGTCAAGTGTGTAGAGGGCAAAGAACATGCATCCAACTACTACGAAGATGAACGAAGGCATAATATACCTTTATTTAAGCGAAGATAATGCGATGAGATAGCCGAAACATTCGGTGTGAGCAAGTCATTGATTGCGTTGCGGGTAACCATATAATCAGAAAATTGATAATTGATTAAGTGGGTTAATGCCCTCCACCAAGATGTGGCCCGTCAACGATCACTTTGCAGAAGTGGTAAAGTCTTATTACTCACATCATCCCGCTCAGGAACGTGGGACTGTTCACTCTTGCATTGATATGTGGTTTCAGTGGCCTAGCCCCGAATATTAAGCCCCTGATGGGACAAGAAGAATGAATAATGGATGGATGATGGTATAGTAAATGAACATTGAAATAGTTATTGTTTAAGCAAATCTAATAGGCTGGATCAGATTATGGACGACAGAATATATCTATTTTTCTATACTGATTGATAGTTTTGTGGCATTTGGCATTTTGTGTATTTGTAAACTACCTGAAATTACTGGGCGTGTGTGCAGGGGGGAGGGGGAGCATAGGTAGTAATCATTGGAGGTGAGCGTGCTCCCGCTACGCCGTCTACCCCACACATACTCCCTCTATCTTTTTGTCAACTGGAGTGTGTAATATTCCATGTCGAATTCATCTCTTTAGCTCTCGGTCACCTTTCTAACTCTTCCTGATCTTCCCTCCTCACACCCCTCTTCTCTGTTCTACCCTTTTTCACCTCTCTGCCTTTGTGCCATTCTGTTTCCCCGTCCCTTTCCCTCACCTGACCTCCTCTACTTTTGTCTGCTTCTGTCTTCCCATTTTCTTCCCCTCTCTCTCTTGCCCTAACATCTCTCTTCTGTTTCTCCTCCTCCCCTTTCCTCTATTAACCTCCATTATTACCCCCTCTTCTTCTTCTCCTCTGATCTCTCCCCCATTCTTTTCTCTTCTAGTCTATCTTTCCACTTCTCATACCCCCTACCCTTTCCTTCTCTTCTTCCTTTCGCTTGTTTCTTTCTTCTCTTTGGTCTTCTTTTCCTTCCCCTCTCCTCTTTCTCCACTTCATGTCTACCATCTTAGTTTCCTTCTACACACCGATCTCTTACTCTCCGTTCCGCCCTTCTCTCATATCTTTTCTCCATTCCCCCCCTCCCTTTTCCATTTCTCCCTCTCTTATGACTCATCCTTCACTATCCCCTATTCTTCTACAACTCTTACTGATTTGATCTGAGTTTCTTCCTCTCTCTTCCTTTCCTGCGGTCATCGCACTGCCTCTCTGATCCGCCCCCCTCCACTTCTTCCTCCTTCTCACACATCCCTCTCAGCTAATTCTATTGCTGTCTAGTGGGGATAAACTAATATTAGAAATTTCAATGTACGTGATTAAACAAATTCGATTTAATCGGCATATGATCTTAGAGTCTTGCATTTCTTCGTATACCAACAGATTTCATCCAACACATCAATATCATGTTGAACAGATCCTACAGTTATGTGTGTATATGTCTGCATAATAACCTGTGTCAATGGTGTGAATCCTTGTCTACAATATTTTCTTTTTTTCTCTGTACTGGATCTGTCTACAGTTACTTGTCAGTCTAACTTTCCTGCTGTTTATATCTGATTACCTATAACTGTCTATCTCTGTCTTTCTTGTTTTTTTGTGTCTGAATATCTGTATGTCAGTCTATTTCTGTACATCTTTTCATCTAATGCCTGACGCAAGATCCTATAAATGGCTATCAGAATCTCTCTGCATTTTTGTCCCTGATCAGTAACGACTTCTCCTCCCGCGGCACTTCACCATGACATTATTCTGTCCACTATGACACACTTTTCTCAAATTGTATTCTACCTCATAACTTATCTATATTTCTTCTTGACTCTGGCACTTCCTTACTCAGTCCACTGTCAGACTTGCTTTTAAGTCTAACTCTACCTCTTGACTTGTCCTCATTTACATGACTTTGTGAGCTTCGGCCGTCCATTATTCTGTTCATTAGGTCATTATCTAACTCCGCCCCATACCATAACTTGTCAGTCCTTGGAAGCAAGATAGTATCGTTTTCGACAGCTCGCCCTATACCGTTGCGTGAGATTCAGTCTAGGCCTCTATGTGTGTCTGTGTGTGAGTTTGCTTTAATTCTTCCTAGGCTGTTTAATGGATCTGAAACTTATAACGTCCTTTCGCCTGTTTGATGGGGAGTTCATCCACTATACCGTAGTCTGGCAGCCAGATCAAGATTTTAGGAGGTCCTTTCATTTTGTCTATGGCTTTGTTCTTGGTGTCGTTGGTAGATTAAGAATCTGCCGGATGCCCTCTTGTCACCCTTAAGCATTTTGAGTAATTTAAGATGGCGTCCAAGATGGTCGCCAATTAGGAAATGTGCTTAAGTGATGCTTGAAAATCATAACAAAATGTACAGCAATGGTACAGTTTCCATTATTTGTATGAATTGCTTGACAATGAAAATATTTTGTTTACTGAATTGCTTTTCTGTTTAGTCATCAAAACAAGTTAGTAAATTAAATGACGAATAAATGGTTTCACTAGTCTGGATCATTGCATTTTTTGCATGCTTGCCTCTGCCGTACTTATTATTCCTGTATATTTATCTTACTTTTCTGTTGCGAACATATGTTACTTTTTTTCAGGCAACTTGTATTTTGTCTGGTAATGACTGGTGGTGGCAGTACTGAATAATGCTTTCATGGTCATAGCAGTTTCTGCAGACTAAAAGGAAAAGGTACAAGCACTATATGTATGTGATTGTCCAAAAACATCATGTATGGTTACTCCATTAATTATCAACTAATTGAATTTAAGGTACAAAATTTTCCAGTGCGCGGTGGTGGATTCGGCGGAAGACTAGTATGTAGTATGTAGTGCAGGGCGAATGCTTAATATCGCAGGAATGAAAAATTACTGACCACTTCAGTTATTTTGCATTTAATACAGCCGCTGTGATAAACAAGACCGACTGATTAAATGTGGTTCCAAATCCAATATGATTGGCAATATTATTCGGTGCAATAAAATTTACAACGATGAAAAAGCAAATCACCTTGAAAAAAAAAAATATATGGCCACAGACGAGAAATATAACACATAACATACTGTGCCACAAGTCATGTGTTTCCTCATATACGTCAAGCATTGTAGTTGAACAAGTAGATACCATATTCAGAATTTCACGTGTTTATAACAGAGGAGTTCCTCATCAAAAGATTTGTACCTGGTATTTGACCGATATCATAACTACATCATCAAAGCCACAGCCCGGTCATCTAGGACAAAGAATGCAAGTAGAGTTCATAAACTGGGTCTGGATACAGCATTGCCATCACAGGAGGTGGTTCTGGGTGTTACAGAGAATAAGATCCAACTGTGATTCAGTGTGATGGGTGGTAACCATATAAAAAAATTTTGGCGCCTGGTGGTTTAGTGGGTAATTATTGTGCTCCAATCTGATTGAGCCGGTGAAGGTTTGCATCCAAGGGATGGTCGGTGTTTATTGCTCACGTAATGCCACTCAGGGATGAGTGAGGCTGGTCACTCTCAACTTAAATGTCAGGACAAATGCCTAGCCCAGGGCTTCTACTCTCCTTTTTCAATGTTGGATTGGATGATGGATGTATATATATATATATATATATATATATATATATATATATATATATATATATATATATATATATACACACACACACACACACACAGTATATATCGTCCAGAAAAAGTCAACTTGAAAAAATAGTTTTCCTGAACACTGTAAAATTGTCGGCAAATTGGTATAAACTTGCAAAATAAGAATAAAGCTAGAACTTAAAATTAACTTGGACTATCTGAGAGAAATATTAAACTGAAATATAAGGTCACATAAATAATTTTTAACAACAAATGACTGAGAGAAAAGTTTTAGCCTAGACAAAAGGCAAATGACAGAAATTGCCATATGGTGTAATGTATGATCTAACAATACACTGAAAAAAGGAAGTAGACGATAATGCATAGTATCTAAAGACCAAGGTAAAGCAAGGAGATGAACAAATTCAGCTTGGAGGCAGAGAAAGCAGCAGACGCCTCTAACCCTTCCTCACAGGCAGCGAAGAAGCTTTAACAGCCAACACTGTTCGTTCCATTTATCCATCCCATCATTATATTGCATATACCCTCCTACCTGCATGTTCCATCCCTCAAATCTTTCCATCCTTTTCGTCTTACATTCCTCTCTCTCCCACCTTCTTCATCTCTCTCTCTCTCTCTCTCTCTCTCTCTCTCTCTCTCTCTCTCCATGCATTTCGTTTAAATTCCATCTCTCCTCGTCTCGTTAATTGTTATTCCTTCCTTCCTTCCTTCCTCGCCCTCCTCCTCTCCTCGTTTCTCGCCCTCCCTCCTACCCAGGCACAGACGTGCTAAATTCAGGACCGTTTCGTTCAAGGTGCCCTCAAGGAAGTGTAAACATAAGGCCAGAACTTGCATACTGTCTTGTTAGTGGGTCCTGCTTTCTGGTTATGAGAGAGAGAGAGAGAGAGAGAGAGAGAGAGAGAGAGAGAGAGAGAGAGAGAGAGAGAGAGAGAGAGAGAGAGAGAGAGAGAGAGAGAGAGATGTATAGTCTTCCATTTTTATCGTCTTAGAGTGGAAAAGACAATAAAATAGGAATATATATATATATATATATATATATATATATATATATATATATATATATATATATATATATATATATATATATATATATATATATATATATTGTGTGTGTGTGCGTGTGTGTGTGTGTGTGTGTGTGTGCGCGCTCGCGTAAACAAGGGTTGAGGAGAATGAATGAGGATCTAGAAATTTGACGGCCTGAGGGGATCATCGAATATGGGATGTGTGTGTGTGTGTGTGTGTGTGTGTGTGTGTGTGTGTGTGTGTGTGTGTAAGTAAGTATGTAAGTAATGTTTATTGCCATTAAAAGAACAGAATCTATACACTAAGCCTCGCATAGAAAAATAAGGGCACGACCTGTCGAGCCGAAGCTCTTCGAAAGAAAGAATTTGGTTAATAATGAAAGAAAATCATTCAGGAGCCGAATGCTAATCGGCCGCCAGGACATGCTGTTGGCCAGGTCCAACATTTTGACCATATCTTGAAACCCTGAAGGTTTCATGTTGATAGTTCAAGCCTTTCATGAAATATAAAGGGAACAGCCCCCCCCACACACACACAACACACACACACACACACACACACACACACACACACACACACACACACACACACACACACACACACATACACAAATGCGGGCAAAAACATTATGTAAAGGCGGCCGATAACAATATGTGTACATGGTACAAGCAACTTATATATAGCTAATGTATACAACTGTATCAAATTAGTGTATACATTATACCTAGATGCACACATACATGCAAATGCATAAACCAATGAAGACATTCGAATACACATTCATATACCGATACACATACAGTATGTATATTAATTACCCCATAACATTACGTTTTAACATTACGTTTTGCCCTGTTAAGTAATTTTTTACTCATTTCTTCAACTGTAGTAAATGACTGTTATTGATAAGAAGTTTAGTGTGTGTGGGTAAAGAATTCCATAATGCAGGACCATGACATAGTACACTGTTTTGAAAGATGTACGGAACTGTGGACAGATTATATTAATATTATTACCCCTAGTATTTAGAATATTATTTATAAATTTAAAGGCTTTTACTTCCTGAATAGGATTTAGCAATTGTATGGATTAATAATATCAGGAAATATTCTGTAACAGATTTAAAGTTCGATAGATTCAGCATGGAGTATATATGAATTATTGAATCAGATTTATCCATAAATAGCATGCATCCAAATATTTTATTCTGGGTTAATGTTAATTTATGGAAGAATGATGGCCAAGAACAAGCCCACATGGAGACACAGTAGATTACATTAGGGTAACATGATGTGTAATATATACTCATCATTGTTTCAGCTTTAAGATAATGACGAACCTTATATAATACACCATAAGCTTTTGATATTTTCAAGCATACCTCAGTATTGTGAAAACCCCAATTTAAATTCTCATCAATGATAACACCAAGAAATTTAGTATGATGAACATATGGAATTAACTGACCTTCTAATAATAAAGGAGGCATAACATTCTTTACTGAGCTATTCTGGGAAAGTACAGAACTGGTTTGGCAATATAAGTAATTAGTTTGTTACACTGTATCCATTGGTTTATTAAATTTAATTCAAAATGCAAATGTAAGTGTAATGAGTCAACGTTTTTATCAGCTAGTAGGAGGTTAGTGTCATCAACATATATAGTGAATATAAATTTAGAGCTAGCACTATTATATATATATATATATATATATATATATATATATATATATATATATATATATGAAAAAGAAGATGCCCTAAAATCGATCTCCGTGGTACACTCTTGGTCATAGGTTTAGAAAATGAATTGACAGAATTGCAATAAAAAGTTTGTCACCTATTTCCACTATAGCTCTTGAACAGTTATTGTGGAATGCCTTTGATGCTTTTATGTTCAAGTTTATCCAAAAGTATGTGATGATTTAGAGAATCAAAGGCTTTTGAGAGGCCAATAAACACAACAGCTAAAAAAAATTAACGTCTAAATATTTGTATACTTCATTAACAAGGTGTCACATTGCATAATCTGTACTGTGGTTAGATCGAAACCCATGTTGGCTGTCGGAGAGCAGGTTTTAACTCTCAAGGTAATTTACCAGGCGTGTGGAAATTGCCTTTTAAAAAATCTTACTAGATGCTGGAAGTAAAGAAATGGATCGATAGTTATTAACAACGTCTTCACAATCTCATCTATGCAGTGGGATTACTTTGGCCTTTTTCAGTTCATCTGGAAAAATTCCGGTTTTAAAGGAAAGATTTATTATGTGAGTTAGTGGGGCAGATAGAGAGGATGTGTGTGTGTGTGTGTGTGTGTGTGTGTGTGTGTGTGTGTCACAGGATAATTTTTCTGAGATCACAGCAAGTGTTTATATTTTTGGATAGGACTCGAAAGTCCCAGTCAAAATCACATTCCGTTTTCCCACCCATACATATTGGTCTTCCAGACCTTAGATACTTTTTTTTTTTTTTTTTCTATGCGAGGAAGAAGGAACCAAAGGCCATGAGCCCGCAGTAACAGTTCCCTCCAAGAGAAAAACAAAATACAATAGAGAGCCAAATTCAAGATCCGATCATTTTGAGATGCCTGGACACACTGCGTTTGAAAGACTGGAGATCATAGGCAGCAGGAAATACAGACAGAGGGAGACAGTTCCAGAGCTGACCTGTTGCATAAATGAAAGACTGGGAGTAACGGTTAACTCTTGCATTAGAGAGTTGGACAGAAAAAGGATGAGAGTTTGCTGCCAGACGGGTGCTACGCGCCTGTCGTAGAGGTGGAGGAATGCAAGCAGACAGTTCAGAGGAGCAGTGACCATTAAAGTTGCGATGGAAAAGAGATAAAGATGCAACAGTGCGGCGAAGAGACAGAGGTTGAAGGGAGTCAGTAAGAGGAGGAGAGTTAATGAGACGAAAAGCTATCTGGCCGATAGCATCCTACTCCAAGGTGTCAGATTGTCCCATGAACCACAACATGCATATTATAATTTCAAGCGAACAATAGTCACCGACATTGGCATGTGCAAGCTTATTTACTCACATACACAATCACATACACGGACACACATACACACATGACATGAATACAGAACACTTCTTTTCTCTACTGAGCGTCATTACAGCGTTACTTTGCTGATTTTGATGAGGGGAAAGGAAGAAATAATGGTTAAAACCGGGTGGTGATTCACAGCGTAACTTCCCGTTTGCTTTCGATAGAAACATGGAGAAAATATAGGAGAGAGAGAGAGAGAGAGAGAGAGAGAGAGAGAGAGAGAGGAGGTTGCATAATCATAACGTTTACGTATGTATGACATACGGCACTCATGCCAGCGTAAATAAGCAACCAGGCAATTCTTACTTGCCATCCTCATCCTTACCTGATCCTCATCGTCATCATCGTTGTCGTCGTCATCATTCCAACTCACATTCAGACAAAAATATATGAGTGTTGGGCTCATAAAGAAATGGAAAACACAAAATAAGAGATGTCAACAGTGTCCAACGTGAAAGAAACAAAACATCGTTTCAGTCACCAATCAGGCCTAAGAAATTTTGTATTTCATCTCACAGGCAAAAACTGTCCATAATACTGCCGTTATCCAGCACTATATTGAAGGTAATAACGCAAATCTTACGGAGCACCTTATTTATAACATACTGCTTATACATGAGTAAAAGCACATTATCTGTTATGCCATTCTCTCTCTCTCTCTCTTTCTCTCTCAGCAGCAGCAGCAGCAGCATACCCACTCACCCACCTTGACCTCACTGTTTGTTGCCAAGTTAAGGAGGCCAAACTTAACTTGGCACTACGTGGCGTGTGTGTGTTTGTGTGTGTGTGTGTGTGTGTGTGTGTGTGTGTGAGAGAGAGAGAGAGAGAGAGAGAGAGAGAGAGAGAGAGAGAGAGAGAGAGAGATGGGGGGAGGGAATCGGACCGTGCAGTTTCTACCTGTACTATTAGAACACACATTAAAGACTCACCTATTGATGTACACTAGCTCCAGAAAGCATCGGTGCATACCCTAGCGTAAACATTTAAGACCAATGGCGACAGGTATTGGGATGTACCAATTATTCCGACCGCATGTTGGCAGCCCTGTACTCCTGCTGAGTTGTCAGCATTTATGTATGAACATATATTTTGTCGTACCAAATCCACACGTTTGTAATTACTGAAATATCAATATAAAAGCACCCATATACTGACCAAACCTCCCGACATGTCACAAGTTGAACGTATCTTTTCGGTAGCCTACGATCACACCTGCACAGATACTTTCTGGAGCTAGTGTACGTGCCATTTTATATTCTCACCCTAAATGACATTGTCAGCTAACCTTCGGACTGCTACGATTCTTCCAAAAGGACCTGTGGCTGCAGTGGTCCTTCTGAAGCTAGAGGGAAATTTTGTTTTGATGTGATCAATTATGTCTGCCTCAGCCTAGATTATGTTCGAAGAAAGGTAAAACAGGTGCAACAAGCCTGCCTGAAGGTGTTGTACCACACAGTTACCTGCTGGCCATCACGAAGTGAGGATGATGCCTTGTTTCTCCCAGCTTCCTCCTACCCAGCCCGGCGGGAAGCTTGCACAGCTACCCAAGAGGCGACTCCTACCCTCTTTTGCATGGGAGTGCTTCCATGCCTACCATGTATCCAAACACTTATAAGCGTTAGAAAAGATTATTGGTAAATGGTCCAGTATAGTATGTAAGCAAATATATAACTTGTGTAGCAGTTGTAAGTGAGCGGATGTTTGTTGCTAAGGGAAAACCTAGAGTTCAGGCGGTTGAACGGCGATGTTTAGTCGTCAGACGTTCCTGAGCGTCAGTCATCCTCATTATAAAAAAATCTTGACCCAATCCAGCCGTTTGAATGAAGCGACAGTCGCCAGAGTGGGCGAGAATACGCCGCATGAGCGCTAACAGCGCACGAATTCTGAATGTTTCATTCGTTTAATAAATCAAACACTTCGCTAACCCATTCTAAGCGGTTGTTTTTTTATGTAGGCAATATTATATATACGTTACAACTGGTAACATTTGGCTTCAGAACGCATAGGAAGGATGAATTTACGTGTAAGATCCAGTATACTGTACATGATAAGGATGAATTAAAGTTTCGCCTCCTTATGCCATTATTTGGGTAAAGTAGTTGTTGTAAATATCTAAACCTGAATTTATACGAACAAAGTGAATGTATTATTGGATATTCTATAGGATTCTTGCTATGTTTCCTGCCACTACAATCAGGAACCGTACAGCAGTATATGGTGATTATGTGCACCTTTACTAATGTAGCAGTACATCCTATGTTTATGAATTTATATTGCGAGATGTAAAAACAGAGTTATTGCAGAACTGTTTTTAGCATGCAGGGTACTTTGCTTGTTTATAATGCTGGAGGAATGGTGACATTCATTGCAGCACCAACACGAGTGATGCAGGAACACTCCTCCAATATTTTCAGCAATTTCTTTCCACATCTATGACCAACAATCCATGGTGGATAATATAGATTATCAGATCTGCATACTAACACAATTGTTCATTTAGTTCCTACATATATATGACTACACTTTTTCTTCCCTTATATCATTGTCATCTTCCCTCTCCCAGTTATTACAATTAAATTTTGCAGGTTATATTAATAAGTATACTCATCTAGTACTTAGTTTACATCCTTGATTATTACCTTTCCCTTCAAGCAGTATGCAATGATTTCTTAAAATACTTGGTACATTATTTCTTTTTCTATTCCAGTCTGCCAGATAAGTCTCAAGTCTTTTCCCATAAATCATTCCACCACTAAAGCACTTTCAAGTTATGTTTTATGCATTTTCAGACTGATTACTGTTCTGTTTTCGTAGCTTTCTCCTAAAGTGTACATATGTTTGATGTTGGGCTCCTGCATTAAGTATTTATTTCATCATTTCCTGTCTGTCACTGCTCCTCTCGTGCTTTTGTATAACCCTGTCACCCAAACCATTTTGTTCTGCCTTTTCTACGCCCATCTGCTCTTCTTTTACAGAACTTTAACTATCATTTCAGTCTAATTAACTGTTTTTTTTTAAATTATTATAGATGAATGGTACTGGCCATTTCCTGTGGCCTGCAGCCATTTACGGGCAAGAAAAGCTCTTGGAAGAAAAATGCCTAAGGATTTTTTTTCTGTGTGTGTGTGTGTGTGTGTGTGTGTTCTTACCTAATTCTCACCTAATTGTATCTTTACAGGAATGAGTCAAGCTCGTACTGTCCCGTGTCTTAAACCATATTTATCGTACATATCCTTAAATTTGTGAATTGTTTTGGCACACACTATTTCATTCGGTAGTGCATTCCATTGATCAATTGCTCTGTTTGGGAAACTGAATTTCCTTACGTCTTTATCACCTCTCTTCTTATGCAGTTTTTTGCAGTGTCCTCTTGCTGATGCTTCTCCATATGTTAAGTAATCATTTATGTCTATTTTCTCCTTTCCTGATTTGCATTTATATAGCATTATCATGTCACCTCTTTTCCTTCTCTCCTGTAGTGTTGGTAGATTCAGTTTATTTAGTCTTTCTTCGTAGCTTAGGTCCCTTAAGCTTGGTATCCATCTTGTAGCGGCCCTTTGAACTTTTTCAATCTTGTCTATGTGCTTTTTGAGATGAGGACTCCAGACTATCTATCTATCTATCTATAGCCCGACGCCCTAATCCCGCAAAGGGTGGCCGCAGAGAAAACGCCTCCAAGTCGCTCTGTCACCCACCATTTGACTACCCTCCCCCCAACTCACCCCCCCTCCCTCATATACCTCTCAACTCCATCCCTCCACCTCATCCTTGGTCTACCTCTCCCTCTCCCTCCTCCCACCTCACCCACATACACCCTTTTAGTCAGTCTTTCATTCTCCATTCTCTCCACATGTCCAAACCACCTCAGTGTATTTCTCCTAATCTTCTCAACCACATCCACATCCACCCCACAGCGTTCCTTCACTTCTTCATTCGTCAACCTGTCCCTCCACATCACTCCACATGCTCCTCTCAGGTAACTCATTTCCACTGCTCTCACTCTTGACTTGTTCCCCTCTTGTAAGGTCCATGCCTCGCTTCCATACGTCAGGGTAGGGATCACAATACTATCATGCAGTGACTTCTTAACTTCCATACTCACCTCCCTATTTCTCATCACTGCTCTCAGTGTACCAACAACCTTCCTTCCCTGCTGTACCCTTTCACGCACTTCATCCCCCAAAGTTCCATCCTTACTCATCACACTACTACTCCAGACTACTGATGCATATTCCAGGGTTGGTCTAATGAATGATGTTATTACCTTTCTTAGCATGTCTTCATTTATGTATGTGAATGCTATTCACATATTTGCAAGCAGTGTATACATGTTCCGTACCTTCTAGCTGATGTGGTCAGCCGGAGATAGTTTGTTATTGATAATCACACCTAGGTCTTTCTCTCTTTCTGATGTATATAGGGTTTTATTTCCTAACTTATAATCCCAATCAGGTCTTTTTCCACTTTTACCAAACTTGATTACATGACACTTGTCCACATTGAATTCCATTTGCCATGTACTACTCCATTCATGAAGTTTATTTAATTCTTCTTGTAGCTCTTTACAAGAGTCTGTGTTAGTAATTCTCCTTTGTATTTTTGCATCATCTGCAAACATATTCAGATAGCTCTCATTTCCAGTGTTACTGTTTATATCATTTATATACACTAAAAACATGATTGGTGCCAGCACTGAACCCTGTGGTACTCCACTAGTCACTTCTTTCCATGATGAGTAGTTTCCTCTTAGTACTGTCCTCATTTCTCTTTTTATGAGAAAGTCTTGCATCCAACAAAACAGTTTGCCTCGAATTCCTCCTTGATGGTACAGTTTCCATAAAAGTCTTTGGTGTGGTACTGTGACAAAAGCTTTCTTGAAATCTAAATAGATACTGTCCACCCATCCTTCCCTTTCCTGTATTGTGTTTGTTACTCTGTCATAGTAGCTTAACAGATTAGTAACACATGATTTTCCTTTTCTGAAACCAAACTGTCTTTCTGTTATCATACTGTGTTCTTCTAGATGATTTACCCAAGCTTTTCTTATAAGTTTTTCTAATACTTTGCTTACAACACTGGTCAGTGATACTGGTCGGTAGTTGAGTGGATTTTGTCTATTTCCTTTCTTGAATAAGGGGACAATATTTGCTTTTTTCCAAATATCTGGTAGTTTACCTTGACTCAAGGATTTCTTGAAAATTAAAAATAATGGTTTACATAACTCCTTTGCACATTCTCGTAATACCCAACATGAAATTTCATCAGGACCACTTGCTTTTCCTCTGTCTAATCTACTTAACTCCTCCTGTATTACTTTTTCTGCTATTTGTATATTTGGTAGTATGTGTGGACATGCGTGTTCCACATAGTCCCTCTCAAAATTTTTTTCTTCTGTAAAAACTAATCGGAAATTCTTATTTAGTGCTTCACAAATATCTTTCTCTTGTGTATAAGTGATTCCCTCGTCCGTAATGGATTGTATTATATCTTTTACTTTAGTTTTGCTTCTCATATAGCTGTAAAACAGCTTTGGTTGATCACTACTTTTATTTATTATATCCTCCTCAAACTGTTTTTGGGCTTCCCTCATTCTTGTATAGTCGGTTCTTGCCTGTTTGTAATTATTGTACGCCCTTTCACTATTGTGTCTTCTGTATCTATTCCACAACAAATCTCTTCTTTCTTTTGATTTTTTACATTCTGTATTGAACCATTTCTGTATTTTCTTATCTGCTTCTTTGTGCTGTGTGTGTGTGTGTGTGTGTGTGTGTGTGTGTGTGTGTGTGTGTGTGTGTGTGTGTGTGTGTGTGAATCTCATGAAATAATCTGCATCGGTTTACCAAAAAAAAAAAAAAAAAATTGTATTAAAGCCAACACACTAATGCTCAAATCTGAATGCTTTATTGAAATAAGTAAATATTTTAGCCAGCATTCCAACTAATTCACTCTTACTTATGGTAACTTAACCTAACTTTATCTTACATGAAGAAGCATATATATATATATATATATATATATATATATATATATATAC
This sequence comes from Coenobita brevimanus, assembly GCF_032717465.1. Lineage (NCBI taxonomy): Eukaryota > Metazoa > Arthropoda > Malacostraca > Decapoda > Coenobitidae > Coenobita > Coenobita brevimanus. Next base: position 11,504,000 of record NC_137005.1, read on the forward strand.
ATATTTTTGGGGGGGGGGGCAAAAGCGAAATAAACATTTCAATAAAAGAACTTAAGTGGATGTATTTATTTGTTGGTATTGATGAAAAATTTATATACTTATTTTTCTACGTGTTACTGTAACTTACAGTATATGGGAACACTGGCGAAAATTACAGATGTAACTAACCATTTACAAACACTCACGTAGCTCTAATATCTGCAATTTCTGCTATATAATATAACATTGTATGTATACCCCTCTTATATGTTATGTACTTACTTAGCCTACTCAGCAAAGTAGTGTGACTCACTGATTGCTAGCAACAACTGCAGCTGCTGCATCATCAACTATATTCTTAAAACTGCAAACGATATACTTCATAAAGCTCTCAGTTAACCAAAAATGTCATATATTTCATGATTTTTCAATGTCTAGATTCACACAAGGCTTGTCTTCGACTAGTGGCAGAAATTTACTGGCTTGCCCTCAATTGTGGTAACTACAGCACTGAGCTGGCTAACACATACACTTTAAAACTGTTGCCGTTTCAAATAATCTGTAAGAAATTACACAGGTAGTCTGATATTAACTTCGGAGCACAGTCTAATGACATAACTCCAAATATTATATGCCACGTTGCCACCTCATCACCACGGAAGTTTCGTTTCCTCGTACTCGTTTACTGAAACGTTTAGTCTTGAAAAATTATCTGTATTTCTCATATATTTTAGCTTGCCGAGAAAAATTTACTCCTGAATTTTATATATATATATATATATATATATATATATATATATATATATATATATATATATATATATATATATATCATATTTATGAATATTAAAGATTACGACACCAAAAGGGGGTCTCTGGTGGCGTTTATCTTCCTGTCACATTCCAGTGCTATTTTACGCTATAACCAGGTACCCGTGAACTGCATTTTTTTTTTTTTTTAATTGTACGGAAAACAGGAACGTCAGATGGCGTTCGTCAATACTGGCGTTTGGTTTTTGTTTTACAGCCCTTAGTCATCACGGCTCAGACGTTGCCAAAATGTGATCAATTGGCAGTGGTCACTGCCCCTTGCTAAATCAGCCGTGAAGACTTTTGTGTGTGTGTGTTTGTGTGTGTGTGTGTGTGTGTGTGTGTGTGTGTGTGTACACAGCTGACAATTCCTTAACTCAGAGCAACATCATGACAATAGGTAATAGAATGGAATATCACCTAGACTCCAACAGTGTAGCACAACTCTTTCTTATTAAAGTATCCAGTAGTAGAATGGAGTCTTTAAGAGTAACGAAAATTCCTGATGGTATATCCACGGGCATACATCTCACATTTCGATGGAAGCAAGGCCAAGAACGCGCCATCTCTCAAGCCTATCTACTGCCAAATCCAGTAGCTGGCTATCTCATACTATGAACACCGCCTACCATCAAATCCAATAGCTGTCTACCACGTACTACAAAACTTGTATACTGACACTGCCATCGGTCACCAAACCTGTTGAGCTCCGAGCCTGTCCATTATCAAACCTGTCTGTCACCAATCCTGTCTGTCACCAATTCTGCCCGTCACCAAGCCTGCCTGTCACTAAGTCTGCCTATCGCCAAGCCTGCCTATTATGAAGCCTGCCTGTTACCAGGTCTGTCTCTTCATTTCAACCACCATTCTGATGATTGTCAACCCCCAAGTGACACGGTGACCTGTACCCTCTTCACCTCCTGCCCCAAGCGAGCTGTCAATGAGACTGCAATGTCAGGTCAGCCAAGAAAAATTCACCTACCAATACCACTTACCACCACACCCAATGCCTCACATCTATATTTAACACCATATGGTGTATAAACAGGTGGTCTGTTAAAACCGTTCAGTAACAAGATTCTACTGTTATCTCCGGACCAATAATCTATATACACTATTTTTTTTTAATGCTAGGAAGAAGGAACCAAAGGCCACGAGCCCGCAATAAATGTTCCTTCCAAGAGAAAAACAAAATACAAGAGAGAGACCAATTCAAGATCCAATCATTTCAAGATGCCTGGACACACTGCGTTTGTAAGACTGGAGATCATAGCTATCAGGAAATACAGACAGAGGGAGACAGTTCCAGAGATGACCTGTTGCATAAATGAAGGACTAGGAGTAACAGTTAACTCTTGCATTATAGAGTTGGACAGAAAAGGGGTCAGAATATGCTGCTAGACAGGTGCTATGCGCCCACCGTAGAGGTGAATGAAAGCAAGCAGACAGTTCAGAGGAGCAGTGACCATTGAAGAGCGATAAAAAAGTGGTAAAGATGCAACAGTGAGGCGAAGAGACAGAGGTTGAAGGGAGCCAGTAAGAAGAGGAGAGTTAATGAGACGAAAAGCCTATGATCCACCCGATAGAGAAGAGCTGTATGTGGGGATCCTCCTCACACATGAAAGTTGTATTCTACACAGGGGTGGATAAAACCCGTTCATAGACTCAACAACTGTGGAGGGGAAAAAGATGTTATGGAGTCGGCTTAGCACACCTATCCTTTTGGAAGCAGATTTTACAAGATATGTAATATGATCTTTCCAAGATAAGTCTCAAGTGAATGAAACCCCAAGCATGTTCAAGGATGATGCAGGATTAAGCCGACTATTATTAAACATTAGTGAGTACACCTATGGAAGTTTTTGTCGGGTTGATAGGTGTAAGAACTGAGTTTTTGATGCATTAAAAACAGCAAGATTATTTTAACCCATCACAGATACGAGCCAAGTCAGACATTAGGTGTGCCATAGACCTCATCCCTTGTTTGTTGAAGTAACTGCTGAGATGGACGCTGCGAGAACCGAATGGAAAGGTGAAGGGTGGAGTCATCAGCGCACGAGTGGATAGGGTTAGATGTACAGCTTAGAAGGTAATTGATGAATAAAAGGAAGAGAGTTAGTGATAGCACAGAGGCATGAGGAACACCACTGTTGATAAATCTAGGAGAAGAACGATCAACAGCCGCTATAGAACGACCAGAAAGGAAGCTAGAGATGAAGGCTCAGAAAGAAGGATAGAAACTGCAAGAGGGCAATTTGGAAATTAAAAACATGCCAGACTCAATCGAAAAGCTTTGAGATGTCAAGTGCAATGGCAAAGCTTTCACCAAAGTCCTGAAAGGAGGATGACCAGGAGTCTGAAAGGTAGATGTGAAGATCACCAGTGGAGCGTCCCTGACAGAACCCAAACTGACGATCAGAAAGAAGGTTGTGACAGGAAAGATGCTTTAAAACTTTTCTGTTAAGAATTGACTTGAAAACTTTTGAGATACAGGATTGTAAATCGATTGGACGATAGTTAGAGGGTTGGGAATGGTCACCCTTCTTTGGGACTGGCTGAATGAGGGCAAACTTCCAGCAAGAAGGAAAAGGTACAAGTTGATAGACAAAGGCGAGAGAGTTTACCTAGGCAGGGTATAAGCACAGAAGCACAGTTCTTGAGGAAAACAGGAGGGAGTCCATCAGGCCCATATGCCTTGTTAGTATTGAGGCCTGTGATGGCAGAAAATGCATCAACTGAAGAAATTTTAATATCAGCCAGGAGGAAGTCAGAGGGGGGAAGTGATGGGGGAACAGCACCAGAATCGTCTAAGGTGGAATTGGAGGAGAAAGTCTGAGCGAAGAGATCTGCTTTATCAGTAGAAGAAATAGTTACAGAACCATCAGAGTAGAAAAGAGGAGGGAAGAATGATGAGGTAAAGTTGTTAGAAAGGTTTTTGGCAAGTGTCAGAAGAAGTGGGAAGAATTTGAGTTAGAGAGTTGAGAACATTTATTACGGATGAAATTATTTCTAGCAGAGCGAAGAGCACGATTCCGGGCAGAAACGTAAAAATGATGTGATTCAAGAGTGAGTTGGCTCCGGTACCTTTTTTAGGCCCTCTTCTTGTTGCGGACAGCATTAGAACAAGCGTGATTAAACGAAGACTTTCTTGCATTAGTCAAAGGATATGAGAAAGGAATGTATGCTTCCATGCCTGAAAGAATAACCTCTGTAATGCGCAAGGCACACTTAGTTGGCTCTAGGTCATGAAAGCAATAATCATTCCAGGGAAAATCAAAGAAGAACTGCCTGAGGACCTCCCAATCAGCAAATCCAAAGTGCCACAGACAATGTTTCTTTTGGATGGTCCACAGGCCATACAGGAGCGATAGGACAGGTTAAGGTAATAAGGTTGTGATCAGAGGAGCCCAACAGAGAGGAACGATTAACAGTGTATGCAGAATAATTAGTTGTAAGGAAGTGGTCAAGTATGTTGGAGCTCTCTCCAAGGCAGTCAGGGATACGTGTAGGATGCTGTACAAGCTGCTCTGGGTCAATAAGGATAGAAAAAATGTAGGCTTGTTCACAAGGTGGATCAGTGAAAGGACAGGAGAGCCAAAGGTGGTGGTAAACATTGAAATCTCCTAGAATGGAGATTTCAGAGAAAGGAGAAATGGATAGAATGTGTTCCATCATAGAAGAAAGATAGTCGAAGAATTATTCATTGTGAGTAGAATTAGGGGATAAGTAAACAGCGCAGATATATTTAGTCAGAGAATGACAGGAAAGCCAAAGCCAGAGTGTAGCGAATTCAGAAGAATCGAGTTCAGGAACACGAGAGCAAGACAAGTCGTTGGGTATATATACACAACAGCCACCTTTGGCTTTGAAATGAGTATAGAGAAAGTAGGAGGATACAGAAAAGGGTTTGCTGTCAGTTGCCTCAGTCAGCTGAGTCTCGGTTAAAAAAAAGAAGGTGAGGTTTAGAGGAGGAGAGGTGGTGCTCAACAGAACGAAAGTTAGAGGAAAGGCCGCGAATGTTGCAGAAATGAAAAAGAAGTGGGTCAGACAGTGGTTCCAGGCAGCTCGAGTCGTCACAGGGAGAGGGGCAGAAGGGGGCATTTATGGTCCCCCCCCCCCCCTGGACTCCGAGGTTATGTGTTGTGAGACCATTTCTTGTCTGGAATTTTGGAAAAGGAAGTGTAGTGTGTACTGTGCATGTAGTTTGGTGATGATAGAGAAACTTGTATTAGAGAGCATGCTGGCCTACTCTCTGTGTTACTCAGACACTGAAAAAGTTCAGCAAAGGGGGATGGTCAGGAACTAGTCCTGAGGGTCGATGAAACGGGAGCTTCATCTCTCCCTGTCATCAACTTTCCATCCACCTGGGAAGTACTACCCTGCTCGACTGGTGCTACAGTCTGCTTCTATTGCATGATGAAATTACTGTACTTACAAAATTTTCTTGTGGTAGGTGGGGACGCTCACCATCCACTCACTCAGTGTAGTGCTGCTCTCGGGTGTCTGCCCTGTCCTCTCCTCCATCCTTCTTCCCTTCCATCTTCTGTCTTTCTTTCCTTCATTCTTTCCTCTTCCCTCTGCCTACGGGTGACTTTACACTTCCTCTTCTGTCTTTCATTCCTTCATTCTTTCCTCTTCCTTCTGCCTGTGGGTGACTCTACACTAAATGACAAGCCAAATGGTTTCCTGTACACCAGGAAACTATTTACTACGATGGGTGGTAACCATGTAACCAAATTTTGGCGCCTGGTGGTTTAGTGGGTAATAATTGTGCTCCAATCGGATTGAGCCGGTGTAGGTTTATATCCAAGGGGTGGTTAGGGTTTATTGCTCACGTAATGCCACTCAGGGATAAGTGAGGTTGGTCACTCTCATCTTAAATGTCAGGACCAACTGCCTAGCCCCGGGGTCCTACGCTCCTCATGGGGCAACGTAGGATTGGATGATGGATGGATGAATGGATGGACAAAATTTTCTGCAGATCACCTCTTATAATTCCAATTTTTTAAAAACAATATTCATCTATATGAACACATCATTTGTATTATATATATATATATATATATATATATATATATATATATATATATATATATATATATATATATATATAGCCCTCATTATATATGTATATCCTCCTATTGCTTTCACCATGGAAGGGTATTTATTCATGGCGGTTTTTGTCCATTGCTGTGACAAAATTATAAGAAAAAATAGACTCCACGAAAATAGGTTATAACATTGAGCAAGGAAAACAGTGAAACGTGTTAAATCTGAAAGTGACGCGATGAAATTGCAACCTGACGCTAGAGCTGGAGAAACTTGAATGGAAACATGACGAAATGGACAAACCCATTGCCCACTCCACCCTTACAATAGTGTTGTGTGATGATATGTGGACATTCAGCTAATTATGTGAACATTATCAATTTTATTTATTACGAGATGTTACTCCTTCACGATAGTACATATCGTTTAACCAGCTATAATACTGATGTAGTTTTATTATTTATCACCAAAACATATATCAGCATTTTATTATTCTTTTATGAATGTACATTAACTTAAATATCTCCCCATTTACTAGCATGCTCTTATTATTAGTATAGTGTCATATACTTTTATCAACACTTATAATATCAGGGTTGTTTTATTATTTAGATTGTCTTCTATTAATCTCTAAGTCTATAAAATGCACGGAGACATCTAATTTACCCGGCGGGAGATGTTTGTGGCTTGGTCGTTACGACTAAGATGCTGCTAGAATGTGATCAGTTGGCAGTGGTTGCTGCCTGTGGACAAATCTACTGAGAAGACTGTTTTACACGTATAGAGCTGACAATTCCTTAACTCAGCGTAACACCATGTCACTGGGTAACACAACGGAAACTCACTGATCTTCCCCCAGATGATTTTAGGAGACAGAGAACTGGCACACTCCGAGAGCATAATACATCTCAGCCTTCCAAAAAAGTATCCAGTAATGCTATAGAGTCTTTAAGAATAACCTATTTTCCTGATGGTATATCTGCGGGCCTTCCTCATACACAGTGAATCAGGAGACAATGGTGAGTAACACTGCAGTGAACTACACACTCTTTCAAAAGTGAAACTGATGTTCACTGCGAAGTTATCCTGGGCTATTATAGTTTTTAAGACCAAAGAACTGTACTTAAAGTAAGAGAAAATTTGTCTGTAAGTGTACAAGTAGTAATAAAAGGTAAAAAAAGAAGTAAATGAATGACTACTTATATTATTTGTGATCGTGGTGCATTCTTCCTCACGTAGCAACTTTGGACAGAGTGTTACTTTTGTACATTGAAGATGAATTTGTAGTAATAAGTGCTAATAACAAGTGGTGTACGGTATGCAGTGAAGAAATGCAAGAATTTTAAGGATAGCACGTGGATGAAATTTTCAGCAATGTACTGTATGCTAAGTGCAAGGTCAGTCCACTGCATGGGAGTTTGTCTTCGTGCCTACCACACCTCTGAAGGCTTCCAAGTATCAGAAAAGATTGTAAATTTGTGTGAATATGATGATATAGTATGTGCGAAGGAATAAAATGATGCAATAGTTACTATGAACAAATTGATGAGTGACACTGCAGTGTGCTACAACTAGTGAAAGTGAAAAGTGATTCCTTCTACGAATCCACCCTGGATTGCTATAATTCTATAAGTCCAACGATAAGTACATGCAGGGAAAAAAATACCTTGTACCTAAATAGCCAGTAATAAATGGTAGAATAATCCGCAAAAATGTGGCAAATTTCAGTGAGATCAAGTGCAATTTTTTTTCCCACACGTGACAGCTCTGTGTAATTAGTACCCCAGAACCTTGAATGTGATTTTTAGTGATAATAATAATTAATGCACTTAGCGAGAAAATGCCCAAATTATATGGAAAAGTTATGTTGTCCCCTGAATTAATATTATGCTCGTGTAGTATACTTAATGTTAAGTGTTGCGCTTGTGTTTTTGCTGTCGTAGGTTACGTAAGTGAGACAATACAGTGCAAGTGTCCTTATAATTGAAAGTTATTGAACAATTTGTGTTATACCGTCATAAAGCAGGGAAACCACCTCCAAAACATCCTCCCGCATGTGGAATGGTGGCCACTTGAAACGTTGCTTCATGGCCCCCTGGTGATCAGAGGTTAACAACCATTAAAACACACTTCTTTAACTCACTTTCCCTCCGGTCCTGGACAATTGTACTGACCTTCACCTTGTTTCAAAGTTTAGTGGAGAGTGAAGCGTTTGTGACTAAAATTAAACATGTTTGATTCAATATAGGTGGTTGCAAATGGCTAGTTTGATAACGAATAGGTAGGCCTAAACGACTAGCACATATATCCTGTTTTTCCCGTATTTTCCGCTCCAGTGTTGTCGATTAGAATTTACGCCGCCAAAGTCGAAGGATAAATCTCTTCAGCGGAATGATATCGTATCTGAAGAATTCTTGCTACCATTAGACCATTAATATTCAGTGTATTAAAAAGACCTATCGTAGCGAAGGTATTACTAACCTCCACTAAGCTTTTTTCACAGCGATGACTGTATTAGTCTCTCTCTCTCTCTCTCTCTCTCTCTCTAACTTCTGACCACCACAGAAAGGTTTTAGTAATAGAAATAACCTCTTGCAGTTGAGGGTATACGCAAAATACACACACACACACACACACACACACACACACACACATCGGTAGAGAGGTGGCCTGCGGTCCTACCGGACTCAAGTTCAAATCCCCGCTGGAGCAGGTAACAGTTTAAGGATTTGAATTTCATGTAAAAGCAGACTTTACCAATCTACCAGAAGCCCTGCCGACATGTCGCAAAAATACCCCCGCTAATACAAATACACCAGTCCTGAGACAGCCCTAGCATGTATTCAATATGAACGGTGGGTGTTAGCGCCGAAGTGTTGACATGTAAAGGTGTATGATGTATAGGAGGACTACTGGGCCTTGGGAGCAGGCTGTGAAGCCTATGCCCAGAGTCGATCACATGAACAGAGAGAGAGAGAGAGAGGGGGGGGGGAGGGAATAATTTCTACTGAACACAGTATGAAATAAACAATACTAACATTACGAACTCTTCACGCAGTCGTAGCACCCATTATATAACAAATCTAATTCACAGAGGTACAAATACACATTCAGAAACCCAAAGCAAAAGCTGTTTTAATAGCACTGGTTGGAACTGATTCAACAGTTTCTGATAATAATCTGCACATGCTAAGCAGAACATTGAACGAGGAGTAAAAAATAAGCTATGTCTATCAATAGGTGTGATTTGGTCTAGATATCAGTTTTAATGGCATTTAATGGAACAATCTGAACGCGATTGGCAAATGTAGATACCGACATGGGTACTGGTATGCTGGCTACAAATAATGAGGTGTAATCTGGAGGGATAGGTGCACGGTGAAGGCAGTTTAGTTGCTCCGCCCATCAATCAATCATTTAAGAAGCTTATGAAATTTATGTCCGATCCAGGTAGGCAGGTACGGGTGATGTGCAGGAACGTGCGACCATCAGGTGTGTGGGGAATGCAGGGGGAGGGGGTGTTGGGTGACAGGTGTGGGTGATGTGCAGCAACGCGCGGCCATCAGGTTGTGGGGAGGGCAAGGGGAGGGAGTAGGGGGTGGCAGATGTGGGTGATGTGCAATAATGTGTTGCCATCAGGTGTCGGGGGAGGAAAGGGACCCATATCGGGAGGCATAAGAGTCACTGATCTGATGTAGTATTTGCAGAGGTGGGAGAGTTTGTTAAACAGTTGTCCAGAGTCTCTCCCTGTAATTACCCTGACTGCATTAAGTCGGGCCGTGCACCGTCTCATGATGTCTCGTTTATGGTCCGTGAAGCCAAGTCCAATTTCATATGTCACTCCGAGCATGTAAGCTGAGGGGATGTATAGCACTGGTACTTTGCTGTGAATCTTAACAAGGATTTTGAAGTAAAGATGTGCATCATGATGAAGGTAATACTTGTGACCTATTGATGGTGATGATGGTGATATTGAGGAAGGAGGTTTAATAACGTATTTAATCACTCCATTGTACTTTTAGGTAAGGAGGGTAGTATTTATAAATTTATATTTAGGCTACACATACCGAAAGATTCATCTCTCTCTCTCTCTCTCTCTCTCTCTCTCTCTCTCTCTCTCTCTTATATATATATATATATATATATATATATATATATTGTGGTAGGTGGGGGAGCTCACCATCCACTCACTCGGTGTAGTGCTGCTCTCAGGTGTTTGCCCTTTCCTCTCCTCCATCCATCTTTCCTTCCATCCTCTTCTCTCTTTCTTTCCTTTAGTCTTTCCTCGTCCTTCTGCCTATGGATGACTTAACACTCCCTCTTCCGTCTTTCTTTCCTTCATTCTTTCGTCTTCTTTCTGCCTGTTGGTGACTGTACACTTAATGACATGCCAAATGATTTCCTGTACACCAGGAAACCATTTACTACGTTGGGTGATAACCATATGACCAAAATTTGGCGCCTGGTGGTTTAGTGGGTAATTATTGCGGTCTAGTCGGATTGAGCCGGTGAAGGTTTATATCCAAGGGATGGTTGGGGTTTATTGCTCACGTAATGCCACTCAGGGATAACAGAGGTTGGTCACTCTCTTCTTAAATGTCAGGATCAACTGCCTAGCCCAGGGCTCCTACGCTCCTCATGGGGCAACGTTGGGTTGCATGATGGATATATATACTGTATAATGATTAAAAAAAAAAAAAATTTGGTTTTACGCCAGGTATCCCCGAAGGGCTAAGGCGTTGCCCCTGAGTAGAGGACCTTTGGACTGGAACGTATAGCATTTTATGACCGGATGTCCTTCCTGATGTCTACCAATGACCCTTGGGTGGATTCGATCCTCCGACCCTTCTGTCAGAGCGGAACGCTCTAACACAATGAGCCACGGCTGCTACATATATATATATATATGTATATATATATATATATATATATATATATATATATATATATATATATATATATATATGGAGCGCTCTAACCCACTGAGCCACGGCTGATATATATATATATATATATATATATATATATATATATATATATGTACACACACTTATATAATGCACTTACACACTTAGCATCTACGTTGTTATACATTCTGATACATATCCACTTAAATGAACACATTTGTGCACATTTTATTCTCTCTCTCTCTCTCATTTTCACGTCCTTCTGCATGTACTCTTGAGTATTACCAGATAAAGAGACAACACTAAAATCACTGGATAACAGCATATGTTCACTTGTTATTAGATGCACAGAATTATCCCACATCACTGAACATTATCAAAACAAAATGTACAATCACCCTTCATTATTCATTTATTTCTACTCAGCCTTTTCATTATTCACCAGCAAAATCATTTCATTTCACCACCCCATCATTTCCACACCATCATTTTCACCACCTTGTCGTTTTCATAATTCTACCAGGATTTTAGATGGAAAGGGAATAAGGCGAGAGAGCTGGGAGGCGGATGCAAGTTGCTCAATAGTGGTACAGATGAGAAAGGAGGAATGGAGTGGGGATAGTGTTAATTATGGAACTTAAGGATAACCCTGTGGCCATGAGCAGGAGAAGGGATTGGGTGGTTAGTGTCAATTTGTGCCTGAAGAGTGAGATGATGTTAAACACTGTATGTGCCAATGCTCCAAAGGCTGGGTGTTAAGAGGAGGAGAAAGATGTCTTTTGGGGTCAGATGGACCGAGAGTTTAAGGAAACCACCGAGGGGAGAAATGGTGATCTTGGGTGGAGATTTGAATGGGCATGTGGGGAGAAACAAAGAGAGGATTGCTAGGGTGCATTATGGGTTTGATCTTGGAAGGAGAAATGAGGAGGGGGAGAAGATAGAGGATTTTGCACTGACTTTTGATTTGTCGATTGCTAACACCTTTCTCGAGAAGGTAGTGAACCAGTTTTGAACCTGTATGGGAGGAGAAAGTCAAATAGACTTCCTAATGTATAGTATATTCCATGTGAAAGAAGTTGCATTGCAAAGTCATAAACAGATAAAGTGTGGCAGCAAACACAGACAGATAGTGGTGAACTGTGAGATGAGGAGTGACAAGAGAAGGTAGCCAAAGCATGGTACACCCATGAAGAAATGGTGGAAAATGAAATAGGAGGATCTGAGGCGGCAGTTTAGGAAGAAGGCGTTGAGCGACATTAGATTGCTGGAAGGGATACAGGGGTGGCGGGAGGAAAACAGCCGAGTGGTTCAAAAAGTGGGGAAGGAGGTTTTGGGTATGGCAGCTAGAAGACCTGCTGGGGATAAGGAGATGTGGTGGTGGACCGAGGAAGTGCAGGGAATAACTGGCTATACAGATGCTAATGAAGAAATGAGATACATCAAGGTGGCAGGAAGACAGAGATATCAACAGGTGGGCAAGTAAAGACGCTAAAGAAGTCAGTAACGAGCAAACGCACAGCCATCGAGTGAGGGATATGATGAATTAGGAATGCCGGAAGGAGAGAGAGAGAGAGAGAGAGAAAGAGATCTACAGAATCGCGAAAAATAGAGATAAGGCAACCAGGGATTTCATTCACATCAAGCAGGTTAAGGAGGAAGGAGTTGTTTAATGAGACGGGGACAAGATCAGGGATAGTTGTAAGGCTACTTTGAAAAGATGCTGAATGAGGAGAATCCGAATATAGTCTTTAAGAATGGAATCCCAAACGAAGGTTTCATGGCAAATATAAACAGAGAAGAAGTAAAGATGGTCCTGAAAAGAGTGAAGAACGGAAAGACACTGGGGCCTGATGGGATACCAATGGAGTTTGTAAGTGCTTGGGTCAAGAAGGAATAGATTTGATGTGGGATTAGGTGCAGATGATTTCCATAAAAGAGAAAGTGCTGGATGAGTGGAGGGATAATATGATTGTACCTGTCTTCAAGAGAAGGGAGCCATCTAGGACTGTAGCAGTTATAAAGGGACTGAGTAGGTGTCTCATATGATGAAGGTTTGGGAGAGGATTATATAGGAAAGGCTTTGGTTAGAGACAACCATAGGCAAAGAGCAGTTTGGTTCTATGGCAGAAAGAGGAAGACCAGACTCAATTTTTGCAGTGAGGCAAATGATGGAGAAGATAAGGAGACAGAGGGGTTGATTCTGATATTCAAAGACTAGGAAAAGGCCTACAACTACGTGCCACAACAGGAGGTTTGGAGGTATTTGACGGTGAAGGGGGTGCTAGTGATGTATGTGAGGAGAGTACAAATTATGTATGAGGAGAGACCCAGGCCAGAAGCAGAGTAGGACTTTTTTTTATTTTTTTTTTGAGAACTGATACAAATCAGGGATCTTCTTTAAACCCTTACCTTTTTAACCCGCGCCGTCCCGGCGACGTGAATTAACGTCCACACATGATGTGCACTCATGTCCCGGCGACGTGTATTAACGCGGCAACATTGCAAGGTCCCTAATTTGCACAATTTTCAATTTTCGCGAGTGATTTCGCGAGTGATTTTTGGCACGTATACACGGGATACCTTCCTCTACTCCTCTACAAGATGCCAAGCAGGGACAATGCCTTAAGCCGCATAACCTTTCCCCACCCCTGCACGCCATTGTCTCGGCAATTCACCTGTTACCAGTGACCTGGCCAATAAAGACATTCATGGCCAGAGTGATTCCCCAATCGATGACAATGTGGAGGACAAAGTTTACATAGCATTAGAGGTAGAAACAGTCAGAAATAATGATCAGGTAATGTGGGAAAAAAAGGTCATGAATGGTGATGCGTTAGTGAGTGAAACAATGCTTATAATGCCTATATTACTGTTTGAAAACCAATATACTCTTGCACTACATATAAATTTGTACCAAGTAAATAAATAAATACTGTTTATGAGTGGATAAAATGGTTACCCTCCCATAGAACTCGTTTTCTTTGGTGCCAGCCTGTTAGAAAACCCAGTCAGGTAAGGAAGTACTCGTACCTAAATCGAGTATTTTAAACCTCAGGTGAGCGATTTCTCTATGAATTTTCGATGTTTCTCACCAAAAGCGGATGTTTGAGCCAAAAATAAAAAGGTCCAAAAATGTTGGGACTGGGGCGTACCACTGCCCAGAAAACGTTGGGATGGGGCGGGTTAATCTGTTAATGAACGTGCTGGTTCGTGAGGCAAGACGTCAGTCCCCCTGGTGTATACAGTTTGCTAATGACATCGTTTTTTTTTTTTTCTTTTTATGTGATCAACTCTGGGCATAGGCTTCACAGCCTGCTTTCAAGGCCCAGTAGTCCTCCTACGTACCGTACACCTCTACATGTCACCACTTTGGCGCTAACACCCACCGTCCATATTGAGTACATGCTAGGGCTGTCTCATACAGGACTGGTGTATTGGTATTAGCGGGGGTATTTTTACGACATGTCGGCGGGTCTTCTGGTAGATCAGTAAAGTCTGATTCTTATGAAATTCAAATCCTTAAACTGTTCCCTGCCCCAGTGGGATTTGAACCCAGGTCTGTTAGGACTGCAGGCCAACTCTCTACCGATTGAGCCACCGCCTCCCCCAAATGCATCTTTTATGCATTTATGCATAAAAGATGCATAAGATGTGTTATGCATCTCCAGATTAGAGGACGTGAAGAGAAAATTAGAAGAATGGAGAGGTGCTACTTAGACAGAGGATTGAAAATAAGTAGTAAGTGAACAGAATAGCTGAGGTCAAACTAAATTTAAAATTCAGAGAATAGTTTGTTGGGAGAGAAACTGAACAGAGTGAAGGATTATAAACATCTAGGACTGATTGTGGATGAGCATGGAGACTTGGATGCGGAAATAACCCTATGAGTTCAGGTGGGTTGAAGGAATTGGAGGAAGGTATTGTGAGTGTTGTGTAACAGAAGAATCACCATGAGGCTTAAAGGTAAAAAATATTAAACGGTAGTGAGACTGACTTTGATGTATGAGGCTGCGAGGTGGGCAGTGAAGAAAGCACAGGAGGAAATGTTGGATATAGCAGAGATGAGAATGTTGAGATAGATGTGTGAGGCAGCAAAGTTGGATAGGATCAGAAAAGAGAGAATCAGATAGGCAGTGAAGGTGAGTTAGATCCATGAAGTTGCAGGAAAATATATAATTCTTATGGGTACGTGATGAGAGAGGAGGAAGATAATGTGGGGAGGACAGTAATGGAAATGGAGGTACAAGAAAGGATAAATAGGGGAAGGCCGAAGAGGAGGTGAACTGACTGTGTGAATGAAGATTTAACCTGCCACGTGCCGGCTATTGTTAGCCCTATGGGTTACCCCAGTGCAGGCCATTTTTTGACCTTTTTTTTTGGCTAAAATGATAGATTTTGATGCGGAAACAACAAATTTCGCCATTAAAATGCTCACCGAGGTTCGGAAATGAGTTTTATTGAGTCCTGGATACTCGTGTACAGGTATAACCTCTCTCTCATGCTCACCACGTACGTGAGAGAAAGCCGTTTTCTATGTAAGGTATACCCAGGTATTTATGCTGGGAAGGTATAGCAATGTTCAGTACACATTTCTGATCACTTATTACTTCATCATCTATCATAATTTGCATGTCTTTCTCACTGTGAATGCATTATCTTACACTTACTTGAAGATAGGTACAACCTGACTTCATTAAGTACAGTCCTGGCACTTACAAGAAGGTATTTACAACTTGACTTCACTATAATTATAGTCCTTACATTTACAATGAAATATTTACAACTTACATTTACATGAAAATATTTACAAAATGCCTTCACTATGCACAACACTGGGTGAGGCACACAGGCAGAGTGAGGCAGAGCGAGCGTGAAGGGGGGAGCAAGTGAGTGTATGGTCTTGACAGCCTGGAGGATGGTAGAGAAACAGTTACCTTCCATGCATGCCAGTTTTTACCCGCAAATCTTGAAAAATGTGGTCATAGTGAAGCTTTTTATTTTAAACCATTTTAAAACGGCACTGGCACTGGCCGCAGAATTATGTCAGACCGTTTTAAAACGGCTCTGGTAGAATTATGAAAATGATAAGGTGGTGAAAATGATGGTGTGGAAATGATGGGGTGGTGAAATGAAATGATTTGTGTGTGTGTGTGTGTGTGTGTGTGTGAGAGAGAGAGAGAGAGAGAGAGAGAGAGAGAGAGAATTTCGTTTTCTTCTCCTCTGTCATTTTGAGACTGAAATTTACGGTTATCTCAGAAACTATTTTTGCATCAAAAGTAAGTCCCAATCCAAGTGCTTCACACCCTTTATAGACTACTTTGGCAAGACTCTCTTAACTCTTTGACTACAAGAAGTTTTTGCTAATACTGTATCATACTCAACACAACAATTGTCATTTCAAGGTGACATCTACATGACTTCTGCAAACCTTGAACGACTACCATTGTATTGGAAGGACAGATCTTCAGTTCTTTGTGAGCCCCTGGACACAACGCTCTGCCAGCCAGGAGTTACCTTAACCTGTACCATCCCAGGCATTTTTGCAATTTTATACCCACCCAATCCTGGACCAAAAACGGAAAAAAAATTTATTGCATAAAAACAATCCAGAAAGACATATAAATCAAGGAATAGCCAAAAAAAAAAGTACTTACATGAGAAATAAGTGCAGGATGGCCATCCATCGTGTCTCTAGCCCAGTTTCCTAAGCCGTGAGCTACGTTTTCCCACCCAGCTGGGCGGGATGAGAGAGAACAGGGGAGGAGAATGGGGGAATCCCCATCCTCAATATCCTTCTCCACTGGCTCATATTCCTCCCCAGAAGAGTCGTCCAGGTTTTCCTCTTCTGTAGAATCACTAAATGAAGGGACAAAGGGTCCATGTGACAGTGTCAACCACCTCCTCCAGCCCAATGAGGCGGAAAAATGGCATGACTTCTGCAACATTCTAATGCTGTGATGGACAGTGGCACATTGATGTTACCCAGCCATGCAGAACCAAACTCAGTGCTACAAGTGCTTTTGCACAATGTTGCCAATACATTAAGCTACTTCTTAGCAAAAAATTAGCTAGATTGAAGCAGTCAGAGACACACTACAGCGCTCGAATTATGCTGTCGGCACCATCACGTCACTGGGATAACTCGAGACGTTTTGTACCATCGGCACCATGCCGACGGCGGAATTGTACGGGTTAAGGATGGTATACGAGTTAAGTATACAGCCACAACAAGGTAGAGTGAGTAGCTTTGACTGCGTGTGCTAATACTGTGGTAACACAGTGATAATAAAGGAAGCTAAACATTTGAGTTTTTCATTAACATTATATTAATTTCAGGTATATTTCATTCACAGTTTGGTTGGTAATGTCAACTATATTGTTTATAGTCATTTATTATCAAAGTGATATCCAGTGATTATGAAGCCAATCTGGGCTAACATGAGCAGAAAATGAAATTTTCTTCAGGTAGATTTAGTAGCAACTTCAATCAGACATTGCTAATCAACCCTTTCACTACAATGACGTATTTGTTGTTTTACACAGACCACTACCAAATAATTGCGTTCAACCTAATAACGACCCTCCAACAGTGAATAGGTCAACAAAGGTTGCATCTAACTCCTCCAGTTTCAAAAAAAATTTGCTAATGTGCATGATGTAGTATGAAAATAGCGAGATTAATATAAAGTATACATAACTGGACTGAAGAGATTAACGCGTGGCGTCCAGGTGACATATATATGTGATGACCCGGGGAAGTTCGTGTGGCACATATACATGATCTAGTGTTTCGCAGCATTGTTTGAATATTCCGTGGGTAATTTTCACCACACACAGCCACTGGCAACCCTCCTGCATGCATCCGAGTCACGCTCCAGTTACCTGCCTACCTCTGTAATGGATAGACCTATGCAAAAGGTTTTCTGTGTGTCCAGGTCCTCAGCTGAGCTCCCAGAGGTACCGACTTCAACACCAATGAAGTCCAAAGGCTAGAAAAGAAGAGGCTTTAGTGATAGTGCAACAGGGAGAGAACTCGAGGTGACATTATTGCCAACTGTGAGTGGAGAAAGTGACTCATCCTCAGTGGAAAGTGACTCTTCCTCTGAGGAAAGCGACCACTATATTGAGTGTCGATTTTATGCATTGCATGAGGAGGGTGGATCACATTAGTCGTCCACTGCACTTCCATCATATCCCCCTGTATGTTTATCTGCTATTTCTGATAATGGGAATGGTTCAGAGGGTATTGACGATCCTGGAGAAGGGGATATTGGCACGGATGAGAAGATGGAAGAGGAGGTAGGGAGTTGAGAAAGGGAGGAGGTGGAAGAGGGCGGGAGGAGAAAGGGTGGTGTGATGCCTTGCACCACCGCTGTGTCTATTTCGTGAATAATGGAAACAGAAAGTTTGTTTCATGATGAAATCAGTGCCTTATTTTCTATTGACAGTTTTCGTTTGTGTATGTTTGTTACGATGAAACTACAAATCACAGGAAAAAAAAATATATATTCTGTTACCGTAGAAAATATAATGGAGTGGAGAAAAGGAGGTGGAGGAGGGAGGAAGGAGGAAATGCGTTGGGGCAAGCCTTACACCATGGTAGCGTCTCTTTATGTGAATTATGGAAGCAGAAAGTTTGTTTCATGACGAAATCAGAGCTTTATTTTTTATTAACAGTTTTCATGTGTGTACTGTGTATTTATTATGATATAAAAGTACAAATCACAGTAAAAAAAAATTCTGTTATAGTGGAAAATATTTTTGATTATTGACAGTACGTGAATAACTATTTTGTTCACACTTTCTTTTTGGGTTTTATGTAGTAGTAATAGTGGTAGTTGTAGCAGTAGTGCTAGTAGTTGTAGTATGAGAGGTAGTAGTAGAAGTAGTTGCAGTTGTGGTAGTTTTAATAGCATTAGTAGATATAGTAGTGGCAGTTATAGTAGGAATAGTTGTAGTAGTAGTAGTTGTAGTAGTAGTAGCAGTAGTTATATTTGTAGTAGTTGTTGTAATACCCAGACTGCTAGTGGCACAACAGTGCTAGAATCGAGGGACAATGCAAGCCAAACATATATCTCCATGTGTGCGTGTGTGTGTGTGTAAGACAGTGGTGTGGAGCTGTGGTGAGTCAAGCAGGTACCTGAGGAGGCCTGCCTCAAGGTCGTTACTGTTTTTTTTTTTTTAATGCGAGGAAGGAGGAACCATAGGCCATAAGCCCACAATAACTGTTCCTTCCATGAGAAAAAAAAAAATACAACAGAGAGCCAAATTCAAGATCCAGTCATTTTGAGAGGCCTGGATATACTGCGTTTGAAAGACTGGAGATCATAGGAAGCAGGAAATACACACAGAGGTAGACAGTTCCAGAGTTGGCCTGTTGCATAAATGAAGGACTGGGAGTAACGGATAACTCTTGCATTAGAGAGTTGGACAGAAAAGGGATGAGAGTTTGCTGCTAGACGGGTGCTATGTGCCCGTTGTAAAGGTGGAGGAATGCATGCAGACAGTTCAGAGGAGCAGTGACCATTGAAGTAGCAATAGAAAAGAGATAAAGATGCAACATTGTGGTGAAGAGACAGAGGTTGAAGGGAGAAATTAAGAGGAGGAGAGTTTATGAGACGAAAAGCCTTTGACTCCACCCTATTGAGAAGAGCAGTATGTGGGGAACCTCCCCACACATGAGAGTTGTACTCCACACAGGGGTGGATAAAACCGATGTATAGAGTCAACAGTTGTGCAGAGGTGAAGATGGAACGGAGTTGGCTTAGCACACCTAATCTCTTGGAAGCAGATTTTACAAGAGATGTAATGTGATCTTTCTAAGACAAGTCCCGAGTAAATGAAACTCCAACCAAGGTCAAGGATAATGCAGGATTAAGCTGAATATTATTAAACATTAGTGGGTACACCTGTGGAAGATTTTGTCGGATTGATAGGTGTAAGAACTGAGTCACTGATGCATTAAAAACAACAAGATTATTATTACCCCAGTCAGAGATACGAGCCAAGTCAGATATTAGGTGTGCCATAGCCTCATCCTTTGTTTGTTGAAGTAACTGCTGAGATGAGCATTGCTGGAACTAAATGGAAAGGTGAAGGGTGGAGTCATCAGCGTATGAGTGGATAGGGTTAGATGTACAGCTTAGAAGGTCACTGATGAATAAAAGCAAGAGAGTTGGTGATAGAACAGAGCCCTGAGGATCACCACTATTGATAGATCTAGAAGAACGATGGCCATCTACAACAGCGGCTATAGAACGACTTGAAAGGAAGCTAGAGATGAAGGCACAGGTGGAAGGATAGAAACCATAAGGGGGCAGTTTGGAGATTAGAGATTTATGCCAGACTCGATCGAAAGCCTTTGAGATGTCAAGTGCAATGACAAAGCTCTCACCAAGTCCCGTAGGGAGGATGACCAGGAGTCTGAAAGGTAGGTGAGAAGATCACCAGTGGAGCATCTCTGACAGAACCCATACTGACGATCAGAAAGAAAGTTGTGATAGGACAGATGCTTTAAAATTTTTCCATTCAGATTTGACTCAAAAACTTTTGACATACAGGATGTTAAAGCAATTGGACGATAGTTAGAGGGTTTGGAATAGTCACCCTTCTTTGGGACCGACTGAATGAGAGCAAACTTCCAGCAAGAAGGAGAGGTACAAGTTGATTGACAAAGGCGAAAGAGTTTACCTAGGCAGGGTGTAAGCACAGAAGCACAGTTCTTGAGAACAACAGGAGGGAGTCCATCAGGCCCATATGCCTTGTTAGTATTGAGGCCTGTGATGGCAGAACATACATCAGCTGAAGAAATTTTAATATCAGCCATGAGGAAGTCAGAGGGGGGAAGTGATGGAGGAACAGAACCAGAATCGTCTAAGGAGGAATTGGAGGAGAAAGTGTGAGGGAAGAGATCTGTTTTATCAGTAGAAGTAATAACTACAGAACCATCAGAGTAGAAAAGAGGAAGGAAGGATGATGAGGTAAAGTTGTTAGAAAGGTTTTTGGCAAGTTGCCAGAAGAAGCGGGAAGAATTCGAGTTAGAGAGATGAGAGCATTTAGTACGGATGAAATTATTTTTAGCACAGTGAAGAACAGACTTACCACGATTCCGGGCAGAAACATATAAAAGACATGATTCAGGGGTGCATTGGCTCAGGTACCTTTCATAGGCCCTCTCCTTGTTGCGGACAGCATTAGAACAAGCGTGATTAAACCAAGGTTTTCTGGCATTAGTCATGGGATGTGAAAAAGGAATGTATGCTTCCATGCCAGAGAGAATAACCTCCGTAATGTGCAAGGCACATTCAGATGGCTTCCGGCCATGGAAGCAATAATCATTCCACGGAAAATTAAAGAAGTACTGTCTGAGGGCCTTCCAATCCGCAGCTCCAAAGTGCCACAGACGACGTTTCTTTGGAGGGTCCACAGGCCATACTGGAGCTATAGGACAGGTTGAGGTGATAAGGTTGTGATCGGAGGAGCCCAACGGAGAGGAAAGATTAACAGTGTAAGCAGAAGGATTAGTTGTAAGGTAGAGGTCAAGTATGTTGGAGCTCTCTCCAAAGCGGTCTGGGATACGGGTAGGGTGCTGTAAAAGCTGGTCTAGGTCATTAACCCCTACACCGCGGGCATGTTTACCAACGTTTTGCGTGTCTCGCGGGGTTATTCAGGCTCCAACAGACTCTCAAAAAATATTTACCAAAAATCAGTTATTAGTCTTAGAATATTAAAATTATATTTGCTTATGGCACATACCTTCAGCTTTCTCCTGGAATGTTTGTTGAGCCTTCGTCGGTTACCGTAGGACTTGTGGAGACCTCTGAATTTGGGTAACGAAGTCTCCACTTTACACTTCCCGACAACCCATAATATGATTACCACAACTAGATATAAACACTATAAACACTACTCTATGATTTTCAAGTAGTTTGGGATCCATACTCCAAAAAAAACCCACTGTGAAAGCAATGGAAATTACGAGCGCGTCTGATCGTCGCACTTGCGCTAGTTCGCTCTTGGTACTCTGTCATTTATTATTCATAAAACCCCTCACACTTTATATTTCTATTACTATATCACACTTATATATATCTGGAGTCTTTCTCCATAAGTTTCCTTCAGTCGTATTAGTTTATTGTCACTAAAGTCATTCAATTTTTCATTCAGTAAAATACGTTGAGAGCCACGGATTCACTTTCACTGTTATAACATAAATTATTTGTACTCATATTCTTATATTACTATTTTCTTACATTACTATTTACATTTTCTATTCTATTTTCAATATTTACCCTTCTATTTTACTTACACTATGTTATTTACTGTCAGTTTCAGTAAGATAAAACTATAATACACTGTTCAATCATATGTACTGAACATCAATTGCTTTCACTTGCTATTTACACATTATTTACACATTATTTCCAAATTATTCTCCTTTCACACTTGCACTGTTAGAACTGCTTCTGGCTGTGGTAATAGAAGAAGCAGGTAACACAGAGGGGAACCTGGCACTCAGTGCACTGCTAAGAGGTGCGTTTGTGCTCAGGTGTACAGCGGGTGGTATGGGCACACACCTGACACCTGCTAATCGCAGCCTTCCTTTTCCCTGTGGCAGGCATAAGCTCAAGTCTGTGCCGATCCATATACGCCCTCTGCTCAAGTCGGTCGGGAAGTGTTACTGAATGGCGCCTTGGAGTTGCTGCTGTCACCCTACCATATCTTCCCAGCAGCTGCTGGATACAAGTCCTGGCGAACAACCTCAGGGAGAAGGACTTGGATGGCTTGACCTTCATCTTGTACAGGATGAAGGCGTTCAGCATCGTCATATCTATGAGATGCAGAAAAACTTTCCTGTACCACTAGTATTCTTCCTGAGGCAGTCGATCTCACCAATCATCATGTCGGATGTGTCCACCAGCTGCATGTTGATACTGGAGTCCAACACAGCATCAGGTTTCATCACAGGTTTGCCTGTCCTACGGTCGACCTTCCCACTGTCTGTCATCTCCCCCTTATGTACGGTGGCGAGCATGTACCCGACCCTCTTGTCATGCCACCGTATTGCCAGCATCTTCTCAGACTTGCGTAGGTGCACGTCTCCTCGCTGCGAGGTTCCTGCCTCTGGAAATTTGGGGAAGTGGGCACGATTACTTTTGACAGTGCCACAGGTGCCAATGCCGTGCTCAGAAAGGTATTTGGCAAGTTTCAGTGTTGTATAGTAGTTGTCTGTATACAGCACATGATTCCCACCAAAATACTTTTCTAGGAGCACTTTCACTATACAGCCTGAGAAGCCAAGGGGGTGTGTTTTATCCAGATCGACAGTGCTGGCTGAATAAATGACGAAGTCAAGGATGTACCTCGTCTTACAGTCGCACAGTACAAAGAACTTAATTCCAAAGTGATGGCGTTTGCTTGGAATGTACTGAACAAACCGAAGACGTCCTCTGAACAAAACCAAGGCTTCGTCAATAAAAACCTTCTGAAAGGGGTGGAAGAATTACATAAACTTATCCTTCATTCTGCTCAGAATCTCCCGGATCTTCCAGAGTGGGTCGGTTTGGGAAGGTACATCGTTGTTGGCAAAGTGCAGGTTTCCCATGATGTTCCGTAAGTGATCTCTGGCCATGTATTTATTGAAGGTGGGTGAGGGTAGTAAGGGGTCCATGGACCAGTATTCTTCCAACTCATGCTTCGTGGAGTGTGGCATGAGAAGCATGAGGGCAAAAAACACATACAGCTCCTGCACTCCCAGCATGGACCACTGTTGCATCTTGGCTGCACCTGTACCACTTGCAGCATGTTGTGATTCATACCTGTTGGTCTCATCACAGATGTGCTGCATGACTTTGTCATCTAGGAAGGCCAAAAGGTAGTCCACACACTCAGCATTTTCGTCAATAGTGAAGGCAGGCTGAACTCCTGAGGAGCTCTCATCAAATACTAAATTTTCAGGCACAAAATCTGACCCTTCCGTCCACGCGAAGGCGTCCAGGATTCCCTGTCATGGCGGTGTAGGGCGGGTGGTGGTGGTGGTGGTGGAGGTTGGATGTGAGGCAGATTTATCTCGTTGAAGGTCACTCGCACTGACCCTGGGTTGCCGTACAGCACTAGCAGCCCTTACCCTACTAACTACACTACTTTTCACTGTCCTTGATTTACCTCTTCCTCTACGGCCTGCCTTCACTGTTGATGCTGGTGGTGACTCCGACGACGAAGACTCTGGAGATAACTCAGCTGACGATGATGAAGAAATGAGTGAAGTGGGGCTTGGGGAACGGGGAGGTGAATGCACTCAGGACTCATGGCGGGCTGGGTCACGTGGGGGCATTGTTCTGGGGCTAACACGCTGCCTTTTCACTCCCTTCCCAAATTCCTTGCCTTGCTGCACTAAAGGCTCCTTTCCCTTGGAGCTAGAGACTACTTCCGACACTGAAGAACTCGTTGTACCAGTTTCTGGCATGATAACCTCACCCGGCTCATCACACGATTCACCCGAATCGTCAAAATCACTGTCCATCATCACCATGGACAATTCTGCAAGTTCACGTGCCACTGCAGAGTCACTAAGGCCTTTCCTGCTTCCCTCACTACTTTTCTTAGGGTAGAGGTCACGGGGCCCTTTGCAATGGGCGCAGAAGCTGCAGGAATGGCGGGGCGCGAGTGCGACATGGTTTCACTACAGCGGAGGACAAGGCACTAAATGCCATGGCTTATCTGAGAAGGGAAGGGTTGACAATGACACTGAGGCTGACTGCTGCTAACTTACATGCTAATTTTTTATAGGTAGAAAATCTCGGCAATACATAAAGAAATAGGTAGTTCCAGGTGGATGTAAATGTCACTTAGGCTTCTCCCTTCCTTTCTGATATATATTTTTATTACAGACATCGATTACAAGGCATAATTCAAAGGGGAAATTACCGTGGTAATGTAGCGAATGAATGCACGTGAGGTGTTGTCAGGTGATAATTAGCCAATTCCTGGTGTATAACACTATCACTTACCTGATTTTTTTTTTGGTATATATTATTTTGTATAAGTATAGGGCATAGGGCTTATTTCAAAGGATGAAATCTGTGGAAAAATCCGGGGGATATTTGCGTAGCGCAGCGCGGCGTGGGAGGTGAGAGGACAGGGTAATGGAGGGCAGGTAGGGAGGGGAGTCACGAAGGGGGTAAAATTGCTAAAATGTCAACAATGGATGGGAGTACAGATGAGATTTGAAGTGCTGACTAGTGTTGGACATTGGCAGTACTGATAGATGATACAAGCCACCACTTGAGCGCCCAGGATAATTCAAAATAACACAGAATCACAAAAGTGATGCCCCGCAGTATGATCCATTGTGGCCGAGCGTCACGAAAGTGACGCCCCGCGGTTAAGGGATTAAGGATAGAAAAGGTGTAGGCTTGTTCACCAGGTAGATCAGTGAAAGGAAAGGAGAGCCAAAGGCAGTGGTGAACATTGAAATCTCCTACAATGGAGATTTCAGAGAAAGGAGAAATGGATAGAATGTGTTCCATCGTAGAAGTAAGATAGTCAAAGAATTTTTGATAGTCAGTAGAATTAAGGGATAAGTAAACAACACAGATATATTTAGTCAGAGAATGACAGGATAGCCGAAACCAGAGTGTAGAGAATTCAGAAGAATTGAGTTCAGGAACATAAGAGCAAGATAATTTGTTCCTTATATATACACAACAGCCACCTTTGGCTGTGAAATGAGTACAGAGAAAGTAGGAGGATACAGAAAAGTGTTTGTTGTCAGTTGCCTCAGACAGCTGAGTCTCAGTTAGGAAAAGAAGGTGAGGTTTAGAGGAGGAGAGGTGGTGCTCAACAGAGGGAAAGTTGGAGGAAAGGTCACTAATGTTGCAGAAATGAAGAAGTGAGTCAGACAGTAGTTCCAGGCAGCTCGAGTCGTTGCTGGGAGAGGGGCGGAAGATGGGGGCATTTATGGTCCCCCCCCTGGGGACTCCGAGGCTCTGTAGTTCAAACCATGATTACATTTTTTTGATTTTTGGAAAAGGAAGTGTAGAGTGTACTGTGCATGTAGTTTGGTGTTGATAGTTAAAGAAACTACTATTAGAGAGCATGCTGGCCTACTCTTTGTGTTACTGAGTCACTGAAAAAGTTCATCAAAGGGGGATGGTCGGGAGCTAGTCCCGAGGGCTGATGAAACGAGAGCTCCAGCTCTCCCTGTCATCAGCTTTTCATCCACCTTGGGAGTACTGCCCTGCTCGACTGGTGCTACAGTCTACTCCTGACCGGACTAGCAGCAGCAATCACGCCAAACTTATGGAATATATACAAGGAAACAGTGTTTGTTGTGGACTGCGGTCTTCTGGAAGTATTATTATTTTGGAGGGCTAGTCTAAGCCTTTGTTGTGGCACCACACCTCTGCCATGCATACGGACACGGGAAATAAAATAACAAAAATTGCCCCCTCTCCCCACTCACTCTTTCTGACTCCACGCACTTCACAGACCATCTGAGGCAATCAGCTTGAAGTTGAAGGGTTGGTGAGTATTATGACAGTTTTTTTATTTTTGGTTAAGTATGAGCTGAGATATGACGGTGTAAAAATAGATGATTTCCTCAGAAATTCTCGGATGGGAGAAGGGTTGGCGGGATTATATGCCAGACGTGATGGGGTGATAACTTAGAGTGAGATTACCGAGAGATGTGAAGCGTGAAATGATTACGGCCCGTCACTTTTACAAACTGCAATCATAACAATATATCAACATTAGGTGTTAATATTGCAGCCCGGCATGTCATCATCAACACATTATGGCAGTCATGATGCACGGGTTATATCAATCTGTTTATCTGCAGATTTATCACACATTTCTACATCTCTCTGTCTATCTATCAGTCAATCTGTGTTGGCTGTATGTTTGTATGTCTATCTGTCTATTCATATGTCTATAACAATCTGAAATATGAACGACAATACAGGACAATTATTCTTTTTTATAGTTTAAAGGACCAGTTTGAGGAAATGATGTTCACTTTGTAGGAAAAAACTGGTCATTCCGTAACCCTGGCTCTTTGATTTATCAGATTTGTTCTAGTAGTCGGTGGTATTTGCGCGAGCTTCTTCATGAACGTTCAAAGTCTCATGGCTTGTAACGGTTTTTATCTTATTTTTCCCGCCAAAACATTAATTCTTAACTTTTCTCTGAAACCGTCTTCCTCAGTCTGTTTAGAGCACGATGAATCAAGATATAATAAAATCAGCCAACCCTAATATCCTTTTCTAATTACTTAGAGTAAAAGAAATTTTTCATCATTCATTGCCAGACGCCATGTATCCCAAACGGGGTGGTCAAGGGCTTAGAGTTAATAGTTTTACAGGGAGGGGCACTAATCCTCCACCAACCCCAATTGACACGTAGGGAGAACGTACGGATTCCAGGATGTTTTTGGTTGACTGCATAATTTCTATTCATACTGAGGTCTCATTGCAATTTATAACATGTATTTTGCACTCACAGTTAACCCTTTCAGTCCTAGAAGCATCTCCTCTGCGAACGACCTGGTATTGGGGTAGCTATAGAGGCGAAAATCAAGTGAACAGATTGTCATTGTAGTGAATGGGATAATGGCTGCTGTTTTTAAAACCCTTTAGTTTGGGAGGACCTTCTAGGCTGATTAATATCATCTGTCTGTGGCCATTACAAAACAGATAATTAAATGCCAACATATTAAAAGAATTACAGTAAGTAATTAAAAGTCTTTGAAGAAAACCCATATTATATATGACTTAAAACTATTCAGAGGAAATGAATAAGAAAAGTCTGCCAGGTGCACTGACCCCGTATTACTGCACCATATTCACCATTCACACCATTTTATCTGGTAGCCTAATGCAAGTTTTCATGGAGAGGAAATTTGGAAAGTGATAAAGAAATGATTGCCAGAAATAATGCCATGCTGGCTGGAAGGGGAAATATTATTGTTCTTTTGATATTACATTATTCTTCCGCTTAATGGTACTTCTATTAATATGTCTTGCTGAGTGGATTTTGCATTTATTAACCCGCCCCGTCACGTTGACATTAATTAACGTCCACACGTTTTGTTACTGCCAATCCCGTTGATGTACATAAACGCGCCTCAGTTGCAAAGTCCATAATTTGCACAATTTTCAAAATTCGCGTGTGATTTTCGATTCGCCCACCCAGGCAAGCCTTCCATACCTGCCACCAGGCGGGCAGCCTCCTAGACCCCATGTGACCCGTGCACGCCCTTGTCTGGGTCACTCACCTGTTAGCAGTGACCCAG
This sequence comes from Coenobita brevimanus, assembly GCF_032717465.1. Classification (NCBI taxonomy): domain Eukaryota; kingdom Metazoa; phylum Arthropoda; class Malacostraca; order Decapoda; family Coenobitidae; genus Coenobita; species Coenobita brevimanus. The sequence continues at coordinate 11,532,038 of NC_137005.1, forward strand.
GTCAGACATGGCATGTAGAGGTCTCTCTGAGGACGAAATACAATCTGCCCTGGATGCCTTCACAGGTGATAGTGATTCTCCACTGGATGACGATGTGGACGATAGGGATTATGTGCAGCCTGAGGAGGAAACAAGCAGCAGTGACGAGGAGGTCCCTTCACCGAGGAAAATGCAGCATGTTACGTACCGTAAGGTGAGGGAAGGCCAGCCTGGACCCCATACACATGCACGGACTTCTCACCAGCCCCTAGAGAGATATTCAGCTGAGGACGAGGACGAGGACGGCGGCATAGGACGTGATGTAACCTCGTGGTTGGGGAGGAAGAAAATTTCACCGTGAGGATCAGAAGGTCCGGTGAGAAGGCAAATCAGGTATGGTCCTTCTGTATTGTCTGGGGAAGGCGAAAGTGGTGTGGCGGGAGTGAGGGGTGAAAGGGAAAGTGGTGTGGTGGAAGTGAGGGGTGAAAGGGAAAGTGGTGTGGCAGTAGTGAGTGATGAAAGGGAAAGTGGTGTGAGGGAGGCAGCACAAGCACGTGGTGTATGTGGGCATCGGGGAGGTGAGGTGGAGCGGCTCCCTAGCATGTCTTTTGCCCCACAATATTCCCTCATTTCCTCCTCACAGCCTCATGATGTGGTGAAAGGAAGGAAAGGGATGGGAAAGGGGAAAGGAAAAGGGAGAGGGAAGAGAAGTGTGAGTGAGGAAGGGTGCCGCTCTCCACCTCCCCAACCTCTCCCACCACCCTCCCCTCCCCGTCCTGACGAAGGCGACGATGGGGACGAGGCTGGGGATGGTAGTGTGTCGTGGAACTGGGAAGATGGGAGTAATTTCACTCCCATCATTCACCCTTTCACTGAGGATTGGCAGTCTGGTTGCACAGCTCCAGGTATCCACATGGGCTCCACTAGGATGGATTTCTTCCACCTGTTCTTTGGGAAGGAGTTTGTGGGCTGCATAGTTGAGCAGACGAACCTATTTGCAAGCAGTCAGCACCGTGAAAATGAACGTCAAGGTACAACGAGCAGGTACTCCCAGTAGTATGACTATCCCTTAACCCTACCTCAGATGTTCCTGTTTTTAGCCCTGGTTCTCTTGATAGGTGTTGTACGAAAAAATCAAATTCCTGCATACTGGACCACGGACCCAATGACCATCACACCTTTCTTTGGAAAGGTAATGGGTCGTAATCAATTCAGCCGATTATCAGCCGCCTCCACTTTTATGATGCAGACGACCCTGCTAATGCCAATAACACAGATAAAATGAGGAGAATTAGGCTTGTCTTTGATCACCTACGGGAAATGTTCCACTCATCACTTTATCCTTACAGAGACCTCGTCATAGACGAGAGTCTTTTGTTGTGGAGAGGCAATATTTCCTTTCGCCAGTACATACCCAGCAAGAGACACTGTTTCGGCTTCAAGATCTTTGTTATGTGTGACTGTAAGACTGGTTATGTGAAACACATAGTCTTGTACACGGGCGCGCAGACAGACATAACAGAAGATCGTAGTATTGGACTCTCAGGGGCCGTGGTGAAGACAATGATAGAGGAGTACCTTCATCATGCTCCTGTGTTATACCTGGACAACTGGTACACTAGCCCTCTTCTCGCTCCGTTCCTCCAGCAACACGACACCGGAGTCTGTGGTACAATAAAGAGAAACCGTCGCTATATGGTCAAGGTAGGGAGGAAACTTGACAAGAATGAGGTGGTTTTCTTCCTGACAAATAACATCCTTGCCACCCTGTGGAACCACAACAAGGAAGTTTGCCTCCTGTCGACTGCACACAGCCCCCTGATGCACCGCACAGACTCTGTTGATCACCACAGCAAGAGAAGGTACCACATCTGGAAGCCTGAGTTGGTACTGGACTACTGTACAATCTCAACATGGCGCAAGTGAATCAGGCTGACTCAATGATTTCCAGTGTGGACTGTGCCAGGACCACGATGAAGCGGTACAAAAAGCTCTTCTTCCACTTGCTTGAGATCACAGTCCTGAACACACACTACCTCCATGCCATGACAATGGGAATCTCCAAGACCTTTGAGGGGTTTGTGAGGGAGCTGTCTCGTGAAATTATCGCCAGGTATGCACAGGGAAGGCCTCCACACCGCACCCGCACCCCCAGTGCTGCCCAGACTCCCCTATGCCTTGCAGGACGCCACTACCTGAGCACTATCCCTCCCCAACCAAACCGTCCTAGACCCCAGTGCCGCTGCCATGTATGCAAGCACTCAACAGTAGGACCAGCCACTCAGGGAAAAGACACAAGGTACGAGTGTGCAGACTGCAATGTAGCATTGTGTCCTCAGCCCTGTTTCAAAGAATATCACAACTACCTACTGTACACTACTGATACTGTGTGTGATAGCGATAATATGACGCTCACTGTAGAAGTAAGGCCTGTACATACTGTGTCCGATAGTATGACGCTCAGTATAATGGTAAGGCCAGTAAGTATGTGATAAGAATTATATAAAGTTGAAACGTGTGTAATGTTAGTGGTAAAATATTATATAAGTTGAAAAATAGTGTAAGTTGAAACAAGTGATATCACAAGTACACCCACTGTGTAAATATGCGATAATATGACGCTCATTAGAACAGTCAGATCTATAAATATGTGATAGCAATGATATAAAGTGGAAACGGGTGTAATGTTAGTGGGAAAGTATTTTATAAGTTGAAAAATAGTGTAAGTTGAAACAAATGATATCGCGATTACACTCACTGTGTAAATTTGCGATAATACGACGCTCAATAGAATAGTAAGGTCTGTACATATGTGATAGCAGTTTTATAAAGTGGAAATATGTGTAATGTTAGTGAAGAAGTATTATATAAGTTGAAAAATAGAGTGTAAGTTGAAACAATAGTCATAGTGACTTCACCCACTATGTAATTATGTTCTATTATTATGCTACATATTATCGTAAGGCCTGTAAATATGTGAAAACAATTCTCTAAAGTGGAAAAGGGTATAATGTTATTGGAAAAGTAATATGTAAGTTGAAAACAGAGAACATGAGTTGAAACAACAATCACAGCGAGTTCACCCAATACGTAAATATGCGCTAACATTACGCTAAATATTATTGTAAGGCCTGTAAGTATGTGAAAACAGTTCTCTAAAGTGGAAAAGGGTATAATGTTATTGGAGAAGTATTATGTAAGTTGACAAAAATGAAATGTATGATGAAACAACAATGTTAGCTAATCATAGGTGAAGAGTTTGGGCGTTTTCGCTAGGTTTGCCCAAAGGAACGATGCTAATTTCACCTCTAATTTTGTATATTAACCAATTTACTCTTGTACTACATGTTTCTTTGTTTGTAATAAATATATATCTACCTATTGTGAATGGTTTCCCATACTAATAATACAACAGAAAAAGCAAGAACCACAGACCACCTCCACAGAACACGGTACCAGGTGTAAGGAAGGTATACCTGTTTAGGCCACTTATAGACCCCGGTGAACACTTTCTTTGTGATTGGCCATTGTTTCTCACTAGAAGCGGAGGTTTGAGCCAAAAAAAAATTATCCAAAAATGGTCGGTATTGGAGAGAGTCAGTGGTGGAAAAGTGGTCAGGACGGGGCGGGTTAATAAGATGGGGGGGGATGTCATATTTTTTTTATTATCGTACTTTTGCTTTACTTTTCCACTTCCTGTTATATTACTTATATTCACCTTGAACAATTGTCTTATTTCAGTATCGGTCTTTTCATGTTGATCTCCATGTAAATACAGCAAAAATTTTATTTCTGTATGGTACTGAACTATACACCTTCACCTCTCGGTACCCTGTCACACTTTAATCTTCTGCCCCTGCAGGTGTCAATATCCGTCTGCTGGAGTGGACATGGACGTGGTTGACAGGGGAGCAGTTTTTTTTTTTTTTTTTTTCTATCCCTAGTGGTCAGGTTTATTTTTGTGTGGAGATGCACTGTATTTTTGTCTTCTGAGACTCGTATATTTTATAAATGTATGCTTCACGGGGTTCTTCTCCCACTAATTTTGGAACTCACTGGATAGTTCAGTAAACTTCCTACCGTAAGACGATTACCTTTTCATTGAATAGAACAAAAGGGCTTTATCACCTCAATGGCAGTGGGTTCAGAAAACTGCAGGCTTCCCTGGCCGGCCCCGGGACCAGTTTTCTAAGTTCAAACATCGATTTCTTTTCTTACAGGTGTGAAGATAATCGTCTGGCACACCAAGGCAATATGTCCTTCTAGCTGTCAGATTAAACTTGTAGCATCACTTTATGCTCAACCTGAAAAAGAAAAGAAACCGTTCAATTTTCTGGGAAATACAAGTTTTTGACAAGTGTCAGTTTTTTTTGGATCACCCTGTAATTGCTCGCAGTATTCTATAGCTCACGCTAATTCAGCGTCACCTACACATTTATGGTAAAGCGGCGTTCAGTATTGGCGGCCGTTGAGGGATAAATGCTCCTGCCAGGGCGACCAGAATTAGTTTGTGTCCCCTCACTGTGTCACTCACTCAGTCGCTCACTAACTCACTCGTTCCTGTATCGCTGTGCCATTATGGACGATGAACATTAGGCCTTACAGGAAGCAGGCACGTCGAGAGGCAGAGGGAATATATACACATATATACCCGGTATGCATATCCCACATACACGAGTACTAGTCGATCACGTACTTCTGTCGTGCCTGAATAGCTGTAAATATGAAAGACAGCCGGAGGGTAGCGCACTGGTCCACACCTTCTGGGACGGCCAGTGATCCAGAAGGGTATAATTTTGATGCTATACTGGTAATTAATAAATTATTTCTATCCTCCTAAAATGGGGATGGTGTATCTAAGGTGTCCTTTTTCTTCTTCATAGGATTTTGGTAAATTAGGTATGAGAATGTTTGCCCAGTTTTTAGTAACACTGTAGTGACTGGAAAAATTCCTTATCGGAAAGTGTGAATAACCATTAGTAACACTTGTGTGGAAAGTGTGAATAACCTACTTAATACCTTTACACAGGCTGGAAAAAACGCTTCCTTTCCCAGAAAATAACCCGCTTCAGTAATAAAGAAGTGTTCAAATGGTGGATATGTTATTCTGTGTTCACATGCAGGTCATTCTGTTTTAGTTTACATCGATCTAGAACGTTGACACTTGAACGCTGGCTTTAAAGTTTTTTTCTTTCATTTACCTATTTCTCCTACTCACCTCTTCTATTATATTGATAATAGTATTAAAAATATGATGACAAAGAAATGATGAGGGTTATGTTAACCATTAAATCGTTAGCTTTAATATAATGAGCACATAAGATGGACACCACAAAATTTCCTCAAGTTTTGTTTCAGTCTGGTGACTTTCCTTCATTTCTTGATCAGTTAACTTCCATCTTAAGTCTTCCTTACGTAAATACCCCTAGATAATTTTATCTAGACCTTTTAACAGCTCTATGGGTCAAAGATCAGATCGCACACTGCGCATCCTTAGTAACAGTAGCAGCAGCACCACCACCACCAGCAGTACCACCACTACTATTACTAATAGTGGTAATTATAGTACTAGTACTAGTAGTACAGTACTAGCTGCAGCAGTAGTAGTAGTAGTAGTAGTAGCAATGGTACAAGTAGTAGTTATTGTTACTGTCATACCAGCAGCAGCAGCAGCAGTTGTAGTACCAATATTAATAGTAGTAGTAGTAGTAGTAGCAGCAGCAGTAGTGCTGGTGGTGGTGTTGGTGGTAGCCATTCATTCATTCATGCCATTTATTCGTAATATAATGACATACCTTAGGTTATGAACATTTTCTAGCCATCGTTATTATTCTTACATGCATAAAAATTATCAGCATATTGTGTACAGGGTACGTACTGAATTTGAGTATACTTAGCAGTATTCCACAATGTTATCCAACAACCCTCATGTATTAATACAATTTTCTGCGAAATATATACTCATATCCATATATATATATATTGTTACGGAACAGAGAAAGATAATGTACACTTTAAGTGAGAATGCTAAAAATCACTACTGTCCCGTAAAGTTCCAGGTTCAAAACAAAAGAGTTAGGTAAAATTACAAGTTAAAGTTTAATGCTCAAACTAACAACAAAACATTCAGGACTCATAAGGATAATGTAATGGCAAATAAACAGGTTAAATATATGGTTAACTGCAATAGCCTCTATTAACACGAAATTAGCAAGAGTAAATTTATCTAAGTCAGCCCTGATAAAATGAGATACCAGATAATACTCAGTGAATGCCAGATAAATTATTACAGATACAAACTATTATCAAAAATGACTGACAAAGAACCCTACATAAATTACAAATTTCACTAGGCCTACAAATTAAACTTATGCTATACAGTACAAGTACAAAATGCAACAACGGTTATACTCAAATTACACACAGCGGCTAGATGTTTGGAGATTTCTTGAGCACTCACAATAATAATATCTGTACAGGGGAGGACAGAGATGTGAACAAAATGAGGAGCAGATCTAAGTGGCAATGATGCAGAGATTGAGCTCATTATATAGGGGCCAGCAGAGCCTGATACAACTTGTAAGAAGGACACGCAAATGAAGCCATGGGGACAGAGAGCTGAAAATCCCGCAAAGTATAACAGAGAGAACGACTTACTCTACTATAACGGTTGAAGGGGGGGACTGAGGCAGAACACGCTCGTGATCAAACATGCAGCAACTGTGCGTTAAAATTACACAAAGGATGATGAAATCATAGGCTATGTAACACCTCCCCACAAAGAAAAAAGAAATTTACAAAGGAAATTTCTTATTACTCAAAAACAATCTGTCTAAAGTCTAGATAAGCAATCTGCAATAACATTTTCTTTCCCCTTGACATGTTGTATGTCTAATGAATACTCCTGAAGAAGTAGACTCCATCTTGTCAATCTCTGATTTTTATCTTTAAACTTACTAAGGAATTTCAGTGGGTTGTGATCGGTATAAATGACTATGGGGTCAAAACCAGAACACAAATAAAATGAAAACTGCTGTAAACCCAAAATCAAGGCCAAAAGCTCTTTCTCAATAGTGGAGTAGTTCTTTTGAGGTGGAGTGAACTTCTTACTGTAATAAGATACAGGATGTTCAATACCCTGATCATCCTCTTGCAGCAAAACAGCCCCAGCTCCTGTATCACTTGCATCAACAGCCATCTTAAAAGGCTTAGCAAAATTTGGAGTAGCGAGCACTGGCTGACTTAATAGAATAGCTTTAAGTTTGTTGAAAGAGGATTCACAGTTATCGGTCCAGACAAATTTAACTCCCTTTTTCAGTAGGTCTGTAAGTGGTGATACAAGAATAGAAAAGTTAAGAACAAATCTCCTGTAATAACCTACCATTCCCAAAAATCTTTGTAGCTCTTTCCTACTTTTAGGACTGGGAAGATCACTTATAACCTGAACCTTAGCTCCTGGTGGTGCAACATGTCCATCACCAATTACATACCCAAGGTACTGAACTTTAGCTTGACCAAACTCACACTTTGATAAATTAGCTACAAGATTAGCCTGAACTAAACGGTCAAGAAATTTACTGACATGGCATAGATGATCTTTCCAGTTGTCACTGAAGATTAATACATCATCAATAAAAACAACACACCCTGCCAAACCCTCTGTTACAACATTCATGAGCTTCTGAAATGTGGCTGGTGCATTCTTCATACCATATGGCATTACCGAACATGCAAAAGCCTTTCCTAGTGTTACAAAACATGAGATCTCCCTAGCACGTTCAGTCATAGGTACTTGCCAGTATCCCTTTAACAAATCAAACTTACTTATGTACCTAGCCTTTCCGATCTTGTCCATGCAATCTTCCACACGAGGGAGAGGGTGTCTGTTTTGGTTATCTGATTAACACGTCTGTAGTCAATGCAAAGCCGCTGTGACCCACCTGGCTTAGGGACTAGAGTGACAGGAGAACTCCACTCGCTCTGACAGGGCTCAGTCATCTTGTGGTCCAACAGGTAGCCAAGCTCCTTCTGGATGAGAGGAACTTTCACTGGGTTCACACGGTAAGGAGGCAATTTAATTGGCTTTGCGTCTCCAACCTCGACATCATGCATCAACACAGTAGTTCTTCCTGGAGTGGCACGGAACACTTCCGGGTACTCCTGCAGTAATGCCGAAAACTCCTGCCTTTCCTCGGGAGGTAGATGAGAAAGCTTAGTCTGGAGATCATTCATGATATCAGGATTCTTCCCCAAACTATCACTCAGGCTCATACTGCATGGGAGAGCTTCACTTGCAGACTCGGGTGGAACAGCTACAGTGCAGACTGTATTATTTTCGTCCCGCCTGTGATATAACTTTAGCATGTTGATGTGACATAGTTGCTTGCTCTTTCTACGATCTGGTGTGGCGATGACATAGCTGACATCACTGAGTTTCTTCTCCACGAAATAAGGGCCACTAAACTTGGCTTGAAGAGGTTGCCCATGAACTGGTAGCAGAATCAAAACCTGATCTCCTGGCTGAAAGTGGCGTAACCTGGACTTCTTATCATACCAAGTCTTCATCTTCTCCTGAGCAGCTCCTAAATTCTCTCTCGCCAGCTGTAACGCAGTGGACAGCCGTTCTTTGAACTTCATCACATACTCCAGCAGGTTGACGTCATCTTCCTCCGACAGCCAGCATTCCTTGAGTAACTTAAGGGGTCCTCTTACTTCATGGCCAAACAGTAGTTCAAAAGGTGAGAAGCCCAGTGATTCATTTGGAGATTCTCTTGCGGCAAACACAACGAATGGAAGACCTTTATCCCAGTCTTTCTGATGTTCCAAACAGTATTTCTTGAGCATCGATTTAAGTGTTTGATGATATCTCTCCAGTGCTCCTTGGGTCTGGGGATGGTAAGCTGAAGACGTGATCTGGGTGATGCCCAACTCTTTCAGAGACTGCTTGAAAACATTTGACATGAAATTACTTCCTCGGTCTGACTGTACCTCCTTGGGCAGACCAAACTTTGTGAAGAATCCTAGCATTTCCTTAACCACGTTCTTTGCTGAGATGTTTCTAAGTGGAATGGCTTCAGGATAACGAGTAGCCATATCAATCATGGTCAACACATAAGAAAATCCTGAAGAAGTCTTAGGAAGAGGGCCCACAATATCCACCAACACACGGGTGAAAGGCGCCTCAAAAGGAGGAATGGGAACTAGAGGTGCAACCTTTTCGGTCTGATTACACTTCCCCACAACTTGACAGGTGTGACAAGACTTACAATACCAGGAAACATCCCTGAAGATACCTGGCCAGTAGAAGTGTTTCAAAATGCGTGCCACAGTCTTCCTCACTCCAAGGTGTCCTGCCAAACTGGAATCATGAGCCACTCTAATGATATCCTGCCTACAAACACGAGGGATGACAACTTGATGTACAACCTCCCATTCACAGTCGGCTGATGCTGTTGGGGTCTCCACTTCCTCATAAGTACTCCTGACTTTACATAATAACAAGTAGAAGCACCGGCTGACTCTTCTTCACTGTAAGCAGAGTTAGCTAGACCTTTCAACTCAGGGTCAGCAGCCTGCAACTCAACCAACTCTTGACGAGACAAATTATCAACACTACGGGGTACTGCCTCATCTGGTGAGTGGTCCAAATTAGCAAGAAAAGTGTCAGCTAGGATAACATCATCATCATCATTATCCTCTAAATCACCAGTAACTTTAGACTTAGCCCTAGTGACAGCACATGCAGGGAACACATCAGGGACATCACAATCCTGGGCCGCAGCCACTGGCTCACTAGACAACTGAGGAGCTGGACACACTTGACTTCCACCAATATAATTTCCAAGTAAGAAAGTTACACCTGACATTGGGAGTGTCTCAACCAACCCAACCATAACGGAACCATTAACAAAACCAGACTCTAAATTCACTCTGCACAGAGGGACAGAGAAGTAATTATTCCCTACACCTTGTAAGATTACAGTTTCATCAGAGGAATTAACATTAGAGCCTAGAACACTGGTCAGCATAAGGGATTGGCAAGCACCTGTATCACGATATATTTTAACTGATTTCCTGTCATTACTGTCCAGAGGACTGACAAAACCATCAGACAGGAAATTAGCACATGAACTCTTGAGAGTGTCACCCACGTTACTGGTCAAAAGAGGAGCTCCATCATGAGAATTTAAGTTACCCCTCAAAGCAGGTTCAGTTAACTCAGTTAAAGAATTCTGGGAACTCTCAAGAGTGGACACTAGACCAATTGACTGAATATTTAAAGACTCCTTTTGTTCACATCACACTGTCTCCTGAAACATTTCTCCGTAGTATGACCAAGCTTACTACAATAAGTACATTTACTTTTCTGAAATCTAGAGGTGAAGCTGGTATTTACTTCCTGAGAAACATCATCCTTATTCTCTTTCCTGTTACCTGTACTCTGAGTAGAGGCAACGTACTTACTCTCAGCTTTCCCTTTTTCTTTAGAATATCTCTTGTGAGTGAGAACATATTCATCAGCTAAAACTGCAGCATCAGACAAATTATCTATTCTTTTCTCATCAAGATATAGGCTTACATCTTTACTAATACACCTTTTGAAGTCCTCCAGCAAAATCATCTGCTTAAATTTACCAAAATCAGAATCCACATTCTTAGAATTTAACCACTGCTCTAACAGATCTTCTTTGATTTTTGCATACTCAACATGGGATTGCTTATCTTGCTTATAAGTTGTCTTAAATTTTACTCTATAGGCTTCAGGAACAAGCTCATAGGCCTTAAGAATCAAGCTCTTAACTACATCATAATTATCAGATTGATCCTGAGGCAAAGATGCATAAGTTACTTGAGCTTTACCGGTGAGAACAGTTTGAAGGAGTACTGGCCAATACTCCTTAGGCCAATTAAAACCTGTAGCTACCCTCTCAAACAACTGAAAATACTTTGTTAAATCAGATTCATTAAAAGGAGGGACAAGTTTAACATTTTTAGCCACATCAAAATCATCAGAGCTAGATGATCCAGTTCCACCTTGTTTCATGCGATACTCATGGTCTGCCTGAATCCTGGCAAGTTCAACTTGTGCCTGAGCCTGTATCTGTGCCTCCTGAATCCGAACCTGAGATTCCGCCTCCTTAGCCTGAGACTCAGCCTCCTTAGCACGTGCTTGAAATTCAGCCTCCTTAACACGAGACTCCGCCTCCTTAGCACGAGTCTCCTGCAGGGCTAGCTGTAACTTAGCTATTTCAATCTGCGTTTTTTCATTTGGAGGAGTTACATTAAACAAGCTCTTATTAATGATGCCAACAATTTGATCTTTAGAATGATGAGAGTGAACTGCAATTCCCAATTGTTGAGCAACAAGCTTAAGTTCATTCTTTGTTCTGTTTTCTATATCACACACTGTTTGCACATTTGACAAAAAATCTTTGGCTTCATCAAGTGTAGAAATAGTAGCCATCATGAATATATCACAGTCACAAAATATCAAACAATATCCTTATGATAATATCCTGAATATCCTGATATGAGGTCGCCAAATTTATGTTACGGAACAGAGAAAGATAATGTACACTTTAAGTGAGAATGCTAAAAATCACTACTGTCCCGTAAAGTTCCAGGTTCAAAACAAAAGAGTTAGGTAAAATTACAAGTTAAAGTTTAATGCTCAAACTAACAACAAAACATTCAGGACTCATAAGGATAATGTAATGGCAAATAAACAGGTTAAATATATGGTTAACTGCAATAGCCTCTATTAACACGAAATTAGCAAGAGTAAATTTATCTAAGTCAGCCCTGATAAAATGAGATACCAGATAATACTCAGTGAATGCCAGATAAATTATTACAGATACAAACTATTATCAAAAATGACTGACAAAGAACCCTACATAAATTACAGATTTCACTAGGCCTACAAATTAAACTTATGCTATACAGTACAAGAACAAAATGCAACAACGGTTATACTCAAATTACACACAGCGGCTAGATGTTTGGAGATTTCTTGAGCACTCACAATAATAATATCTGTACAGGGGAGGACAGAGATGTGAACAAAATGAGGAGCAGATCTAAGTGGCAATGATGCAGAGATTGAGCTCATTATATAGGGGCCAGCAGAGCCTGATACAACTTGTAAATTGGTGGTGTTTCTGGGTGCACATTAATCATGTGATTAATCAAGTTAGTACACCCTAATCGTTCTCCGGGCAAGGCTACGGTGTCCCTGTGTGTTTCCAGCAGGGTTAACAAATCATTTTCTTCGTCAAATTCACCTGAGTGAATTAAATTCTCTTTTATTCTTTCTCTATCCGTAGATTTTATCTCACTTGTTACTCCACCAATATTTATTTCCTTCACAGGGGCTAAACATTTTTCAATATTAACTATGCAAGTTCCCTTCTTCAACTGAACTTCCCCATTCATGTGATTAATAATGAATATCTGAGTTAGCCCTTCGTCGTTCGTATTACATAATGCGTTTTCTACTGACAATCCTTTTACTTTACATAATTCTTCTAATACAAGAACAGTACTATTCCGTAATTTGCTCTTTATGGTAACCTTCATGTATGAATTAGGTGGTATAACCAAATCATTAGTGAGATGGGCTGGAAAAATTGATAAATCAGTACTGTTATCTGAGTCACTAATTCTGGAGGATGGGGTTGCTGGTGTAAGTAGATCTATACACTCATCTGTTTGTGTATGTTTGTTTAAGCCTTTAATATTACCAATTCTTTTTGGCTCTCTTCTACTAATCGGTGAGGGCTCTGAAGTTATTTCCTCTATAAATTCATTATCAAAGTCTATTCCATTCATTTGTGGGAGTATAGTTATGTTCTCAGTTCTCATGGATCTTAAGCCCAGTAACATATGAGCTTTAATTGCTAAGTTTTCAACGATATAGAGCAATGCAGAGAATGGTCTTGTAGTTTCTGTGAAACTGAGATTTAATCTTATCATACCTTTTACTGTAATCTCTTGACCATCTACTGTGTTTAATTCTAAATCAGCTTCATCCAGAAAAGTTACTTTTTTTTTATTTTTAAGAATTCTATTGAGTTCTTCATGTGTTATTAAGTTCACTGGAGAGCCTGTATCTAAAAATAAGGAAACGTTTTGATCCTCACATACAGCTGGTATCAAGATACACTCATTTCCCAACATGCCTCCTATGTGAAGTTTAACCTTGTTCTTTTTTATGTTTGTTCGTTTTTTGTCATGACTTGGTCTTCCCCCGATTTGAACATAGACACAATTTTTTCTACTGTTTTGCAATCACTAGTCCAGTGCCCTTGGTATCTATGATGCCTACAGTAAGGACCAAACCCTTGTGTCTTTTGATTATCCTCTTTGCCTTGATAAAGCATTCATACCTTGTGTGTCCTGGTTTTGCACAGTAATGACACAGAATGGACCTATCCCTTGACTGTGACCTACGAGGTGATTTCCCATAAAAAGTGTTGTTTATAGCGCGAGACCTACTCGGGCTGCGCGAAAACTTATGAAACTGCCTGTAGGAAGGCGTGTGGGAACGAGGTCTAGGCGTCTTTGCTTGTTTGGGCTGCCTCATTTCAGGTCGCTATCGATTTTGTTCTCTGTTTGGGGTCGGTGTTGATGTTTTCACAGCTGATACTGTCTCAGGTACCCTGATTCTACCAGAATGTGCATGTGTGTCGACCACACCTGCTTTACTGCACTGCATCTCTACCTCGTTCATTAAGTCTAGTAAGCACATTCCAGGGATGTACGCGATTGTTTTGGCTATCTTAAGGGTTCTATCAGGTAATTTACACAAGGCAGCTACATAACCAATGATGTCCACGACGAGGTCTGGGGACATCTTTCCATCATCTGTTATCCACTTAGAATTCTCCAGAGTAGCTAATAGGGTTCTCTTGATTGTGGAGACATCAGCAGTTATTTCACTGAGCACATGGTTTGTAGTGTGCTCCTTACAAGATCTACAATTTTATGTAATTCTGGAATTATACCTGGCAAGAAGTTCATACCTCCAGAAAATTTCTTCAGAAATTCAGTTTTAAATTCATCATATGTCCTAGCACGATGTAGCTTATCGGAGCGCAATAAATTGCTTGCTGGACATCTTTCCTGGCTTATGCAAGATGAAAAAATAGCAATTTTCTCTTGTTCATCTAGTATATGGCGCTTGATGAACATTTGTTCGCACTGACTGATTAATGAAATGACATCAATGCGATCCTTGTCTGTGCCAGAGAATTTTGGGGCAGTCTTATCCTCGTGATACACAAAAACGTGAGGTGTGGTTTTTAGATCAGCAGTATTTGTTTCTTGATTCATCTTTAATGATTGCCCTGTTAATTCAACTTGTACGAGTTTATCGTTATGTGAGGGAATGGTAGAATATGTATGACCGGACCGGTGAACCCTGTTAAGTATATTGGCATACGTATTTAAGGCAGCTGCGAAGTCGATACTCTCAACATCTGAAGGGGTTTCCCACTCATCATCCGAAACTCCCGTATTTGTTTCCTTATCTATAACGTGTGGTGTGGGTTGTACAATGGGTGGGCTGTCTCTTAATTGTGAGTCTGATGTTGTGGCAATTTGTGTGTCATCTGGTATTAACGTGGGTGGTTGCGAAAATATTCCTGTCATTAAGATATGATGTTATGAAATACGCCTCTTGTTTATTTATGTCCTAGCAAACTAGATGATTAAATAAGTTGAATATAGCTAATTTTAGCACTGAGAAGAAATGAGCAAGTATAATTTTACCCACTTGATACAGATCGTAGAGGTGTGTCGATACAAAAGTCGATCTCGAAGAAAATACAGGTTTGATTGAAGATCTCTTGATAATTCTAGTGGTGTGTTGATGGACGATATTACTCAGGAAACTCCATGGCCTGGTATTTGTAGTGGTTAACGGCTATCCCAGGCAAACCTCAACATAGAACGTCGAATTTCCAACTTAACTGTGAAAATAAGTGAATATGAGTAGGAGCTATGTGAATAATGAGTAATGAGTAGTGGGTGAGAAGTGCCTGGTGTCCGTCACACGTTGCTTGGCATGGCAGACTCGCGTATGTGATGTCATCTCAGCACATGGTGACGTCGGCTTCCCACACTGGTAGCTGTGGTGAGTGAATGAGTAGCGATGAGTAACTTGAGTGAAGACGAGTGAGTAAGATGAGTTGTAAATCGTGTCTCACTCTTCGTTTGTTTGTTCCCTTTATTCTATGTGGAAGTTTTCTCTGTCCTTTTCTCTAGTGATTTATTCGTAGAGTTGTTAATTGTAGTTGATTGTAGATGGCTGTAGTTGATTGTAGATGGCTGTAGACTTTGTAGAACTGAAGCTAACCTTGTAGTCTCGGTTGCTTTTGTAGAAATTTGCTTTTAATTCGGAGACGATGTCCGCAGATTTGCTGGTTTGTCGTTAAGCTACTTGCAAGGCGTCGAGTGATCTCTTGACCTCTGCATCAGCGTAATGATCTGGGAGACGGAGGGGGCAGGAGCTGATATTGTTGGTTGTTGTCAATCTTGATATTTTGTAGGAATTTAATGTTGATTCGTAGACGAGGTTCGTATACGTTCGCTGCTACCAAATGTCATAAAGACTTTGTAGTTAATTGTAGAGAAGTATATGTTAGACTTGTGGTCGAGCGGCTTTTATATCTTGTAGTAGTTTCCCCACCAGATGTCATGTAGTGACGGGAGAGGTAAAGAATAGTATGGGACTATCTTTATTTGTCTTGGAAATATTAAACAGGTATAATAGTATAAGTCCTGGGTAGCTACCTCCCTGTCTCGCTATCTCTCTCTCTCTCTCTGTTCTCAAGCTAATCTCCGTCTCGACCTCTCTATAGGGTCGCTTGTCTCCTTCTAAACTCTCTTTCCTCACATCTCGTGTAGTAGGGTGTGTGTGTCACGTATCTTCCTCGTGGCAACAGAACTTTCTCACGAGAGGACTGCTGACAGCTAACTGAATCATCTTACTGGCCGCTGTCGTCAGCTTTCCCCCGTGTAAGCGTTTAGCGCTGCTCGCTTCTCGCAAACACAACACCTTCTCATCGTTTGACTTCCTGCTTCTATCTGTCTCTCTATCTATCTATTTATCTATCTATTTATTATGTAGTCCTATAACTCTACTATAACGGTTGAAGGGGGGGACTGAGGCAGATCACGCTCGTGATCAAACATGCGGCAACTGTGCGTTAAAATTACACAAAGGATGATGAAATCATAGGCTATGTAACAATATATATATATATATATATATATATATATATATATATATATATATATATATATATATATATATATATATATATATATATATATATATACAGTTTACTGACAGACAGATATTGCCAGATTCGTACATTACCTTCGGTGCTACTAATATTCCCATCTCCAAAAGTTTTGAAATTCTTGGTGTCTCACTTAACAGTGCCCTCAGCTGGACCTCTCATGTCAGATCACTTGCTAAAACCGCCTCAAAGAAACTTGGATTATTGTACAGAGTGCGTAACTTCTTCGCCGATGAGCAGTTAGCTATAATTTATAAGAGTCATGTGCGCTCTCAGCTTGAATATTGCTCACCCTTGTGGAATGGTTGTGGAGAGGTTGCATTAAGACAACTAGACAAAATTCAGAATAAAGCTGTTAGAATCATTAACAACCCTGCCATTACATATAAACTACCTCCCCTGCAAGTAAGGAGGAATGTTGCCTCCCTTGCATTATTTTACAGATATTTTTTTGGCAAATGCTCAGACGAAGTTGCGTCCATGGTGCCACCTCTCCATGCCTTCCCTCGTGCTACACGGGCATCTGGTAGCGCTCATGACTGGAATGTCACTCAACCATACTGCAGAACTTCTGCCTATCAGAATTCTTTTATTCCCCGAACTGCATCTCTCTGGAACTCGCTTCCCCAGAGTTGTTTTCCTCTAAATTTCAACCCACAACTGTTCAAGTCTAACTGTTACAGATATTTTGTGAACAGAGGACACCAGTAATCTGGTGCATGGATTATTTTTTTTTACCCATTTGTTTTTCCTTCCTCCGTTCTGTTATTAAAATATATATATATATATATATATATATATATATATATATATATATATATATATATATATATATATATATATATATATATATATATATGGATTATAGTTATTGGCCGTGATGTGGCTACTTGCCTATATAGGAACACCACATCTTCTTTACAGTTGTTCATACTTTTGCACAATTGACTGGCATATCTCCCAGTGCTCATTTCCTATACATCATTCAAGGCATATTTAAAACCTCTTCTGCTACCTAGCATGGCATCATGCTGTTGAGATCGTAACTCTGCCATGCCTCACCCAGTTCAGATACTAGTGTCTAGCAGCACTTGAGATCCTTGACATGCCTGTTCCAGCCAGCAGTTATATCTCATTTTTTTCATTTTCACATATATATGCACATAAATTTCAGTTGCAGCATTTGTACTCTTAACTACTTACGAGAGACCGAGCAATGTTTACTCTCTGTTCAGTTTGGAAATGAACGGCCTGGCCTGACCTGACCGTCACGCTAAGCAGAAGCTAATAAATTTACTCCTATGTGAAGAAGTTGAAATGCTTTCTTCATGCAATACATTTATTCAATAAATTTTGTTATCAACTAAAAACTTACTCGTAAAGGCGTGGAAGCCATTTCGGAATTTCGAGTTTTCCAAGGGAGTGTTCGCTGTAATCAGTGAACGCCTCAGTTATACCTCAGAGGGAAATTGTGATAACATGGCTCTCGCCCGTTTGTCACGCGCTCACAAATCACACTTTACTGATAGTAGTAATAGTAGTAGTGGTCGTAGTAGTAGTAGTAGTAGTAACTGTAGCAGCAGCTACAGCAGCAGTAGCAATGTTAGCAAGTGCAATAGTAATAGCAGCAGAAGTTGTAGCCTTAATCGTAGTAGTGTAGTGGTAGCCACAACCTGAAACTAAACTGGACGTAAACTCAGTGAGTTGCAGGAAACTAACTCCGTTTTTTCAATATTTCGTAAGAGAGATGGAAACAAAGCTGAGGGACGCTTGCGCTTCCATGGGTGCGTCGGCACCACAACGGGAAGGTGTACCTTTCCTGCACAAACATATTCACTGCCACTGGGGAACAAGAATCCATAAAGTTAACCATCTTTTGTCAGGAAGAGCATATTGTGTCTGTGTATATACCATTCTCTAATCTCTTGAGAATATTGGCAACCATTAATTCATTAAATACTTCCTCCTCTAAGACACAGAGTGTTCGTAATGGAGCCCATATGTGGTATTTTGAATATCTTTGTACCCAACGTGTCCCTCACGAAACTACAGTATGCTGAGATAAGAAATCTACCAATTACAGCTAGGCTATATTTGAAACATGTAGATCATAATTGACCTGATAAGTACAAATAGCATCAAATGCAGAACAATATATTATTAGAGTACATTACAAAGTTTACGATCTCAACAATAATTGCAAGTATGTGAAATAAACCAACCAGACATAGCTACCCCCTAAAGTTGTATCATTGTGTATAAAGTTCTGTCCATATTAAGAAAAAGGCTGTTAACTATGGAGCACTTGACGAATGACAGGTAACAGTCAGAATCTCTCTCTCACACATCAGCCTTCGGCAACGTTAGAACTATCTCATGGCTCACACAAACTGAAGCAGGGATCTGGACTAGGATGCACGTTCTAGTTTGAGGGAATGTCTATTGAGTGTTTTCCTTGTCAGTCACACTAAAGCTTTTAACCCTTCCAGTAACACAGGTCTTCACAGACTGAAAACAATTAGTCGGGCGGTAGCAGAAATAGAAATAAAAAGGCAGTCAGTGTATTGTTTATGTATACTATTTCTTATCTCTTTACTTCCCAGAGTTAAATAAAATCGTCCCCCATCGCAAAAACCAAAATAACACGATAGCGTTTTGTTATAATTCATTGTATGCGTCATCACGTACCCTTTCGCAGGCTTGGTGACGCATCTGATCGGATATTAGTGCCCATGTGTTGACATTTAGAAACACGTGGTATTATTAGGTGGTGTGCAGGAGTGCATGGCTTAAGGAAACGGACTACTTTATTCCATGTCGGAGTACATTGCCCAGTATCTCCTTTATTTATTGTGTGTGTGTGTGTGTGTGCGCGCACTCATAAAACTTCCTGCGAGATTGATTAGGTATTATCCTTGTATTTGTGGCCACACCGGGTAATACACAGTGCACGAAATATTGCCATAACACACGCTGAATACACAGCCACACTTACCATCATAGAACACCAGCACACACACACACACACACACACACACAGAGGGAGAGAGAGTTAATCATCTAACCGCAGCATACACACGTAACCCCTGGAGAAGGATAATAAACGTTTATGTTTCAAATCATTTCATAACATGCACGTGTATGTCAACAGATCATTGACAGATGCAAGTACAAGGCAAAACACTGACATAAATAGAAACACAAAGAGAGCTCAGAAAGTGCAACACCCACGCACACAACTGGCCTGTTGCTGAACACCTGATTTTACTCAGTGGCCTTCACCTTCGACCCATTATATTCAGTAGTACTTTTGCTTCATTCTTCTCCGTCCCTTAACCGTTCCACCGAGTTTGGTTCAAATCTTATGAAAACCGTATGAGCTAACTTTGCTTCGCGTTGCCTTTTGACACTGCCCTGTAATCTTGATGTTTGGCTGCCCGTTCTGAAAGACAAATCCTTTAATCATTGCTTCATACTGAACTCCTATTCATGTAAATCGGAAAAAAAAGAAACTGCCAAGTAGCCTTCACCCTTAACATATTGTTCTTAAAAATAATAAGTCAACCTCATCATTGATCTTCAGTCCTTCCACAAAGAGTAAGCCAAATCAAATAAAAACTGTTTTATGAGGGTGGTATAGATATGCACGAGTCTGAGACAAAGTTTTATTTCTGACCTGTTTAGCCAAATGGCCTCTTCAGAGGAATAAATTCACTCGGGCTAACCTGCTGGATCGAGTGAATCCCTGGTGTCTTGAATTGACTAGTCTGATAGACGTTTATTAGTCCTGTTTCCCACTCCCAACCTGGCAACTTGGGGTCCTATGTACAGTATGACCAAACTACATCACCTATGCTTTTGTTTTTGTTGTTTTTTCCACAGTTATGTACAAGGCCTCCATAGCTTTTCTAGTCACATCCCTTTCTAGCACTACTGCATCTTTCCATCTAGGTAGATGACCTTTACCATCTACTGTCCATAGATAACTAGGGCGGTAGTTGTGCGGTGATAGCTTAAATCTGCTTTCTTGTCTGTCGCCTAGTATCGAGTCCCATACATATTTCTCCACAGTAGGACACATCACAACCGCCAAAGGGGATTTGGGGCACTATTTTTTTCACTGAGAGAAGTTTTTCCTTTCCTTCCTTTAGTTTATTGATATTTCTGTCTCCTGACGTAATGGTGCTGATGGTGGTACCGGTATGGCATAATATATTCCTAAGATTTGTAACAATATTGGAACTAGGTGCAATTATGTACTCCGTTTCATTCTTTTCCACTTTTGCACTTTTTGTGATTCCATATGCATCCATTCTAAAGGAAATTAAGAAACCTTTCGGGTACTCTAATTTGCCGAACGCATTCTTTTCATACACTAGCTCACTCTTGAGGTATTCATCAGTACATAAGCCGTAAGCTAAAAAAAAAATATATATATATAAAAAATAAAGCTACCCCAGACTTGGTCCTGGCATCATGGGCACTGAAATGATGAACTTAATTCTAGTGTCTTTGCATACAACTCAGATCTTTTGTTGTTAGGGTTACAGATTGAAAAAAAAAATGGTATTTATATAGTAACCATCATTCAGCACCTGGTTAATCTTAATACTCTTGGCCATTCATCTGTAAGGCGTCGATTTCATTCTTTTAGTTCCTATAAATTTTATGGACGAAACTGAAGACATCAATGGTCAGTCTCAACAATGTTCTGTGAAAGATGGAAGAGATGCGTCTAGGTCTTGGGTTCTTTACCGGAGGCGCTAACATCATATGAGATGCAACATAGGAGTAGGTCTGTTACAGGTACGAAGATGCAGTCCTCAAGAGTGGTTCATCTTTTGGAAGTACAGAGTAAAGTGAGGTTGTATCTTTAACAACCTTTATGACTCGGTTTAATATAACAATCAAATTTGTCTTCTGATAGGTAATTTTAATATAATGTGTTAATGTAATGGGCTGTACACCCATTATTAAATCATTTAATTTATAATAGTGTGTATAATTCGTATTGTGGCATGGCATATTGGGCGAGAGGCAGCAGATGCCAGTAGGAGAGAACAACTACGCACTTGTTGGTACTAAGGGTGGAGTTACCGTGCGAGTGGGGCTCACGCACACATACATAATCGACATCTGCAACTGAAGAACCATTCCCTCTGCTTCTGAAGAGTGGTGTGGGCATGCCTGTGGCTATGGGTGTTGTTGTGCACTGACACGAGATCTCTCATAAGTGTTTTTAGTTATGTATCCTTGGACAGATCACGTCACTTCTCTCAGTGTTTACAGGTGGTTGCAGTGATGTGTTAGTCCAACACCATTGCAGACATTGCCAACGCATATAGAGACCCCCCCCACTTTCTGGCGAAAAATGAAACTACTCACATGGTACCCTGATCCTGATCCACACTATATATTGGACCCCCGAGGCATCAGACAGTATTCCCCTAGAGAAAAAGAAACCACACACAGGAATCATTGGGAATCCATCTTTCAAGAGAATGACACTGATCCAAACAACCAAATTCATGAAAACAATATCAGAGCATTTTTAAACGACAACCTCAACAGAATCACCCCATACCACACAGCAGACCCCTCCAGGCTCGATTCTAATTCAATCTTCACCTCTCCTGTCGTGGACGACGAAATTGCTTCCATCATTAAAAAAAATGAGAAATACCTGCCCTGAGGAAAGTGGCTTTAATAAGACCATCTTAGCCAACCTCCCTAGCATAGCCATAAAAACTCTAGGACAAATACAGTATTTAATGCTTCCATCTCCGCAGGATATTTCCCAGACCGGTTTAAGGAAGCCACAATAAAATTAATCCCCCCAAAGAATAAAAACACTCATTTAGTGGAAAATTACAAACCAATCTTCCTCCTGGAAGTTCCTGGTAAGATCTTAGAGAGGATCATTATCAAAAGACTACAATTTCATCTTGAAAGCAACAACCTATATAATGAAAACCAATATGGATTCCGATTCTCTAGGGGTACTACACATCCAATCGCCACCGCAACCGAACATATAGCTATTAACAAATCAAACAATGGCCAGTGTCATGTAGTCCTTAGGGACATCACTAAGGCCTTCGACAAAGGATGGCACCAAGGCCTAAAATACAATATACTCAACCTCAACCTCCCCACTATCACCGAAAAACTTTTATGCTACTTCCTAGGCGACAGAAGAGCTAAAATAAAGGTAAAAAACTTCACGGGTACTAGCTTTGCCTTGGGCTGTGGTGTCCCACAGGGTAGTGTACTATCCCCAACCCTTTTTACTATCTTCACTAATGACACCCCTCAAGCTATACATGGCATCAATATCAGCTTTGCTGATGATATAACCCAAATCATACAGAACCCTGGCCCCTCAAGGAACATCATGAACAGCAGAACTAAACTCGACATCGAGAGAATTAACTCCCATTAATTAAAATGTAAAATCCAAACAAATATAAACAAATTCTCGGTAATTCAACTCTCCAACACAAGAAAGGAGCCATTAGTCATCAATGATGAAATCGTGGAGTTTAAGGAAGAAGGAAAGATACTCTGGTTCAGAATCAACTCCAAAGGTTACTTCGGAAGCATAAAAGACCGAATACAAAAGGCAACAGGAGCACTATGCAGGCTTTACAAATTTAAAAACATGCCCATTAAATTAAAAACGCACCTCGTGAAAGCTCTGGTCCTCCCCATATTAGAATACCCCCCATCCCTACACACGCATTCAGCCACACACAACTAAAGAAGCTCCAGAAAATACAAAACAAAGCACTCAAATTCGCCACGAACCAACACTATCCCTACACATTAAACATCGAACAAATACATGAAATCACCAAAACTAAAGCCTTAAACATCAGGCTATATTTGCAAGCAAAAAAGATATGACAAAAAATTGAAGAACAAAACCCAGACTTGTACACTAATATTAAAAATGTCATCGACACTGAAAACCTCCCCCTCCATAATGGTTCCCAAGCAGTCTAAAAAACATTACGACCATCCCCAATCCCATCTATTAAAGACTCCACACATCGATCCTCATCCAGGAACAAAAACACAGACACCAACCTACCGCGCCAGTTAGCCACACAACAGCAGAAAAAAAATAATAATAACAGTAATAATTAATTAATTAACTAATTTATAAATTAATTAATTAAAAAGAATTCAAACACAAAAATAACAAATTACACAAATAAATCAAACAATTAAAAAAAAAAAGCAAGGTGGTCAGCCCACCATCTATCCACTCCTTCCTTCCTCTTTTCCCTCTATCCCCTTCCCCTTCTCTCTTCTTCTTTCACCCACCTTCCTAAAAAAAAAAAAAAGAAAGTTAGTCATACCATCATATCGTCTTTCAGAGACAAACCTTATCTTTTACGTATTATTTTGTTATTTAATATTTGTTATTAATATATTAATATTTGTTGTATTAATTTTGTCTAGATTTGTCTTCATCCATCCACCCATCCATTATCCAATCCTATGTCGCCCCATAAGAAGCGTAGGAACCCCGGGCTAGGCAAGTTGGTCCTGACATTTAAGATAAGAGTGACGAGCCTCATTCATCCCTGAGTGGCATTACGTGAGCAATAAACCCCTACCTTCCCTTGGATATAAACCTACACAAGCTGAATCCGATTGGAGCACCTTAATTGCCCTCTATACCACCAGGAGCCATAATTTGGTTATATGGTTATCACCCAGCGTAGTAAATGGTTTCCTGGTGTACAGGAAACCATTTGGTTTGCAGCTTAGTGTAGAGTTATCCATAGGCAGAAGTAAGACGAAAGAATGAAGGGAAGAAAGACAGAAGAGGAAGTGTAAAATCACCCGTAGGCAGAAGAAAGAGGAAAGTGTGAAGGAAAGAATAACAGAAGAGGAAGGATGGAAGAGAGGAAAGGGCAGACACCCAAAGCAGCATTACATTCAGTGAGTGGATGGTGAGCGCCCACACCAACCCTCAACATGTTGAAACACACAAGGCGATTTTGAATGTTCAACATGGCTTTACGTCTGTTACGGAGGAGGATAATTCGATACTGCCACAGTGTACCATTTATAATGCCTTTGTTCTCAAACGCAAACTCGAAACCTTCAAAGCTCAATGAACATTTCCAGAAGAAACCCGACGGCAGTGATGCTGAGAGCGACATCACAACATTGAAGGTCAAAGGACCCATGTTTGACAGTGCCTCCTAATTGCTGACATACAGTATGGATATCTACCAGCAATGAAGCCTTAACTCCTTGCTGCTTATCATGCTGAACACCAGGTTGCTAAGTCGAAGAAATCATATATAACTGGCAAGGAACTGATAAAACATTGTTCTCTTGAAATGGCGAAAATTGTTCTCGCTAATGGAGCACTGAATGAATTGCAAATACCAGTATCAAATGATGTGATCCATAACCATATAATCGGCACGAGTCAGGATATTCTAGAGTAAGTTGTTGCTGATACTGAGGCCTATCCAGTATAGATCAGCATACAGGAGGGTGAACCACAGATGTATCAAACTGTCGTTCGTCTGCTATATAAAGGACAAAGAAGTAAAAGAAAATATAATGAAAAATTTCTTTTCTGTCAGTCTTTACCGATAACTGGACAAGCTGTAGATGTGTTGAATAAGATAATGGAATTCTTCTCAAAACACCAATTCCATCTCAACATATTTGGTCTGTTTTTGTACTGATGGGCCACCAGTCATGCTGGGTAATCGATCAGGGTTCGTTGCGTTAATGACAAGGAAATTCCTGGCGTGATCACCGACTGTTTTCTTCACAGGGCATGCGCCTGCAGCAAGATCATTGCCTCGAATCTTGAAGATTTTGGATGTTTGTATAGAAGCTGTGAACATGATTTATGGTTGTGCTTTAAATCCATTTTTATTTCAGGATGTAGGTCACACACAAAGGTGAGGTGGCTTGAGTGATCGTGTGCTATTTCGTGTGTTTCAACAGCGTGATGAAATTCAGTGGTTTCTTCTTGGACAGGGACAAGATCTAGTTGAATATTTTGATGCTTGCATGTTTGGCTGATTTATTCACTGCTTTCAATGAGTTCAGTCGTTCTCTGCAGGGACGGGACTCAACGTAGCAAATGTAAGCTAGAAGTTGGCTGCATTCAAAGAACAACTTGCTTTATGGATCAGACGTTTAGGGAAGGAATTTTTGAAAAATTTTCCATGTCTCGAAGGAATACTCACAGCAAATGCTTCCTTGCAAACTGACATTGTCTCAGATATTTCAGATCACCTGTAGATGCCATGATTTTCGTTCAATGGCAACTTTTCTTGTGGACAGCTGCAAGCCTGTGATAACTAGATCAAGGTCGAGTGATGGGCGATACATTGAATACATTTCGATACGATACCGATTATTATCTTGACCGAATAGATAGATAGATAGACAGATAGATAAACAGACACCTATATGAAGAGCAAATGAGAAGGGGGAAGGGAGGGGCATACGTGCGTATTTCTTGAAAGACAAGAACATATTTGCGAGGGAAAGATTATGCGGACATGGGTTTAAAAGATATATACTTTGTTTGCTGTCTAGACTGTACAATAGCTGCTGAGCTACAGACAAAACCCTCGCACTCAGTAACGAAGGCTGTTTCATGGCTTCTTTGCAAGTTGCATAGCCTGGAGGACAGCGGGTTCTCTAGCAGGGTATTTGGCTGAAAACTGGTATTATCTGCTTTAACATTACGAAAGCGGTACTATACCAAGCCGTGAATATAGACCAAAATTTTCCCATACAATGAAGAAAAATTACACCCAATGCCGAAGATAAGTGCATTTTATTTTTTGATATCTGTTTTTCTTTTCGTCTCTCCATGATCAGTATCATCAGCCAGTCCCTTTTATCACACATGCAGGAAAAGAGAAGATAACGATAGTGGAGAACTAATCAACAGCATGCCCAGTGGAATGGGCAGCACACATACATTCATTCACCTGGAATCTTGACTCCAAATGATGGACGTACTCGTATTTGTCCAAAAATAGCTTTATATTCATTTATCCGATAAGGCCAATCCGACGACTGCAATTTAAAAAGAGGCACCATTCAGTTTCATACATTCCTCTGTACGAAATTCATTCAGTCACTTTGACCCTTTATCATTTCCCAAGACTTGTCAACTTCCATATCCTCCTTTCTCATACTCACATTTGCTATATCTATCCATCTTCCTGTTTGCTTACACGTCTCTTTCCAGCTTGAGACTCAGATTATATCCATTTCACAAATCTATTCACACCTATACCATACCATCAAAACACACTCTTTTACTCTGGTGTCCATAGCCTTCCTTATTCCACATCTTTCACAAATTACATTACTACTTATCGTATGCACTATTCGCACTCCACACACATTCCTCAACAACCATATAATTAACTACTACTCTTGTCTTGTAATTTTCTTTTCACACACATGTGTATGAGTAGACACTAAAACTCCATCGTGCAAGCCTCTTGTAGCCAACACTCTTAGACATTTGCTTCATAGCACCACCTACTTTCATTCATTTTGCCATATTCCACTTTTCTTACACACTTCCTTACCTCTGGTTTCTATGACTTCACAAGGTATTTAAATTGTCTCACCAAGTTAAGTCGCTCTCCATTTAATGTAACTTCACACTGGAAGTCGCCTTGTTTCTGAACAACCATCACTTTACTCATATCTTCATTTACTATGAAGGCACGATTCTTACCGACATGTACAAAATTCTTCAACAGTCTACCAAGCTCTTGTCAACTATTTGCAAACAGCACTGCATCTAACATACTATAATTCTTGCCGTGTGTCTGTCTGTTTGTCTGTCTGTGAAAGCGTAGCCAAAACTGGAAAAAGGATTGCGATAAAACTTGGCAGAATGGTCACAGCTGGGTCGCAGATAGGCCCATTTCAGTTCGCGTTGCATACTTTCTAAAACGATGATTTGGACCCTAATTAGAGTTCCCATCGGCTTCACATTATATAGCCTAGAATAAGTCGACCGGGGTTGTCCGGCGTCAAAGCAGCTATTCGTCAGTTTCGAGTGACAAATGGCGTGGTTGAAAAACGTCTCATATTTGAACAGTCAATATCACACAAAATCATGTTTTCCTCAATAACGTACTGTATGTCACTAACATTGACATACAATTCTACATGCAACTGTGCGAAAACTGTTGTTAGCAGATACAAAGTTTAAAGTCAGTCGTGTGTAAATGAATTAACTGGTGAATGAGGGGAAACACGATTCACTAAAAATTGGCCATCTTCAAGACACAGTTATGACACGTGAAATTTAAATATAAGAAAAATATGTCATCGTTGGCATGGTTGTTTTCTTGCGCATTCGGCTGTGTAAACAGATTCCCCATATAATCAGACATTGTGTTGCAATTGTGAGATGACTGAAAAAGAACCTGTATAGCTGCAGATGACCGAAAACCTAGGACGAAGCCCAAGAGGACCCAGCAGGAGCAGTGCAGGTGTGAGGTACTGCGCCCTTCACTATTCAATGCCAGTGTCATTCCCCTCTCCATAACACATCTCTCTCTCTCTCTCTCTCTCTCTCTCTCGTAGTGCTGGTGGTGGTGGTGCTGATTGTTTTGGTGGTGGTTGCTGTAGTGGTGGTAGCTTTGGTGCTGATGGAAGCTGTTAACAAATGGCTTGGGCAAGTGATTTGCAGCCCTGTTGGGCCGCAGAGCATTGCTGCAAAACGAAGCGTGAAAATGACAGAAGGGGACTGGGATTATGATAGTTCAGCCAGATATAATCAGTTATTGGAATGCTAATTCAATGTGATATGTTGGACAGAATACGGTACAATCGGCATGCACGTACTCACTGCATAATGTTGTAAAGCGCAAGAAGACGGGAGGCGGTATGGCACCATCTTTATTTTGAACTGGCATTAAAATGGCGAAATCGCAGCACAGCACTGCTTGCCAGCAGCGGTTACAAATACTTTCCTCTTCAAAATAATGGAGTCCTGGATTGTCCTTGGAACTCCAGTTCTCCTTAACTTCGTGTCCTCAGAGAGACCAAAGAACCATGTCCAGGATCTCTACCACATGAGAACAGGTGAGTAGGGAAGTGGTGTTTGCATTGGTTCTGTAGGTGGTGGTAATAATGGTGAGGATGGTGATGATAGTGTCGTCAAAGCTAATACAGTCATGATGATGGTGGTGTGGTTGTAGATGAGAGAATAGTGGTGGTGGTGGTGGTGGTGGTGGTGGTGGTGCGCGGGCGTTATGACTGATGCTCAGATAATGATGGTGTATATGTATATGGGTCCTGGATGGTGGTACGGTCAAAGATCAGAGAATATTGGTGGTGGGGGTGGGGATGGTATGGTCATTGTTCAGATATTGATAATGGTGGTGTAAGCGTAGATTAGAGAATTATGCTGCCGTTGCTGAAATGGTCTTGCTCAGATTATAATAATGATAATGGTGGTGTGGTCATAGATCAGAGAACAATGGTGCTGGTGGTGGTTAAAATGGCAGCCAGGTTTTGCAAAGTTCTGGTGTTGCTGGAAACGATTGTCGTTTAGTCAGGTGGTGGTCATAACACCGGAATGGTGACAATAATGGTAATGTCAATGTTGGCGGCCGGGTTGTGATGACAGTTGTTCCCCTCGCACTGTCCATATCCTTTCGCTCCTCCTCCTTCCCTCCCTTTTCTCTTTCTTATTCCTTCGTCTTATCCCCTTTTCTTCTCTTGTGCTACACTTCCCCTTCCATTCTCATTTACTCCTCTAGTCCATTTTTTAACACTGTTTCTCTCCATCCTCTCGCCTTTCACATTTCTTGCCTTTCGTACTGTTAGTGCGGATGCCAAAGGCATATCCTACCTCATAAAAAGCTGCTTGTTAATCATTAGTAGATACGAGTATGTTACGGAATGTTTCTATTTGCCGACTCTATTCATTCATTTTAAAATCTCATTCTCCCATTATTTTCCTACTTTGCTATCGATTGCCTTTCTCCGTTATCTTGACACAGTCGTTCCCTCTCTTTTCTTTTTCTCCATAACTTTCAGTCCCTTCTTCTTTCTTCCTTCCTATTGTTTCTTCCTCTTCATCTTCCTTCTCCTTTCCTATCATGTTTTCTTTTTCATGCACCGTCCTCTCGTCCACCTCTTCTCCTGCTTGCTGTCCTCCTCTCACTTTTCGGCCGATGTCCACGACTCCCTGTGCCGTCCCAGCCCACCAGCCCGAATGACATGCCATTTCGTTTATGCCCTCTCTGTCAGCACAAGACAATCACTAGCAATACACACACACACACACACACACACACACACACACACACACACACACACACACACACACACACACACACACACACACACATATGCATGCATGCACACATTTTTTTTTTCCTTCTCCCGTGTCCACAGTGAAATAGTGACATGGGCCTTTGAGATGGGGAAGACAGGCGTGAGATTAAAAAAAAAAAATGTTAACAGAACTAATAAGGAAGAATATGGAGAGAGAGAGAGAGAGAGAGAGAGAGAGAGAGAGAGAGAGAGAGAGAGAGAGAGAGGGAGGTGGTAGGGGGGAAGAATCAAATTCGAGGTAGTGGAAGGAAGAGAAGTATTTACATCCATGTATTCACAACAAGAGTACCTTATATGTTGCTGAAATGTTTGTGCAAACCAAGAAATATGTATTATGAAGAAATTCAGTACATAGTATATTATGTATTTATAAATATATAATTATGAATACCTTCCCTCATTTTTTTATAATGTTTATTCCTGTATGGATTTATTTATTTATTTTTGTTTTACTTTGGGTGGTTTAGGAAAGAGAAGAGAAGGAAAAAGAGGAGAAACATAATGAATGCAGCACTTTCTTTTCTTGACTTTAATGCTTTCTTATTCTTACACTATCACTTAAGGGATACAAGAGTCTAAATCCACTCATGACAGATTCATGACAGCTACTGCCTGAGTGATTTGGAGGCTAGAATGGTTCTATGTCAACATCTCCCACACTTCCATTCCTATCCCAAAAATTTTCACAGTTTTTTACAAGTCACGTTGCATTAACACCGGCAGCCACGCTACGGTAACACATCGTTCGACAAATGCGGCCATGGAAGTGTTAATTCTCTCAGTTTAGAGAAATCGTTAACTGTCTTAGAAGGTAACCATTGATTAAATAAATGTGTGAGTACTCTAGCATATTCCACATGAATTTGATCTTTCTGTTTAAAGATGAAAAGAACTTTAAGCCTTTATGCCTCTGGCACAAGCTCATATGCTTTGAGGATGGTATCTTTTACATAATCATAGTCAGCATATTAATTAACTGATAAAGAAATATAAGCCTCTTAAGCCTTTCCTTTCAAAACACTTTGCATCAGTACTGACCAAGAGTCTTTTGGCCAAGAAACATGACCTGTCATCTTTTCAAACATTTGGAAGTACTGAGTGATGTAGGTAGGAAAAAAGGTGAAAAAAGAGAGAGGGCGACGGATGTTACAATACTGAGGGAAGAGAGAAAAGAAGAGGAAAGGAATTACATGTAAAATGAAAAGAAATTCAGGTAGGAAAGAAGTTGGTGGCATGGATAAAGAGAAATAAAATAATGGAGAAAGAAAGAAAATTTGAAGGAAGAGAGGGAGGTTGAGGAAGAGGATTGGAATAGAGAGAGAATGAAAACTGAATAGTGGACGACGGAAAATCAAGTAAAGAGAAGACTTAATAAATTCAGTTATGACGTCAAGGGATGGCAGAGACGTGAAGGAATAAAAAGAGAGCGACGCGGAAGAAGGCGGACAGACAGAGGGGAAAAAACTATATTGAAAGGTTAGAGAAGGAAGGAAAAAAAGCGAGCTGCTAGAAAAAGGAGGTGAAGAAAATTGTCTAGGATGGAATTTTTTTTTTTACGAGAAGGGAGCTAGAGAGAAGGAGGGTTAATAAAAAAAAAAAAAACGAGAGAGAGAGAGAGAAAGAAAACAAAAGAAAATGAAGAGTTCCTGAAGGGAAGAACTGAAAGGGATAAGAGAGGTTGGAAGAGCAGTGATGGGAAAAAAAGTGATTATATTATAGGAGGGAAAGAAATGGGTCGTAGAGAAGAGCAGAAGGGAGGAGAGAGGTGGAAGGAAGAGGAAAGGGATAGAATGAAGTGATGAGAAGCAGGAGGGAAAGGAGAGTTACGATGGGAAGTGAATGTAAAAATTAGCAGAGTGTGGGAAAGTAATGGGTGACAGAGAAGTGGAAGAAGAAAGAATGAAAGTGAGAATGCAAAAGACG
This sequence comes from Coenobita brevimanus, assembly GCF_032717465.1. Taxonomy (NCBI): domain Eukaryota; kingdom Metazoa; phylum Arthropoda; class Malacostraca; order Decapoda; family Coenobitidae; genus Coenobita; species Coenobita brevimanus. Next base: position 11,563,618 of record NC_137005.1, read on the forward strand.
AAAGGAAGTGTTAAGCAGATTATGGAAAAGGTCAGGGAGGAGCAGGAAAGAATGAGAAGGAAGAGAAGTGCTGAGCAGACCATAGAAGAGGATTTTAAGGAAAAGAGGAAAAGTGAGCACGGAAGAAAAAGAACACAGTGGGAAAGGAAGCGAGACAGAGAGAGAGAGAAAAAAAAAAAAGCAGTTTAAGAGAAGAGAAGGGGGAGTGAGAAAGTTAAAGAATGGGGAAAGAGGATAGGAATGAAGGGAAAAAACGGAATGAAGAACTCACATTAATATAGTGAGAAGCCCAGAAGGGATGGGGGACAGAAGAAGAAACGGTGCAATGAAAAAAAAAAAGGAAACAGTGGAAACGGAGTGATGAGAAAAGCAACAAGAGGGAAAGAAAAACAAAAAACAATAAAGGGAGAGATGAATCACGTGAATGGAAGAAGGGAGAGAGACAGATATCGAAGAAAGAAGGACGGAAATGGGAAGGAAGGAATAAAAAATGTATGACAGAGAAAAGCGATTAAATGTACAATAGTAAAGAAAATGGGAGAAAGTGATAATAGAGGAAGATGCAAGTGTGAGACGGAGAAAGAGAGCAACATCGAAGAGGGGAGGAGGGAGAGAAGTGAGAGGTGAAATGAGGAGAAAGAAGAAATGAGAGAGGGGAAATAGTAATGATAGGTGGAAGGGTAGGTAGCATGGCCGACTGATGGTAAAAAAGTCTGATCTCTCTTCCTCCATTTTACCCAACTCTCTCTCTCTCTCTCTCTCTCTCTCTCTCTCTCTCTCTCTCTCTCTCTCTCTCAAAAAGCAAAGAAGCTGCAAGCAGTGAATGCTGTGTGTGTGTGTGTGTGTGTGTGTGTGTGTGTGTGTGTGTGTGTGTGTGTGTGAGAGAAAGAGAGAGAGAGAGAGGTGGGCACTGACTGACGGAATTAAGTAAAAATATATTTTGTGTGAAATACAGTGGGAGGAAGTAGATCTGTTATGAGAGGGAAGGAAAATAGGGAGAGACAGTGAAAGTCTGAAGGAGGGAGAGAAGAAGGCTTGAGTTGTGGATGAGAGTAGAAAGGAAAGAGAGAACGATTAGAGAAGAGTGGAGTGTAGAGAAAAGCTATAGTAGAGAGAGAGAAAGAGAGAGAGAGAGAGAGAGAGAGAGAGAGAGAGAGAGAGGATAAAAACATGAAGGAAAAGAGAGGAAGCGTGGATAGAGGAAGTGTCGATTGTGAGGGGAAAATAGTACGAGGGAGGGAGGCATGGTGACTTGGCTGGTTTGGCACTGGTTGGCTAGCATCATCGTGAGGGGCACAGAAGTGGGTTTGAGCGCGACCGGTACGGAGTTTGCTGTGCGGACCCTGGCAGTCTAGGGCCTGTTTATGATAATCATATAAGTAAACTTATACTACTACGCTGTCTGCAAACACTACTTTTTGCTTCATCACCGATACCACGTAACTGACCTACCATCCTAACTCCCTCCTTGAATTTTGTAGGAAGAGGGAGAGGGAAGATTGTGGAAAGATGTAATGATTATTGTAGGCGGAAAAGGAAGAGAGAGAGAGAGAGAGAGAGAGAGAGAGAGAGAGAGAGAGAGAGAGAGAGAGAGAGAGAGAGAGAGAGAGAGAGAGGTTAATGGAAAGCGTAAAGATCCAATCATCCAATTTCATAGTGAAAGTTATGTTAGTTACTCCTCCTCACTCCCGGCAATCCCTACTTTTATTATTGTTACCTTACATGTATAGTACCATACAGTACCTCTCTGCCTCAAATGCACGTACACTCTGCTTTTTCTTGCTCCTTCTCTCTCTCGCATTTATCCATCTATCCCTCTCCCAGTTACACTCCTATAAATGTTTTTCTCACTCTGAATTAACTCCTTTAATTGTCACCTATTGCCTCATACTTCTATCTTGTGTCACTTAACTACCATATTTAGCTCCTCATTCTCACTTATAAACATCGGTTCTTTCACTAGGAAACTTATACTTTTGTACTTCAGTATGCTGATCTGGTTCTCATGTTTCTTAACTTCACCTTGGTCACCCATCTATCTAATAATTTTTCATATTCTTCTTCAATTTCCTCTCTCCCATTATTTGGCCTGTATCTTTCGGCTGTTTCCTCAGTCTATCATCCCAGTCTCACTTTCACATCTCTCCCTCCCTCCTTCCATTCCCTTCCTCCCTCCCTCTCTTTAATTCCGTCTCACCCTCCTTTCCACCCTCTCTCCTCCCTTCCTCTCTTCATCCCACCCTCCCTTTCTCCCTCCATCCTTACCTCCCTTCCTTAATCTGTCCCACTTATGTTAATACAATATAGTCACTACAAAACTGCATTATATAAATATTCATTCTTAATCATTCTGATGTATATAAATGTGTATATTATCTATTCATACGTTTTTTCATCATACGCGGTGGCAACCCTATCTGCTGACCCCAGTTAGTTACAGATTTTACTAAGCTCAGCGTTTCAGCTGAGCCTTCTCCCGCGCTCTGTTGGCAGAGCACACTATCGTAGACTCTTACCAGGGTAGGCTGCGTCGGAACGCTGCCTTAGCCGGGTCCTGTATTCCTTAACCTGTGTAAATAATTTCAAGAATACAGTCTACGGAACATTAATACAGTTTGGTTCTAACCTGAAGAAGGACTGAATGTACAGCACTTAATATTTAACAATAATCATCTGCTACACACTTGTACCCCCTCCACAATATGTCTACCCCTGATGTATATATGTCCCCCCCCCAATGCATACATGCCCCCACTAATTTTGCTAGGTCAGCATGCTTTCCCACGCCTGAAGACGGCGTTATTGCATCAGTTGATATCAGGCAGCCTGGTCGGGTAGACTGTTTTACTGTGAGCTTGTAATAAACTCCTTATCTAGCTGTTTGTACACGGAGTTTCTATCACCAAAGTATTGCAAGTTACATTTGGTGGCAGCGGTGTTTCGAACCATCACATTCTGACCGCCTCCTTGGATTTTTAGTGATACAACAAGATACACGGCGCCTCGCATCTGCCAGCCTCACCCCTCCTCCGTGCCTCTATACCTTGGCTGTGCTTTTCGAGTGAACCATTTTCTCACCAGTGCTCACCTCTCCAACAACCGCACCCATATGCCTTGTTCCTGACCGCATGTGTCGCCGTCGCCGCCCTACGCACCTGTTGCACCTGTTCCCAGCACCTGTTCCGGACTCATCATAGCTCCTGCCCCCACGGTGCCACTTATCACTGTCTGCCCGCTGCCTGCCCACCACCATTCTCTGCATTTGCAACTCACCAGCTCTACACCTGCCTTGCGCCGACATCTGCCTCACCACCCACCACCGGCCTCCGCTGTCGCCCGCATCTGGTCTGCATTACGGAGCCTCCTAAGACCGCCACTCCCTGCCGGTGATTCATCGCGGCGTCTCTTCTCCTCTCCGCCCAGCTGTCTCTGCCCCGCCGCCCAGCCCCGCCCAGCCCCGCCCCGTCGCCCCGCCCAGCCCCGCCCCGCCCCAGCCCAGCTACGCCCAGCCACCCTGCACGTCATACCTCTTGACACTCCCGTTTCTACTGTGTACCTATAGTATATCTTTCCTTTCTATAGAGATTATCCTCGATTTTCTCTACAGATTGGTTATTGTAAATATTCCATCTCATTTCCGTTACCCCGTTTTCATCTTCACCTACGTTATTTATTGTCCATCTCATCCTTCGCATTTTATTTAAGCCATTCCTCCCCGCACCTTCCTTCATATTTTCACACCTAGTGTATTCCGTTCTCTCATTATTATTTATACATTTCCCCCTACGTATCCATCTTCATCCTTTCATCTTCCATTGCCGCAATAAATGTCATACTTTCCACGTCAACCGCTTACCGCCAGCCCTCTCGACCCGGAAACATCACCTGCTCATACCCCGTCTGCCGACTCTAACACAATCACTCATTTACGAAGTGGCAAAGAGTACCACCGCCCTGTACCTGAGCCTCCCGTTTCACTTCCTGCAGAATCACTTACTACCCGTCCTACCCTCGTAAATCCAGATACTTCCTCTACTCCAGCCTCTACTCTCCCTTCTCCTTCCTCTACTCCTTCCACTGTCGTTACTTCTCCTGCCTCCCTTCATACCCCGTCTTGCTCGCCCTTAACTGCCACTACCTTCTCTCTCTCCCACACCTCTCCTGCCACCACTTCTACACTTCCAGCCATGGCCAACCCTCCACAGTCTATCTATCTCGACGATGCCAATCGTCCCAAATTTACCGGCCAGGACCCAGCTTGGTCTGTCTATGATTTCCTCAGAGAAGTCGAAACTGAAATAAATAATAGACAAATTATCGAGGAATCGCTCAAAGTAGCTTACCTCCTCGGTTGCTTGCATCACGGTAAATCAGACATCGGATCCGCGATCCGTGCAGGACATTTCGATAGCATTCGTACCTTTGCTGATTTTCGTACGGAACTCATCAGTCTTTGTTGCCACCATTCAAATACCGCGTCTCTCATGGGATTCATTAATCTCCTAAACCAACTAGATGAGGACTTGCGCGTCCCAGCGCAATATGCCAAGCTCCGCGAAGCTGCCGCCGCCATGAAAGCAACTAGTAGCGAGATGCTCCAATTACTGGTAGGCACGAAATGGTTAGAAGACAAGAATGGCGTTCCAATGCTTTCACTCACCAACTTTGCTGACTTAATTGGTTACCTCAGATTCCTTCACTGGCTTACTCCTAAACAGCGAGAGCTAGCCCTGGAAATCGGTTTCAATCCAGGAGATAAAATTATTCAGGTCACTAAAGCCATTCATGAAAGAACAGGTTCGAACTATACGCGTCAGGGCACCACCCAACCCTTGGCCTCCTCAGTCTGTCACATCTCCACTACCCCAGACCAATCTCGCTCCCGTCCCACCACACACGGCAGACCTGCCACACATCGCTCTCCTACTGCAGGTCGTGATCAATCTAGCGCCAGACGGAACAGACAATCTTCGATTCTTTGCTGGTACTGTGGTCATCCTGGACATCGAGCATCCAGTTGCGACCGTACATACAGACGTCCTCACTCCCAAACCAGACAGCGTACGCCTTCCCGCTCACGTCGTCCACACTGCAAATACCACAAATCAAGCACGACTCACACCACTGAGGAATGTCGTTACCTCAACCGCCCACAGTCGGGGGAAGCGCTGCGCCCGTATCGGACCAATATCACGTAGAACCAGAAACCCAACTCCCCATCCGCCATGTAGGTTTAGTCATTCTCGGAAGCAGTCATGACATACCAAAGTCATTCTTCTTGGACACAGGATCTATAGTAAATCTCATCTCCGAAAATTCCTTACAAATTATTCATCGCCATCACAACCACGTCAGTTTCCTAGAACCACCAGACATTCGCCTATGTGGTGTTAACGGCTCAGAGTTTACAGTTAAGGGAAGAGTCACCCTTGAAGTCAAACTCCACAGAGCTTTGCCCCCTATCCTCATTGAATTTCATGTCACTAATGACTTGCAGTATCCCGCAGATGCCCTTATTGGTTTCTCCACCATGGCACAACATTCCATTGCATTATTACCTGCTTGTGGTAGTATAGACATTTCTGGATTCCCGGTTTACACTATGGAATGTCCCCGTCCTGTTCTTACAATCAAATCAGTCCTTCAATTACCTCTGTCCCTATAACTACCAAAAAGTCCAACCCAGCCCAAACCACCACTCTCATCATCTGAGAATACGGAGATCATTCCTTTACTGACTGCGAGCAAGGACATAAATTCCTCAATGTCTCCTGATACATCATCTCAGCCCTCGAACATGGCTCTTACATCCTCTCTCGACAACACTATTGCTGACTCAGACATGTCTCAGTTACCTACCTCACACAGTCTGCATGATCTTCTCCAACACGCAGAGACGAAACGTGCAGTAACGAATACGTGCACAATTTTGTTACCGCATGAGTTCACCAAAGTTTCTGTTTGTGTTGCCGGTGCGAAAGAAGGAGTGGATGTACTAACCCTACCTGAGCCGTGTTGTGTGAATGGCTTGACTTATGAGTCAGCGTGGTGTACAGTCTTAGAGGACAGTTTATGCTACCTGTACTTGCTCAATGTCACCAATGCTCCACTAAAACTTAAAAGTGGTGTAAAGATTGGAGACTTCCTAGTATACCCAGCGGCCGTAAAGGTGTGCCAGGATTCCTCAATTCCTACTATTCAGACTGATGATACGCCAATCGGTGTATGTACTATTAACTCTACGGGATCTGCGCCGACGCATTCACCCGATATGCTCTCACATCTCACTTGCACAGATTTCCCAAAACATACGCCTCAACTCCTCGTCCTTCTGACCTCGTACAGAAACGTGGTTGCCTTACCCGGTGAACCAATGGGTAGAACAGACCTTGTCAAACATATGATTGAACTACTCCCAGGAACTCAGCCGATTTACATACCAGCGTATCGATTGCCTCACAGCCAGAGAAAGCAAACAGATCAATTGGTACAGAACATGTTAGACCAGGACATTATTGAACCCTCCGTCAGTCCATGGAATAGCCCACTTTTCTTAGTACCAAAGAAGGACGGCAACCTTAGACCAGTAGTCGACTATCGTAAGGTCAATTCTGTCACCGTTCCAGACCGTTTCCCGCTACCTGTCCTCACTGATTTGCTAGAATCCCTTGGTGAAAATAACGTAGTCTTTTCATCTTTAGACCTCCTCAGCGGGTACTGGCAGGTCGAAATGGAAGAGTCCTCTCGCCCAGTTACAGCCTTTAGCACCCCTTCCGGACATTTTCAGTTTAAGAGACTCCCTTTTGGTCTGAGAAATGCTCCTTCCATGTTCATGTGACTTATCCATTCAGTCTTCAGCGGTATGATGGGACACTCTCTTTTTGCTTACCTAGATGATATCATTGTTGTGAGTAAATCCATCCCTGATCATTTTACCAAACTCCAGCAAGTCTTTGAACGCCTCCAGCTCGCAGGCCTAAAAATCAATCTCAGTAAATGTGACTTCCTGCGAAAGAAAATCAAATTCCTAGGCCATGTCGTAGATGCACAAGGCATTCATACTAATGAGGATAAAACTAAGGCGATCATTAACTTCCCAGAACCTACCACTGCCGACGCTGTACGAAGTTTCCTGGGCCTCAGTGGCTATTATCGTCGCTTTATCCGCGATTACGCGAAGATCGCTGCTCCTCTGACCCACTTACTCAAGCAGAATGTGCCCTTTGTTTGGACTAACGACCAGTCACAGGCTTTCCAAAAGCTAAAGACAGCTCTTGTACATGCCCCTATTCTAGCGTTCCCTGATTATACCACACCCTTCCTTCTCTGCACAGACGCCTCAGGCACTGGACTTGGTGCCGTTTTGATGCAACTCGACGAAGCATCAAGGAAGCGCGTAATAGCGTATGCTAGTCGCACCCTTACAACCGCTGAACGTAACTACAGTGTCACAGATCTCGAAGCGCTAGCGGTAATCTGGTCCTTGAAACATTTCAGAGATATAGTCTATGGTTATCCAGTGCATATCCAAACAGACCACCTTCCACTATGTGATTTGTTCAAGAATCGCAACCTAACAGGTAGACTAGCTAGATGGTCTGTCATCATCCAGGACTTTAATCCCACTTTTCAATATGTACCAGGCAAGTTGAATGTAGTCGCAGACGCACTCTCACGTCACGTAGCAGCAGCTATAACATCACTGCAGCTTGAAGTAACTGAAAACACTACACTAACGTCAGACGTTGTTCGAAACTTTCAACGCCAAGACCCCATGTGGTCCAAAGTCATTTATTTCCTAGAATCTGGCGATGCCTCGACCTTACCTACTCTGCCAGTATCACTAGATGAGTTCATGCTAGATGATGATCTCTTGTACAGGAAAACACTGCTAACAGGCAAAGATATGCCCAATCGCGAAGTACGCCAACTTGTTGTCCCCACTGCCCTGATACCAAAGGTTCTTCATATTGTTCATTATACTCCTCAAGCTTCCCATCCAGGTAAAGACCGATGTTTGCGCCAAGCACGTCTCAAATACTATTGGCCAACCATGTGCCACGATATCAATGCCCACTGTGACTCTTGCCTCTCCTGCCACCGCCACAAAGGATCAACCGGCTTACCAGCACCTCTCTTACTATACCCAATCCCATCACGACCATGGGAAACTGTCTCAATCGATCTCTTAAAACTACCTCTCACAGAATCTGGCGCTGAGTACTTGTTCGTAGCGGTCGACCACTTCTCCCGCTACTGTGTCCTCGTTCCCCTCTCCGACAAGACCGCGAATTGCGTTGCCCGTGCCTTTGTAGATCACGTAATTTGCCCATTCAGTACCCCTCATACCATTCTTACTGACAATGGTACAGAATTCAACAATAGCCTTCTCGATGAGATCTGTCGCCACTTTCATATCAGTAAGTGCAATGTCGTGCCAAACCATCCGGCTTCATATGGCCTTGTAGAACGCCACAACCGAAAAATCTTAGAGTGCCTCAGATATCTAGGCTCCCATAGTTCGTCCTGGGATGACTGGATTCCCCAAGTGGCATCCTCCATCAATAGTTCCATCAATGCATCCATTGCTGAATCTCCCTTCTTCGTCCTCTTTGGTTTTGACAAGGACCTCCCATACTCTCTCTTATCCTCAAAGCCAGACCCCATCTACAACATGGATGATTATGTTAAACTAAAATTGGCCAACTTCCAGACAATCCACCAGTATGTCCAATCCACTTTGGCTTCCTCTCAGGAGGACATGCTGCAGCGCCAACATAAGTCTGCCTCTCCTATCACTATCAATGTAGGCGATCTTGTCTTTGCTCATTCCCATACGCGTTCCTCTAAGTTGGATGACAAATTTACAGGGCCCCACCGAGTCCTCACTCAACAAGGCGACAAATTTCACCTCCAGGACCTGTCCACTAGGGACACCAGATGGGTCCACGTCGATGACTTAAAGCGAGCACCCCGTGGCCTCGTGTTGGAAGAGTCACTTACACAACCTCCTGCCCCCTCTTCCCCTCCTCCCATCCCTCAGTCTACTTTGTCTCCACCTATCCCTCAGTCTCCTTCCTCTCCATCTCCACCTGCTCATTCATCAACCAATCAATATCGGTCCAAACTGCGCTCCGCCCATCAACCTCTTCACGACCTCCCCCATTAACTCTACCCTGATTTTCTAGGTACGATGTTAGCGATCTCCCTGCTGGCAGTGCTGACCCTCCTGGGGTCTGGGTCAGGTCAGGACGATGGTGGAGTACGTCCCGGGGCCTTGGTCGGCTCGGGAGGCGAGGTAATGCTTATCAACGACATCGCCTCTTTGCGCTACGATCTTGCGCCCCTGGCCGACGTAGCCATTGCCCTACCTGCCTACGCGCACCAGCTCCACGGAATCAGGAACCATCTCACGGCCCTCATGGGGACACACAACCCGAATGAGTATCTCTATAACCTTTTCCTCCCACTCTCCTGGCAATTGCAATACATAAGTAACAGATTCACTGAGCTCAATGACACATTTTCCATTCAGACACCCGTGGGTCGTTCTTGTGTGAAACGAGGTCTCTTCGACTTCGGCGGTGAGATTCTGAGTGGCTTGTTTGGCGTTGCTAGAGCCCGTGACATTTCTGGCTTCAAATCTGATCTCACTCATTTAGCTTCAGCCCTAGAATCACAACGCCGAGTCATTAAAATCCAACACACTATGTTACAGAAGCTCACAACCCAACTCAATGAAGTCACGTCCACTCTAAACAATTTCACCGATATCTTACAACGCCACCTTTCAGATCTCAACGTTATCTCCCAGTTCTTCTACCTCAAACTCAACATGGATAATCTCCAACTGGCCGTTGACTCTCTCCTGTCTCAAGTCTCTACCTTGGTTCGTATCCTGGTCGACGCTATCAATGGACGTGTCACTGCCGACTTAGTACCTGTCTCAGCTCTCCGTTCTGTCCTGGAATGGGCTCACTCCACCTTCGGTCTCTCCCCAGTCCTCCCTTACTCTTCCCTTGAATATTATTATCCTGTTCTCGAAGCCACTCTTCTCACTACATACGTCGTCGTCCATATTCCTCTCCGTTCTGCCATAACCTTTAACCTTTTCCACATCATTCCCTTCCCTTTCCGCCTCAACAACTCCTTGTTACAGGTATCTGTTCCTTCAGAATATTTCCTCCTCTCCCCTGATCATCTTTCCGTTGCCTTCCTTTCTTCCACAGACCTCCAGCAATGTTCCTCCCTTACTCCGACCTCTCGTCTCTGTGCTGCCCACCTTTTCGCTATCTTCCCTAGCAGTGCCTCACCCTGTGAGTCTGCTTTAGTTCGCAACCATTCCATCTACTCGGCTTGTTCTTTTGTCTCAGCTCCTGACCTCCCGGTCCACCATGCTCACCTCAACCATGTCCAGTATTTCTTCTTTGCTGTTCCCATCTCTGTCACAATCATGTGTCCTGGTTCTTCCGTTCGCTCCGTCCCCGCTAGTGGTCTCTACAAAGCACCTGACTATTGTACCGTCAAATCAGAGTCCGTCATCACTTACGCCACTCGCTATCACCAAGCTGTTCGTAAACACTCCTATGACATCTTTCAACCAATCGACATGCCTTCAACCCTACCATCTGCCAACATTACCATCACCTCCCCTCACTTGCACATGCTCACCTTCCTCAATGACAGTGATTTCATTATGGATCAATTTTCTCTGGCCTTCAGCCGTTCATGGGTTCATCCAACAGTTGTGTTTCCCCCTGTGGTTTTCGCATTCATAGGTTTTCTACTCATCATCTGTGCAGTGCATTGTTGTGTCAGAAAAATGGAACGTCGACTCCGGGAAATCAGAGTCGCTACAGGCATAGTACGCCCTACACACGACGTAGAAACTCCCTGTACTTAGTGCCCTCACATTCAGTGACAACCAATGCCATCTGCCATTTACCCAAACTGTGAACTGAACTCTGCCTACTAGACAATGATGGTATTTCTTTCATGCACTACTGAGTGACAGTGTATCCTACAGAAAATACAAAAAAAAAAAAAAAAAAAAATGAAGGCAGAACAACAATAGACCTCTCATATCTACTTCTTGTTTATCATGTAGCAAACTATTATTGTGTAATTCCCATTCTGTTTATATATACCTTCGACCCTTACTGGATTTGTACCTATTATTCCTTGTATATCTTATATGTATATATCCTTCTAATTCCCTCCCCTCAACATGGCCATGTCTCCCCTACTGCCCCTGTATCATACTTATCCCTTGTACGACCCTCCCCGGTCCTGCCTTACTACTATAATCACCCACCATTTACCTCCCGGTGTCAGGAGACACCGTCTCAGCTACCCGGGGGAGTAGTGTACCCCCTTCACAATATGTCTACCCCCGATGTATATATGTCCCCCCCCAATGCATACATGCCCCCACTAAATTTGCTAGGTCAGCATGCTTTCCCACGCCTGAAGACGGCGTTATTGCATCATTTGATATCAGGCAGCCTGGTCGGGTAGACTGTTTTATTGTGAGCTTGTAATAAACTCCTTATCTAGCTGTTTGTACACGGAGTTTCTATCACCAAAGTATTGCAAGTTACACACTGGTGGCGATGGTGAGATGCATAACAAAGACTCGGAACATTTTCCTAGATATCACACATTTTGCACCTGATTCATCACCTGTTCCCGTTCTCCTACAACAAGAGGGTGTTTAGTATGACAACTACCGCCATGCTGCTATGCTGTTAGACTACAGTGTTTTCCAGATCTTCTCTACATCACTACCGGTATTGTTCTTTTATTCATTATCATTAGTTATGGGAACTTCGTCTCTAGTTTCCTGGTGGGTAATTACCAACAAGGGTTTCCTGAAAGCAAATTTTCCTGTCGGTTTTCCTGTAGTGCTACTTGGTGCTCTCCAGGCCAGAGGCTGCAGCACGCTCTGACAACACGTCTCGATTAAGTCCTCGAGTGGCGAGACTGGGAATGCCTGCTCTCGAACAATAAAGAACAGCGCCATATAACGTCTCGGGTGGATAACGGATACGTCACGGACAACCCCCACTTCAACTCCCTCCTGCTTATTTATAGCGATACCTTGCCTAATAGCCACACGCGTCACGTGTTCAGTTCCAACGAAGGCAAAGTGGTGTTCATTTCTAGGATTTCAAGATTCAAGCCAACATACGAGTATTCCTGTTAGTAATGCAACATTCAGTAGTTGTAAAGTGCATACCTAACAGTCCACACACGTTTAGTGCTAGTTCAAATTCGTAAATAGAAAGCAAATTTATTTACAAAATAATACAACGAATGACTTTCTCATTTACTAAAGGTAGGCCTAAATAGTTTGGTTTCTATAATGAGGCCCACTCCAAGCTTGCACCATATCACAGACAGTTCAAGTTTTCGCAACATTGAAGTCAAGATGCCTTGGCCAATTCTGATATCGCATTGTGACTTTCGTGCTGATACCCGATTTCGTTTGCACCAAAAGTCAAAACGATGTTGAATTTTGAGCATTACTAGCCAAGATCAACCAATATTTCTCCCGAGGTAATTTGATTGATATTGACTTTCCATTTTGCAAACAAACCCAGAGCTACCGAGGTCGAGCCAAACTTGACAGAGAAAAAGAAGGAAGAGCTTGTGGCCATTTCATCTGTAGATCTCGGTGAAGTGTGTGAGGGGAGGTTGCTATTTTTCCCTAGTAGTACCACAACATGAAAGTCTTAAGGATTTTGACAAATTTACCTTCTGTCCAACATCAGTGGTGCAGCTGTCCTTTCATCTGACGCCAAACTTCACGCAAAAGCCCGGTCTAATTAGTCACAAGATGAGTAGTATCATTTAATTCCTCTGCTTGCAGAAAATCTACCATGGCAGCCATGACGCACGAACAAATGTTTATAGACGGCACTAAGGTAAAGGCAATACAATCTTGCCAACCCGTGTTCGCGACGCTCATTTGAAACTCAGTATCAGTCAAAATGGATGTCAAAATTATCTTGACTTGAAAATATCGCGAAAACGCGACTTAGATTATTCTATTATTTTGTCTTACTCATAGATTCATGACATACATCAGAGCCTTGCTTCTTGTCATTTGTGAATATTCTTGTGAGCAGTAGTAGCGTATATATGATACTGATATTAACATACCCATATCCATATCTGTATTCGTATTTGTGTGTGTGTGTGTGTGTGTGTGTGTGTGTGTGTGTGTGTGTGTGTTCTTACCTAATTGTTCTTACCTAATTGTATCTTTACAGGAATGAGTCAAGCTCGTACTGTCCCATGTCTTAAACCATATTTATCGTACATATCCTTAAATTTGTGAATTGTTTTGGCACACACTATTTCATTCGGTAGTGCATTCCATTGATCAATTGCTCTGTTTGGGAAACTGAATTTCCTTATGTCTTTATCACCTCTCTTCTTATGCAGTTTTTTGCAGTGTCCTCTTGCTGATGCTTCTCCATATGTTAAGTAATCATTTATGTCTATTTTCTCCTTCCCTGATATGCACTTATCATGTCACCTCTTTTCCTTCTCTCCTGTAGTGTTGGTAGATTCAGTTTATTTAGTCTTTCTTCGTAGCTTAGGTCCCTTAAGCTTGGCATCCATCTTGTAGCGGCCCTTTGAACTTTTTCAATCTTGTCTATGTGTTTTTTGAGATGAGGACTCCAGACTACTGATGCATATTCCAGGGTTGGTCTAATGAATGATGTTATTATCCTTCTTAGCATGTCTTCATTTATGTATGTGAATGCTATTCTCATATTTGCAAGCAATGTATACATGTTCCGTACCTTCTCGCTGATGTGGTTAGCCGGAGATAGTCTGTTATTGATAATCACACCTAGGTCTTTCTCTCTTTCTGATGTGTATAGGGTTTTATTTCCTAACTTATAATCCCAATCAGGTCTTTTTCCACTTTTACGAAACTTGATTACATGACACTTGTCCACATTGAATTCCATTTGCCATGTTCTACTCCATTCATGAAGTTTATTTAATTCTTCTTGTAGCTCTTTACAAGAGTCTGTGTTAGTAATTCTCCTTTGTATTATTGCATCATCTGCAAACATATTCAGATAGCTTTCATTTCCAGTGTTACTGTTTATATCATTTATATACACTAAAAACATGATTGGTGCCAGCACTGAACCCTGTGGTATTCCACTAGTCACTTCTCACCATGATGAGTAGTTTCCTCTTAGTACTGTTCTCATTTCTCTTTTTATGAGAAAGTCTTGCATCCAACAAAACAATTTGCCTCGAATTCCTCCTTGATGGTACAGTTTCCATAAAAGTCTCTGGTGTGGTACTGTGTCAAAAGCTTTCTTGAAATCTAAATAGATACTGTCCACCCATCCTTCTCTTTCCTGTATTGTGTTTGTTACTCTGTCATAGTAGCTCAACAGATTAGTAACACATGATTTTCCTTTTCTGAAACCAAACTGTCTTTCTGTTATCATACTGTGTTCTTCTAGATGATTTACCCAAGCTTTTCTTATAAGTTTTTCTAATACCTTGCTTACAACACTGGTCAATGATACTGGTCGGTAGTTGAGTGGATTTTGTCTATTTCCTTTCTTGAATAAGGGGACAATATTTGCTTTTTTCCAAATATCAGGTAGTTTACCTTGACTAAAAGATTTCTTGAAAATTAAAAATAATGGTTTACTTAACTCCTTTGCACATTCTCGTAGTAAAACATGAAATTTCATCATGACCACTTGCTTTTCCTCTGTCTAATCTACTTAACTCCTCCTGTATTACTTTTTCTACTATTTGTATATCTGGTAGTATGTGTGGACATGCATTTTCCACATAGTACCTCTCAAAATTTTTTTCTTCTGTAAAAACTAATTGGAAATTCTTATTTAGTGCTTCACAAATATCTTTCTCTTGTGTATAAGTGATTCCCTCGTCCGTAATGGATTGTATTATATCTTTTACTTTGGTTTTGCTTCTGATGTAGCTGTAAAACAGCTTTGGTTGATCACTACTTTTATTTATTATACCCTCCTCAAACTGTTTTGGGGCTTCCCTCCTTATTCTTGTATAATTGTTTCTTGCCTGTTTGTAATTATTATACGCCCTTTCACTATTGTGTCTTCTGTATCTATTCCACAACAAATCTCTTCTTTCTTTTGATTTTTTACATTCTGTATTGAACCATTTTTGGATTTTCTTATCTGCTCCTTTGTGCTGTGGGATGCACTTCTGGACTCCTATTTCATAAAATTCACAAATTTTTTATATACAGCATTTAAATCTTGTCCTCTAAGCTCATTTTCCCAATCAACTTCTAAGAAATACTTCTTTAGGTCTTGATAATTTCCCTTTTTATAGTTTAGGCTCTTTTTGTAACTGTCATTGCTGTTAACTATGTCAAATGCTATCCTGAAATTATAATTTAGTACTGCATGATCGCTTTTGCCGAGTGGAGGGTGATATATTAAACTGTCAATATCATTTTCTTGCCTAGTTAATATTAGATCTAGCACTGAAGATACATCAAGTCCTCTTTTTCTGGTGGTTTCCCTCACATGTTGCGTTAGGAAAAACTCTTGCACGAGATCCAGGAGCTTTTGGTCCCAACAGCTTTCTTGGCTAATTATATCTAGAGTATTCCAATTTATATTTGTATTAAAATCTCCAGTTAGTATAATGCTTTCCGATTTCTCTTCCATTTTATGTAGTAATGATCTTAAACTCTGAATTGTACTCTCTGCCAGGTCCTCATATTCATCTCTTTCCCATGTGTTTGATCTGAGTGGCATGTACAAATTGGCTACAGTTACTTTCCCTTCAGATGTGTTGATCTCTACTGCAATCAGTTCTACTTGTGATGGTATATCTAGTTTTATTTCATTGACTTTTAGATTTTTCTTAGTTAATATTATAATTCCTCCTCCTTTTTTTTTAAATTTCTGTCTCTTCTCCATATATTGTATTTCTCTAAGTTTAGTATGTCATTGGATATCCTTGGTGTTAATTTTGTTTCAGTTAGGCATATTATTTGTGGTTCATTTTCTCTGACATAATCATTCATCTCTAATAATTTAGATACCATTCCAAACACATTTGAGTACATCAACTTTATCATCTTGTTTATATACTTGTCATGACATGGTTTTACTACCTTCCTCCTTTTTATTCCATCCTGTTTGTGTACCACTTTCGTACCTGCAATCCTATTACTTTGTAAAAAAATTTCTTCTCCTCTTCTGATCTTCCCTCATTTTTTGTTTTTGCTTCCTCCCTTTCTCTTTCAGTAATTCCAGTTCCTCTTGTGTTAGGCATCTTTTTATCCATACATTTTTGAACTCCTCTTTTTCCATAAGATTCTTTGCATTTTTTAGTATCTCTTCCACAGTGTTTACACTCTGGAAAGTCACCTTTAGAGGTCTTGTCCTGCTTTTCTCGTATTTCCCTAACCTTTTGTGTACCTCTATGTCTTTACTACAGATTTCCTCTGATACTTCTTTCAGTAAGCTCATTACATTTGCCATCTCCTTTTTGTCTCTTGTGATCTTGTTTTTTACTTCTTCCTCTGCTATACCAGTGATTACTATAGATTTGTTTATATCTACTGAATCTCTGACTAACTTTGGATTGTTTTGGATTATTCTTTTCACTTCCTGTTTAATGCTTTTTTCCTCCACCCTTGTTTCTAAGTCTTTCTTTACTTTCACCATTTCAGCATACGTGGTTTCCACATCATTTTTGTAGCTTTGCACAGCTTCATTCACCAGTGTCATCTCCTCAGTATCACTGCTCTGGTCTATAAGACTGCTTACTTGCCTAATTGTCACCGTGTCATTTTTGAACTCTTCCATAACACTCTCGTGATTGACTACTGTACTTGCCATTTCACTCATTTTCTTCCTAAGTGTACTCAATTCCACTGTTAGTTCACTGATGGTTGTGTCTTTCTTGTTGGCCTCCCTTCCTAGTTTTTCTATTTCTTCCTTTTGCAAGTGCATCTGCTTCTTTATTTCATCAATTTCATTTTTGAAAGCCATTTCTAGTTTGTTTACACGTTCAACCAGTCTATTGTGAGTCTCCACTGCAATCAGTTCTTGGTAGAAATAATCATTTTGCTTTCTACCTTTATCCCTTTTCTTTTCCAAATTTGCTTTACTAAAGTATGTATCCATTTTGCAATACTAAAAGTACAGAGTATGTACTTACATTCCCCGGGCTGCTGTAGTCTAAACAAACCTCAGATGACTGAGCGCATTTTTTCCGTCTTGGTTCTCTTTTCTGTTTGAACAAGTCTTGTTTACACTTATTATTTTTTTTCTTTTAATAATGAAAAATCATTTAGTCTAACCTGGTACAGAGCTTGACTCATACAAAGATACTAATTTAGGTAATGCCATTGGCTGTGTTGGTTCGGTACGGAGCTCCGACATCGCACGTCTGCCTCATTTAACTCCCTGTGTGTGTGTGTGTGTGTGTGCGGCAGTCTGTTCAGCATTTTCTCTTCATACTATTTTTCCTTAATTATCCTTGTATCAGTGGTATGGATTTCCATCTCTTGCACACAGTTAAACCTTCCATCCAGCATGTCTTCACCTCAAAGTATAACAATTAAGGTCAGGCCACAAAACCATCCACTACATGAGTTTTCAGAGAAGGATGATAATTATGGCATTCAGACTTACCTCTCAGACTACGAAGGTGTTATGCACAATAGTAGCATTACGAATATTGATGATAAAATTTCTTTCATCATTTCCCATGTGAAGACTTGTGGTCTTGCAGCCGATTTTCTAAAGTCAAAGATTACGATAAGTTCATGCGTGCTTTGACCAGTACCTTTGGGACTGGTACCATTCCTTGGGTTGAATATTCGTATATATGACACTATCAAGGACAATATGTTGATCTCGTGATTTGCTCAGAGCTGAGGCACGAGCGTGGGACTCAGGTGCCAATGGTTTAGATTGCCCAGAAAATTTTGGGTGGTATAATGATGGAAGAATTGACCACACTGCAATTTGCAGAAGACTAAGGAATTAATTGCAAGACGGTTGCTTAAGGAGAGGGACAGATTCAGGTAGTGATCATCAACTTGTTGTGTCAAAGATTAAAATAAAACTTAAGAGAAACGTTAATGGTAAATTGTACATGAGGAAATAAATATGATTTTGATGAGCTGAGAAATGATGAGAACACGAAAGAAAAGTTTCGGTGGGAATGTAGGAACAGGTTTCTAGTCCTTCAGA
This sequence comes from Coenobita brevimanus, assembly GCF_032717465.1. Lineage (NCBI taxonomy): Eukaryota > Metazoa > Arthropoda > Malacostraca > Decapoda > Coenobitidae > Coenobita > Coenobita brevimanus. The sequence continues at coordinate 11,581,866 of NC_137005.1, forward strand.
CTTTGATGAAACCTGAAGACAATGATATTAATCAAATGTGGAGAAAGGTAAAAGAGGTTTTGCATGAGAGTGCTAAGGTTACTATTAAGAAAAGGGGAAAAGTCAGATAGAAAAAGTGGATGTCAGATGAAACATGGAATGCAATTGAGAAAAGGAAAGAACATGTTGATGGCCAGGTAGTTGAAGTATTCAGAGCAAAGTACTGGAGTTCACATTCTGAATTAAAAAGGCTCGTTAGACATGATAAGAGGAGGCTATATGATGAAAAGGCAACAGAGACAGAAATTAAGTTAAGTAAAAATGACGGTCAGAGCACAAGAGCAGCGTATCAGGCTATAAAGGAGTTAACTGGGACTGAAAAGAGAAGAAAGGAAATACCTGTACTAGATAGAAATGGTATCTTGATGACTAAAGATTTGGATATAAAAGGAAGGCGGAAAGAGCATTTTGAATCTGTTCTAAATAGACAAATCCCAGCTGAAGAGGACATTTTGCCAGCCGAGAGAGATTTGCAGATAGAAACATGGGATATAACCTTGGAAGAGGTAGAAAAATCTATAAAGGAATTATAGAATTTTAAGGCCCCAGGAGAGGATGCAATATTTCCTGAAGTGCTTAAGGTGGAAAATGATGAGTTGATGAATGCGCTTTTGAAACATTTTATTGTGGCTTGGGATAATGGTGGAATTCCAGAAAAGTGGAGGAATGGAATGATTATAAAAATACCAAAAAAAGGGAGATTTAAGTGTGTGTGGATACTGGAGGGGGATAACTTTGACATCTGTAGTTGCAAAAGTCTTTTCCAAAATCTTGTTGAACAGAGTAGAGCCAGTAATTGATAAAATTTTAAGAGAAGAACAAGGAGGATTTAGAAAGGATCGAGGTTGTAATGATAAGATTTTTATTGTAAGGCATCTAATGCAACAAGCTAATGAGATGAAAATGCCACTTAGTATGTGTTTTGTGGATTTTGAAACGGAGTTTGGTAGTGTTTCACGTGAAGCTGTGTTGAAAATTATGAGATTCTATGGCATACCAGAAAAGTTTGTAAATATTATTAGAAGCCTGCATGAAGGTACTTTTTGAAAGGTAATGGTGGGTGGTTCTTTGAGCGATCCATTTGAAGTTAGGTCAAAAGTGATTCAAGGGGGAGTTCTTTTGCCTTTGTTGTTTGTCTTGGTTATGGATTATTTTATGAGGAAAGTTATAAGGAGGACATGTGCGGAAAATAACGAGAAAGAAAATAAGAGGCTGATGGATTTGGATTATGCTGATGATCTTGTACTAATTCGTGGAAGTATTTACGAGATGCAGAGAGTGCTTGATTGTCTGGTGGAGGAAGGAGAAAAAGCGGGATTGGTAATAAACTGTGGAAAGACTGAAATTATTCATATGAATTTGTAGAACCAAATCGATTGTGTAACTAGGAATAATGTGTTGAAGAATGTAGAAAATTTTAAATATCTGGGAATGATTGTATCATCTAATGGATCATTAAACAATGAAATTGAGGAGAGGATTAAACTGGATTGGCGAGCTGTTGGAATGTTGAAATCTGTTTGGAATAATATGAGGCGTCTAGCGGCAGAGTGACGTATGCACCAGGGGGTTACTTTCGAGTAATTGAAGCTTAAATTTGAAGAATGTGTACATAAAAGGTATAAAGAAAAAACTAATGCTGTTTTATATCAATGTAATGCTCTCAAAAAATGCAATTTAATGAATCCATTGTTTAGAAAATATAACCAAAAAAAGACGAAGCCAAACACACAAACGCACACCCCCCCCATTATGGGTTATACACAACATATTAACATGGGTTATAATTGTGTGATCCAAATAAAAATAAACAAAAATTAATAAATTGTGAAAGTTTTATATTAATAATGCAATTTCTTGATTTTTGATTAATTTTTATATTGTAAATTTTAATTAAAAGCACTCAAAGCACTCAAAATGGGCAGAGGAGAGTGCAGCCCATCAACCACGTGCAAGTTTTAGGGGGACACTGGTGGGGTACTGGCTGAGGCTGGGGGCTAGTACTGAGACGCGGCCTCCCAATGGCTAGCCGCTCGTGGCCCGTACGTCCTTTTGCCATGTGGGAGCAGACTTCCTCTGTGGGTTTTCAAGGCCTAAAACACGCGACGCCTGCCCATCCGCCAGCCAGCCATAAGGGTTCTGTTTGTATGTAGCTTTATACAGGGAGGATCTAGAAGGCTCCACCTACATGTTGGCGGGAATAACTGACCATTGGCCATTTTGGCGCATATGGCACTCTGCCACTAGACGCCTCATATGCTTTCGGTACATACTGAAGTAAAAATTTATAAGTCCATGGTTAGACCAATTTTAATTTCTGGGCATGAGTCATGGTACAGTACAATTGCAACAGATCAGAAAGTATTACGAATTGAGAATAAACTACTGAGAAGGATTCTTTGCGTAAAGTGGCAAGACAGAGTTACAAATGAAAGAATAAGGGATATTACGAGAGTTGAACCAGTTGATGAATATGTGAGACTGTCTCGCTGGAAATGGCTGGGGCACATATCTAGAAAAGAAGGCAGGTTAATACAGGATGTGCCAGAGTGGACTGCTAGAGGAAGAACAGGCACAGGCAGGCCGAGGGAGACTTGGTTGAGGACAATGAAAAGAGAAGCAGGAGAGAAGTGTTGGTGGGACCTGAAGGAGATGGCAGGATATAAATATTAGTGGAGAGAGTTCATCGAGGCCCTATGCATCCCGTGGGGTGCCACAGGAAATGACAGGAAATGATTATTATATATATATATATATATATATATATATATATATATATATATATATATATATCAGCCGTTTGAGTGTCCACTGCAGGACCGGCCTATCCCAACTGAAGTGCAGACGATACAGCCAATGTATCTCTACCAAGTGGCTTAGGCTGTCTAGCAGAGATTGTATGTAGGGTGAGAAGTGCTTGTAATGTATATAATTGTAGTGTTGGAGTGGCTTTGGATGTGTGTGTAGTCTGTGAACTAAGTGTAATCGGCCTGTGCATGCAGACTGGGTGCAAGCATACTTTATAGTATGTGACACTGGTTCAACCACAGCACCCCTTGTGTCCGCCAATGCAGTACGTGGTCTGAAGAACGCTCCCAAAGTTTATTACCCTGGCGGGGCACGAACCCTCTTTCTTCAGTGTACGAAAACGCGCACTTTACCACTGTACCTCCATATATATATATATATATATATATATATATATATATATATATATATATATATATATATATATATATATATATATATATATATATATATATATATATATATATATATATATATATATATATATATATATATATATATATGGCTCAATCGGTAGAGAGGTGGCCTGCGGTCCTAACTGACCCGGGTTCAAATCACATTGGGGCAGGGAACAGTTTAAGGATTTGAATTTCATAAAAATCAGACTTTACTGATCTACCAGAAGACCCGCCGACATGTCGTAAAAATACTCCCGCTAATACCAATACACCAGTCCTGTATGAGACAGCCCTAGCATGTATTCAGTATGGACGGTGGGTGTTAGCGCCGAAGTGGTGACATGTAGAGGTGTGCGTTACGTAGGAGGACTGCTGGGCCTTGAAAGCAGGCAGTAAAGCCTATGCCCAGAGTCGGATACATAAGAAAAAACACACACACAGATATAGATATACAGATAGATAGATACTGTTTATAGATAGATAGATTGTGGTAGGTGGGGGCGATCACCATCCACTCACTTGATGCAGTGCTGCTCTCGGATGTTTGCCAGTTCGTCTCTCCCATCCTTCTTTCCTTCTATCCTTTTATGTCTTTCTTTCCTTCATTCTTTCCTCCTCGTTCTGCTTGTGGGTGATTTTACACTGAGTGACAAGCCAAATGGTTTCCTGTACACCAGGAAACCATTTGCTGTGCTGGGTGATAACCATATAACCAAATTTTGGCACCTGGTGTTTTAGTGGATAATTATGTGCTCCAATCGGATTAAGCCGGTGAACGTTTATATCCAAGGGGTGGTTGGGGTGGATTGCTCACGTAATGCCACTCTGGGATGAGTGATGCTGGTCACTCTCGTCTCAAATGTCGGGACCCACTTGCCTACCCCCGGGCTCCAACGCTCCTCATGACGCAACGTAGGATTGGACGATGAATGGATGGATGGATATATCTATCTATCTATCTACTGTGTATATCTATATATATATATATATATATATATATATATATATACTGTATATATATATATATATATATATATATATATATATATATATATATATATATATATATATATATATATATATATATCCAATTACACATATCTATCTATTTATTATCTATCTGTCAATCAAAAGCAGCTATGTAGCTCCTTAATGGGATATTTCATTGTGGGATACAAGAAGAAACTGAGGTATCGGGTATAATTTCTGACCTCCATAAAAGAAGAATTAGTCTGCCATTTTTTTTTAGAGACAGTGGGCTTATAATAGGTTGTCTTGAACTACTTCCATAAGAGACAGGAGTCAGGACAAGGGAGATATGATTCATATATTACATATCGAATGCACCAGTCTTACCTAGGTTTCCATTTCTCATACCATCAGTAACTCCAAGTACGAGTTCATGAGGCCACTGGCATCCTCCGGAATACTTCTGAGATTATGTGCATGGCTAATAGTGCCGCCCATCATGTTTCTGCCACTATAAACCTGCGAGTGATTTAAAACATCCTTCTTCAGCATGAACTGCCCCAGCAATAACTTGTGAAGGCATTCTAGCACTGCAACGATCTGTCATTGTGTTTACCTGTCATCATCCCCTCCACAGACTCCTGATTCAAGCAGTGCATCGTCTAGGCCTGATCCACCCATCTTGTTTCCCTATCATCTTCATATATGCACAAGTAGCATGAAAGCTACGGACAAGGATTATGTGTCGCTAGTACTTGCCTGGGTTATTACAGATGAGGGGGTAAACCTTCATTTACACACTGAGGTCGAAGGTTGTTATCACATAATCCTACTTAACGTGTTTTGTAGAATTTTCTATATACCTGTCCACCGCTTTGTAATCGGTATTTGGTTTTGGTATGACTGGATAATACTCGATGGCTCTCAGTTACTGTGGAAGTGAACCTGTCTGTAAAACAAATCCTGCCCAGCTTTAAACATTACCTGCTGAGTTCTTACTCAGTAACAGCCGCAACAACCGGCGCATTCTGGATTTCATAAGGGCTGAATTACCTTCATGGTTATAGATATCAGGTGACTCCATGATATAGCTGCAGGTTCAGGGTGAGGCCCCTGAACTCCTATGTTCATCATGATATCATGCACAGTGTGTATGAAACCCATCCCAGTGAGACAGTTGATTAGTTGATCAAAGTTATGAAACTCTGATTGGAATATGGACTGTGTTGGTCAGAATTACGAGAACTAGTAACTCTCAGAGTGACTATGTATGGTGAGCTCCTTATTTCTGAACAGATGACGGAGGGTGGTACATAAGAGCATATGTTTCGTCTGTCGTCAGTTTCCACTCGTGGATGCTCAGCATATATCCTGAAAATACTAATAAAATATTCTTGTTTACAGTGGAAGGTATAAGTGCACTTGCAGTTCTATTTATATAACATTTAAAATGTAGTATATAATACATGTAAATCATCTTGTAATATGTCAATATTCGTTACGTGGCCAGTGGAAGTAATTAGTTGCTGATGTTTTACCGACTCTCCTGTTGTTTTTTCAGTGTCCATCATTTAGGTAAGCAATCTGTGTAGTTGTGGTGGTATAGCACTCTTTTTACGTAGATCTTCAGCAGTCAGGGCCACTTCATATCAGTGGATCTCCTGTATGTGTCTGAGATTTCCTGAAAGCTGCCATTATTTTCTTTACAAGAGTTACGGTACAAGATGAAACATATGGCTTCTTCAGTATCTTTATTATCTATTTGTAATGTTATTTTCCTTTTCAATGGTCTCTTGTTCAGTCAGTATAACAGCAATATTTATGTCCGTCTTATTCAATAAACTGTGATAATCCTCTTTTAGTCATGCTAACTGTGATATTCATATTGTAGTAATTTTTTTACATATATACACCATTTAAATCTATCTATGTATCTATTGCCAGACGCCTTAATCCCGTAAGGGGTGGCCAAAAACAAATCGCCTCCATGTCGCCCTGTCCCCCGCCATTTCACTACCCTGCTCCCAGCTCACATCCCCCTCTCTCATATATCTCTCCACTCCATCCCTCCATCTCATCCTTGGCCTCCCCCTACCTCTTCCCCCCTTTCACCTCACTCACATACACTCTCCTCGTCAATCTCTCACTCTCCATCCTCTCCACATGGCCAAACCACCTCAATGGGTTCCCCCTAACGCCTCCTATCACATCCACACCACAACGCTCCTTCACATCCTCATTTGTCAGTCTGTCTCTCCATGTGACTCCACATGCTCTTCTCAAACAACTCATTTCCACTGCTCTCACTCCTGACTTCTGTCCCCCCAGCAAGGTCCAAGCTTCACTTCCATACATTAGAGTTGGTATCACAATACTGTCATGCAGTAACTTTTTCACTTCCATGCTCACTTCCATGTTTCTTATCACTGCTTTCAAGGCACCAGCAACCTTTCTTCCTTGTTGTACCCTTTCAAGCACTTCACCCTCCAAACTTCCATCCTTACTCATCACATTACCCAAATACTTAAACGAACTCTCATTTTCCATTTCCTCCTCATCAAGCCTCACTGCACATTCACTGACTTCACCTCTCTCGAAGACCATAACTTTACTCTCCCCTACATTCACCTTTAGATTCCGTTTCTTACACACTCTTCCAAACTCATCCACCAAGCCTTGCGGCTCCCCTTCGTCTTCACTTAACAACACAGTAACATCTGCAGACAATAGTACAGGGAGTTTTCAAACACTTTCCTCACTCAATAGGGCCACTCCAACATCCACTGCCCTACCTTGTATCTCTTCTATAACCCCATCCATATACGGACTGAACAACCATGACACATCCCTGTTTCAATCCAACCTTCTATACTCATTTTTAAAATCGAGGCGAAGATGCACTTGACAGGTAGGTGACGATTGGCTGAATGCAAAATTACTTCATTATCTCCTTTCTCGTTAGCATTATTAATTAACAACTTATATCAAAGGGGGGACATTTCGGTTAGTAAATGTTATTCGGACATGTTGCATTAAGCCAATCATCACCAACCTGTCAAGTGCATCTTCGACTCAATAAAAAAAAAACTGAGTATAGTACGAAAATTCACTCAATTCACTATCCACACGCACTGCAGCCTTAGCACCCTCATACATACTCTTCACAGCATTCAACAACTTCCCATCTACTCCATATATTCTTAATACTTTCCACAATCCTTGCCTATCCACCGTGACACATGCTTTCTCCAAAACCAAGAAGGCCGCATACAATTCTTTCCCTCCTCTAGGAACTTTTCCAATAAAGATCTAAGAATGAACATCTGATCTACACAACCTCTTCCCTTCCTAAAACCTCCCTGTTCTTCTCCAACTAATTCCTCTGTTATTTCTCTAACTCTGTCAATAAGTATCCTACCATATACCTTTCCTATTACACTAAGAAGACAAATGCCCCTATGATTACCACCCACTTCTTTTTCCCCTTTTCCATTGTACAGGGGAATAATTATACCTGACATCCAATCCTCCGGGACTCTACATTCCTCCCAGGCCAATCTGCACATGTTCCACATCCATTCTACTACTGTCTCTCCTCCATGCTTCAGCATTTCACCACACACTCCATCAATTCCTGGGGATTTTCCCATTTTGACACTCTTCATTGCCTCCACAACTTCCATCCTACTGATTTCTTCCTCTCTTCTGACATCCCTCATCCTCTCACCCATTCCCCAGCCCCTTATGCTCGCATTACTTTCATTCTCTATGTTCAGCAATTCCCTAAAATGTTCTCTTCATCTGCTCACTCTTTCTCCCTTCTCCATTAGTAATCTACCATTTTTATCTTTCACTCCCCGACTAACTTCATTGTCACCCTGTCTAACTCTCTTTATTTCATTCCAGAACATTTTCTTACAATCCCTCAACTTTACACTCAAATTGCTTCCAAATTCCTCATCCACTCTTTTCTTATTCTCTCTTACTAATCTTTTCATCTCTCTTCCTCTCTACATAAAACTCTCTCTTCCATCTCTCAGCTTCTTACATGCCCCAGTTTCTCAGCCACTCATTATATGTTTTCTTCTTTTGTGCCACAGCCTGTCTTACCTCTTCATTCCACCATGCTGTTCCTTGCACCCCATTTCTTCTTCTCTTCACCCACACACACCTCACATACTGCACAGATTTCTTCTGTGAATATCTTGCACACACCTTCCAACCCCCTCGCAGCATAAATCTCCACTAAAGCACTACCATTCTCATCTATCTCAGTAGGCACACCCCACTCACCAACTACTCCATCCACCTTCACGGTCCCTACTTTAACATTCATATCGCCAGTCAATATCACTGTCTCATTCTTTTCAAACTTTTCTATGGACACTTCTACATTTGTCCAAAACTCTTCTTCCACTCTGTTTGCACGATCTTGTGTTGGCCCATACATGCACACAATCGCCCACATAGACTTTAAATCTTACCCACACAATCCTTGAGCCAACCGATTCACGCTCTCTTATATTCTCCTTCCATCTGTTACTAACCACAATACACACTCCTTCTTTTGCCCTCTTTTTTCTGATCTACTCCTGCACATACACTCCATCCACACTCCCATTCTCTCACACTCTCACTTCACCACTTAGTTTAAGTTAATCCACATACATCCACTTTCGCAGTCTCAAGCACCTGGACAATCTCTCTCTCTTTCATCTCATCATTTGCACCCCTTACATTCTAAGTCACCATCCACATCGTGTCCTTTGTACGGTCCTTAGTCGTCACCTTTTGGTCAGTCCTGGTCCAAGGCTTCTTGTTCGTATTTTTAGTTGTTTTCCTGGTAGGGACACTAATTAACCGCCAACCCACTTGTTGTCATGTAGGGAACACGTGTTGGTTGGTTATAAGGTTACCACCCAGTGTTGTAAATGCTTTCCTGGTTTACAGGAAATCATTTGGCTTTCCCATTCAAGGTAGAGCTACCCTTAAAACACAGTATCACTGCACTAAGTGAGTGGATGGTAGGCGCCTGCACTGATTTACTGATGCACATGAAAATTAACATCTTCTATCATGTCCCTACTGTCATGTTCATACATGCATTTGACTGTAGTGAGCTAGTTGATGTCTACCTCAGATAATGTTTGACCGGAATTTTCCTGGATTACAGGATGAAAGGCATTCTTTGAATTGTTAATATATGCACAACTTTTCCATCTGATTTTCTTCACGGAAATCTGTTTGGTTATATGATTCTGCTCATTTGCCAAAACGTTTTGCGAAGGTCCTGCAACTTGACCCATCTCCTCTCAAGTATGACCACTGGTCAACAACTACAATGGTTCTGACTTATTCTCACCTGTTTCTAACTAATTTTTACCCCCAGTTTCTAAACTGACCCTAAAAATTGGCTATCACGTAACCTGGACGTACTACATCATAAGTGAGGGAAAATTCCATGAAACATGCAAATTCGTCTAATAAAAGTACATAAGTACATTGTGACAAAAAATAATATATTTAGTCTTTAATTTACATCATATACTAAGCACAAACCGATATATATACAAAGCATCATTACAACACCTTTGCACATTAGAAGTGCCTCTGCATTTTTCGTTTGTAGAGGCATTTACTGTCACGCTGTAAAGTCACGTTTGGATCGAATCGGCCTTGATATTGGCTCTCAGTTATAACAATTTCGTGGTGAAACCTTTTGCCACGTTCATCGCTGACATTGCCAAGAATAAATAGAAAGAAGTTCAAAATGAGAATGGAAGAAATTTATCTTGATTGACATTCGAGCACCCAGTGCATAGTAACTCTTCAACATCTTGTCCACAAGCTCTTCATAATTCGATGTTCGAAAATTTCCTAGGTAATTCTTGGTAAGAACCATGAAGCTCTCCCAGGCAGCCCTTTTCAGCTCAGAAAAGCTCTTTACAAAATCCTAATCGTTGAGTATAAGATGAATTTGAGAGACTATTGAAAAAACCTACCTTTACTTTGGCCTCAGATACAATGCCTTGGAACTTCGTTAACAAGCAGTGGAAGCCAGCACCGTCTTGATCCATGGCCTTCAAAGAGTTCTTCATCAAAGTTTCAAATGAAGGGGAGGCAAGAACACCTTCTCATGGTCAACAAGAGGTTTGTTAAGACAGTTGAACCTTCCAGTCATATATTTCGGTCACACTGGGCATTCTTTTTGTGTGTAATGCTTAGCGTCTGCTCTGCTGTCCTATGAACAGAGAAAACACATGTGCTTTGTGTAACCTTGAAAAAGTCCTTGACGTAAGCAGATCATTTTCAGGTCCCCACAGATGCTCCGTTGATGTGTTTTGTAGCTAGTCGCGGTCAACATAGTACTCATAGTTTCATAGCTTTCATTCATTTCTCGGGCATGCACAATTGGAACAGAAGGAAAATCATTTCCATTATAGAGAGGGAATGCCTTCAGTGCATTCTCCCCAGAATCTATGAACAATCGCCATTTTCCTTTTTGATAAGGACGAGACTTACAAAGGTGTTGTATGAACGATACATCTATCTATCTATCTATCTATAGCCCGACGCCCTAATCCCTCAAAGGGTGGCTGCAGACAAAACGCCTCCAAGTCGCTCTGTCACCCACAATTTGACTACCCTCCCCCCAACTCACCCCCCCCTCCCTCATATACCTCTCAACTCCATCCCTCCACCTCATCCTCGGTCTACCTCTCCCTCTCCCTCCCTCCACCTCACCTACATACACCCTCTTAGTCAGTCTTTCATTCTCCATTCTCTTCACATGTCCAAACCACCTCAGTGTATTTCTCCTAATCTTCTCAACCACATCCACATCCACCCCACAGCGTTCCTTCACTTCTTCATTCGTCAACCTGTCACTCCACGTCACTCCACATGCTCCTCTCAAGTAACTCATTTCCACTGCTCTCACTCTTGACTTGTTCCCCTCTTGCAAGGTCCATGCCTTGTTTCCATACGTCAGGGTAGGGATCACAATACTATCATGCAGTGACTTCTTAACTTCCATACACACCTCCCTATTTCTCATCACTGCTTTCAGTGTACCAACAACCTTCCTTCCCTGCTGTACCCTTTCACGCATTTCATCCCCCAAAGTTCCATCCTTACTCATCACACTACCCAAGTACTTGAATGCACTCACATTCTCCATATCCTCACCATCCAACCTCACTGTACATTCTGTGACTTCATTCCTCTCAAACACCATAACTTTACTTTTGTTTACATTAACTTTCAGATTCCTCCTCCTACACACTGTCCCAAATTCATTCACCAAACCTTGCAACTCCTATTCATCTTCACTCAACAGTACTGTATCATCAGCAAACAGCAACACCGGAAGTTTCCAAATCTCACCCTCATTCATTAGAGCCACCCCCACATCCACTGCCCTACCCTGCACCTCCTTTACAACCCCATCCATGTATATATTAAACAGCCATGGATACATCACACAACCCTGTTTCAGTCCCACATTGAGATAAAAGAACTCACTCAGCTCACCATCCACTCGCACTGTAGCCCTAGCTTCCTCGTACATACTCTTCACAGCACTCAACAATTTCCCCTCCACTCCATATATTTTTAATACCTTCCACATACCTTGCCTATCTATTATGTCATAAGCTTTCTCCAAGTCCATGAAGACAGCATACACTTTCCTTCCCTTCTCTAGATACTTCTCCACTAAACATCTTAAAACAAATATCTGATCTACACACCCTTTTCCTTTCCTAAATCCCCCTTGTTCTTCTCCAACTAGCTCCTCTGTCATATGCCTAACCCTGTCAATGAGTATTCTACTATATATTTTACCAGTCACACTAAGTAGGCAAATACCCCTATGGTTACCACATACTTCTCACTCCCCTTTTCCTTTGTATAAAGGAACAATTATACCTGATTTCCAGTCCTCTGGAACCCTTCCCTCTTCCCAAGCCAATCTACACAACTTCCATATTCACTCCACAACAATCTCACCCCCATACTTAAGCATTTCACCACACACTCCATCAATTCCTGGGGCCTTTCCCAACTTAATCTTCATCGCTTCCACTACTTCCGCCCTACTGATCTCTTCCTCCCTCCTCTCATCTCTTCTTCTCCCAGCCATCCCCCAACCACTTATACTCGCACTGCTCTCACTCTCTACATTCAACAAATCCTCAAAGTGCTCCTTCCATCTCCTCAGTTTCTCTCTCTTCTCCACCAACAATCTATTATTCCTATCTTTCACTCCCCTACTGTTTCCCCTTTCACACTGCCTTACTTTCTTTACCTCCTTCCAAAACAATTTCTTACCCTCCCTCCATTTCACACTCAGATTCCTCCCAAACTCTTCATCCACTTTCTTTTTACTCTCCTTCACCAGTCTCTTAACCTCCCTTCTCCTGCTCACATATACCTCTCTCTTCTCTCTCTCATCTTCTCCCCTACCTCTGCTCGCTAACCATTCACTATATGCCTTCTTCTTTTGTTCCACAGCTCGTTTCACCTCATGATTCCACCATGCTGTCCCTTGCACACCCTTGCATCTCCTCCTCACTCCACAAACCGCCTCACACGCTGCACCTATCTCTTCCATGAATATCTTACATACGTCTTTCACCCCTTCCATCTGCTCTAGCTCATACCTTCCCAATCTTTCTTCCACTATGCTCTTATACTCTGTCATTTTCTCACTATCTTGCAATTTCTCCACTCTTCTCACAGGAGTTGCTTCCTCCTGTCTTCGCCTTCGTCTCCTCAACCACTTTCTTTGCAGCTCTACCTTGGCCATCACTAAGTGATGGTCCGAGATTCCATTCCCCCACCCTCTCCACACTCTTGCATCCAACACTTGTCTTCTCATTCGCTCATCCACACACACGTAATCTATCATTGCCTTTCGTTCAACAAGTTCACCATCCATCCTCCTCATTACTCTCCATGTATACCGGTGGATCATCTTATGCCGAAAGTAGGTGTTGGCTATTGCCAACCCCTTACAAGCACAGATGTCCACCAAAGCACTTCCATTCCCATCTACGTCAGCTGGCACACCCCACTGACCAACCACTCTATCCACTCGTACATTCCCAACTTTGCCATTCATGTCTCCAATCAACAGCACTCTCTCACTCCTCTCAAACTTGTCCATACACGCTTCTACACTCGCCCAAAACTCATCTTTCACTCTTGCCACTCGATCCTCTGTCGGGGCATACACACATACAATTGCCCATGCTTGTATACCTACTTTCATCCTCACCCATACAATCCTTGCACCCACTGTTCCATACTCTCTTATATTCTCCTTCCACTTCTTGCTTATCATCAGACATACTCCCTCTCTTGCCCTCTCATTTTCATTGACTCCCACACATATACCTAAACCATATTCCCATTCTCTCACCCTTTCACCTTTTCATTTAGTTTCAGTCAATCCACATATATCTACTTTTGCATCCTCAAACACCTGAACAATCTGGCTCTCTTTAACTTCTTCATTCAGTCCCTCACATTCCACGTTCCCACCCTAAGAATGTCCTTTGTCCGTTCCTTAGTCGTCAACGTATGGTCTAGTCGTCAACATATGGTCCGTCCAGATCCGAGGCGCTTTATTCGCTTTTTTAGTTAGTTCTTTTTACGGGGTGGGGCACTAACCCACCACCAACCCTTTTAGTCGCCTCGTACGACAAGCAGGGATACTGGGGGAGTATTCTTGAACCCCCCCCTACCCCCTATCTTGAAGTACATTGAGAGCTTTTCATGTCTATGATGGAAGGTGGTGGAACAAACTCCACTTTGTAGCATGTTTCATTGTTTGAGTCGAGATCCAAGGAAGTCATTTTTCTTCTTGGGGGAGTTAAGGTCTTTCATAAGGTCATGCAGCTCTGCCTGACTGATGAGGTGTTCTCTAAATCTTCGTGAAAGTCGGCATCCATACAACACTCCTCCTCACTAGATTCTGATTCACCTGTAGTACTTAATGGAAGATCTGGAACTGGAAGCTCAGGGCCATGGGGTGCTTGCCTTAGAGGAGGTACGTAAGGATGCCTGATCTTGGCCCGAGTTTTCACTGACTTTCCTTCGGTATTAGTGAGGCAAAAGTAGCAGTCAGGACAGTGATCATTCGGTTAGTGCCAAACCATTGCCACAGTGAAAGTCATACCTGATGGCGGTTTCATGTGGTTTACACCGAGCTTGCATGCAATGTGGGGTGCCCATTTCTTGTCTTGGTTACCTTCAGCACGTTTGAAGTAATGTTTGTACGCATTTTTAACATTCCTTGTAATTGGTCTCCTCAGGCTTTCAGGTGTAGAGAACCCGCAGATGTAGTAGAAAGAGTCTGATGCCTTCATATAGCTGCGGTGCTTCATTGCTTACCATCACAGATCAAGGCACTGTAGCAGTAAAGAAAGGCTGAAATGGAATAGTAGCAAATATAGGATTACCACTGGATACATTGGTGTCAAAAAAAAAAAAAAAATCATCTGCTTGATGGTGGGAAAATTTTACCTACTTTCCGCTGTGGCTGATTCTCTTGGAGCTGCTAAATATTCTGTGGTTCAGGTACATAACTGAAACTGATATAACCCCCACAATTACTACCTGAATGCAAATTTAGAATGAATTTCTATCTTTCTGAATGGAGTCGAATAGGATTTTCCAACACTCGAGCAGATTTTCCTATTCTATAATGGTTCTCGAAAACTGGACGTGGTTGAGAAAATTGGATATCATATTCGAAATTGACAGGTTCTTGTTGCTTAGAATCACCTAAAAATATACTAGAACCATAACACTTTTAAAATTTTGTCGACCAGTGTTATCTGGCACAAAAGACTGAATGACATTTTGTGCGCATCTTCTATTTAAGCTTCAGCTTCTCTCTTCACGTCGTCTTTACTTTACGATTTTCTTAGGTCTTGGATGTCGTTACACGTACAAGAACAAGGGTACTTCACCTCTACGGAAAAAAAAAAAAAAGTCATGCACACGAATTCTTCTATACAGATTTATATCAGCCTTCTACTCAACAACACCACCCCTCCTTTTCAAACATACTTATTGTATCAATTGTCCAGAAATGTTGATTCTTTATTTTCTTGGGTTTGTCTGATCTAGAATATGGAATCAAGTGTGAAGAGAACTTTGATAATTTTCAAGATGGTGTAGTGCCCTAGTTGAAGAGACTTCTTGCTGTGTGCCTGCTGGTTTGAGCCAACTCAGATTGACAGTGAGTCTTTGGTAGAAGAGAGTATGGTAACGATGATGAGGTTCAACAGTTTCAGGAATAAGGCCGCACGTGGTCGCCATGCGGTTAATCGAGTTGAGTTCAGCCTTACGACCAGCTGAAACATCCTGAATTATATGTAGCTGCCCTACAAGGCCTCTGATCTTCGATAATAGCTGCATCTCGCCATATTTCGGTCAATTTATATCCGCAATACAAGTCGCAGACTGCACAATACGTTTCTTCACTGGTGTTTTTTGTCTGCCATTTTCAAACCATTCATATCTTCCTCCTGCAAGTAAATGAAAATATATTCATATACGGATCATGAATATGATATGTTGATAGGAGCACTATACTACTGGCTGCAAAAATTCAACATATTCAGTATGAAAATTTGCTGCAAAGCAGTCTGAAACTAAATGATGTATGATTCGTTTTGTTAGTAAGAGCTGAAAGCAATGTTAAACACAATGATAGCCAGCTCTAAGCAGATCAAGCTTTGTCAGTGACCAGAAGTAAGTTTCGACACTAAAAGTAATTTCTATGTGGAGTTAGTCCAGTGCAACATTCCACCCAAGAACCATGGCTCATGAGCAAGAATCTTTGGAGCCTCAGCATTTTCCACGAGCAAGGTTGTAATTTCAGCACTGTTCATATTTTCTGCACTTGATGACCTTTGACCTCTGACATGCTGCTGATAGGTAATGAATGTACGAAGCTCACATGTAGGACTCATTAAGGTCTATAAGCATGCAAACTTTCATTCGATTCCATACACCCACTGTGGATCTAGGGAACTTGAAATTCGTGAAATGGCCCACCAGAGGTACAATTTCTAGGTGGCGCTGCCAGCGACTGGAAGTGAATTTCGATACTAAATGTTTTTCTCTGGAGGTACTCCAGTGCAACATTCCAACCAAGAATCATGGTCTTAGCTTAATAATTGTCAGAGTCTTAGCATTTCGCTCAAGGAGAGTCGTGATTTTAGCTATTTTTACTGTTGAATACCTGTGACACCTGACCTCGACAATGAAGCACATTGGTGTATAATAGATGGTTGTAGTACTAGTCATTGTCTATAATCATGCAAAGTTTCATTCAATTCCATCCCGTCGTTGGGGAACTAAGGGAGTGTATTTAAAAACCAGCACCGGTTGCTAGGGATGCTGAGGCCAATCATCGCAGGGTTGCCACTCAAAAACTAGAGGAGAGAGGGGAAAAATACATGGGGCTCTTCCAATGGAGAATGACCTCAAGATTACATCAAAATAATTTAGAGCTTTCTATGCCCATTACTAATGCTTCTACTGCTCAAAACGTGAAAATTATGGGAAAAAAAAAAAAGAGGGTCTTCGGTCCTTGCTAGGCAACGAGTAGTTGCCTAGGAATCAAAACCTTGTGGACACAACTAAGTCATATGCTGGTCATCGTGTCCAAATTTCGTTGGAGTCGGTAAATTTTGAAGGGTAGAAGCGCCTTCTACAACTAAACAAGAAAGAATACAAGAATACAAGAATGAATACACGAATAACAATAAGGGCAGGATGGAGCTGGCCAAAATGAGTTAGAGAGAAAAAAAATCTATTATTAATTGAGGAAATTAATGAGGTTTTAAATGGTACTTGTTCGAGACCAAATATGACACCACAGTATTTTTTTTTCAAAGGCCTGATGCCAATGCATGGACTCATAAATGTTTTGCAAATATACTCTGTCCGAACAGTACTAGTGGTACAAAGTAGGGTACGCCAGTAATAAGTCATGTTGTGTGAGATCCATGTAAGGTAAGAATGAGTGATACACATTAATGGAATGTAGAATCAATAACCTTTCTCAGAATGCCAGATATGTGTTGTTATCACTGAGCTGTATAAAACACAGGGACACTTCCTCAAGGGTAGCGCCGCATCGTTTGCATGCCTACCGCCAGGAGCACAGGGCGGCACTGATGATATTTATGCATTACACCCGACGCTGCTTCTTTTGGAATCAGCCAATGAAGTTTTAAAATATAGTGCCATGGTCCACTGCGCAGCCAAAATATAGTGCCATGGCCCACTGCTCAGCTTACGCAAGCAACAGCGAAACAGAAACAGCAAGCTAAGAACAGTGATCCAATTGCATTACCACGTTGGAGGCGATGAGTGTGGGTGTTTCAATTTGGAGGCCATAGTTACACGCTCGATGCGGAGATAGCCTCTCCATACTATAGAGCCCAGTGATCACCACTGAAGTGTTTTCTTTACCTGTTCTAAGCATGGAAAGTAAGTACGGTTAATTATTACCAAAGTATCGTTATATAGGTAAAACTATGCCTGTCAGTATATTTATTTCCATTTTAAATCAATATTTATGCAACATAGACTTCTGTCAAGGCGAGTGTAGGCGAATTGCATTACCATGGTGGAGGCGACGAGTGCTGGTGTTTCAGTGTGGCAGCCAAAGTTACACGCTCGCTGCAGAGACCGCCTCTCCGTACTGTACACCAATAGCAATAGACTGGCAGCCATGAGAAAAGTGGGCACGGATATTTTTCGACGTTAGACGCGAATACGCGGAATTGAGGGTACCTGTGTTTCTGTAACACCTAGTGTATCCCAGGTTATTCAACGTTGAATACTCATTTCATGCTAGAAAGATAACAAGGGCTCAGAAAATGCCATGAAAAGTAGTCGGGGGTGCATGAAATGGGTGTCCAGCTCACAGACTGTATAAAAGTGTAGGGATGGCAGTGCGCCAAATTACACCGGAACAAGATCGTAAACAGCGAGAACGACATGTAACGCCATCTCTCCGTTTTTTTGCTCCAGTATGTGCCATTAATAAGTAGCAAAACTGCACCAGAAAACTTTAATGAGAATGGGATTGTTGTTCATGAACCGTGCATCGCACTAAAGTATGCCACAAGAAATGAAGAAATGGAATTGTATGGGTTTGTTCTTATTCGAACTTGCCACCCTCTCCTCCTCTTTTTTTTGTTGCGTTGCTATCACAACATCTTCATACATTTTAATGAACTTTTTTTTTTTAAATATTTATCATTTATTAGGTCTGTTTATAGCTGTCAATAAAAAGCTTGATCTCCTCATTACAATGATGTCTTATACAGCCTAGTGAGACTACTAATAGATGACTATGTTCAGCTTAAGAATGGTCGCTTAGGGTACAGTTAATAGGATATTGATAGCCTGTTCCTGGAAAATTTTCACATAATTTCATTATCAACCACTTTGAAAACATTCAGTACGAGAGAGAGAGAGAGAGAGAGAGAGAGAGAGAGAGAGAGAGAGAGGGAGGGAGAATTTCACTTCAACTGATTATTATCCACTGTAAAAACAAAATACCATACAATAGAGAGAGAGAGAGAGAGAGAGAGAGAGAGAGAGAGAGAGAATTTCACTTCAACTAATTGTTATCCACTGTAAAAACAAAGTGTGTGAGAGAGAGAGAGAGAGAGAGAGAAAGAGAGAGAGAGAGAGAGAGAGAGAGAGAGAGAGAGAGAGAGAGAGAGAGAGAGAGAGAGGGGGTCGTAATCTAATTGATGGTATTCATTCCGTGTTGCGATTTGTTTATTTGAAGGACACTGCATAAAACCTGTACATGGAAGGTAAAAGTTGGTGACCAGAATAACAATTGATGAGACAAGAAATGGATGAAGGAAGAATGTATAAAACTGGAATGGAAGAGTAAAAACAGACTTAATGATGATCGGCAGCGATATCAAACCCTGCAAATAAGACGATGTAATACATATTTTAATTTCACTGATCTCAAGACAGTTTTCTTCCGATCAGGAGAGGGATTTGGAACTGAAGGGGTTAGATATAACCTTCATTAACTCCATTACCTTGTGCAAGGTAAAATAGTAAGGAGCTAATAACAGTAAACAGAGGACCTCGGGCACTGGAGACACGCAAGACGACCATTGAAAGCACAGAAGAAAGGGACACAAAATTTATATATTTAAACATAGAGAACCTAACAAGAACAATAAATGTAAAGAAAATTAAAAACTTGACACATTTTGAAAGCTCTAAATATATATAAATATACCGTATACCGTACAAATATCTGTATAAATGTACTGTACAATTGAACAGACATTTATATATTTAGGGCTTTTTAGGTGTAGGATTTAATGAAGGTTATATCTAACCCCTCCAGTTCCAAATCCCTTTCCTGATCGGAACAAAACCGTCTTGAGATCAGTGAAATTAAAACATGTTACATCGTCTTATTGTATCCTTTGGAAACACTGCCCATCAATATTTAAGTCTGTTTTTACTCTCTCGTTCCATTTTTATACATTCGGGCTTCATCCATTACTTGTCTCATCAATTGTTATTCTGGTCACCAACTTTCACTTTTCATGTAGAAGTGTTTATGCAGTGTCCTTCAAATAAACAAATCGTTACCAAGAATGCACATCATCAGTTAGATTCCCCCTCCTCTCTCTCTCTCTCTCTCGTACTGATTTTTTTTCCAACATGGATAGTAACGAAATTACGTGAAAATTTTCTTGGAAAATGCTACCATTATCCTATTAATTGTACCTTAAACGACCATTCTGAAATCGAACGGAGTCGTCTATTAATACTCTCATTAGGTAAGACATTGTAGTGTGGAGAATAATGTTTTTAATCAACCGCTATAAACAGACCTAATAAATGATAAATATTTTTAAAAAATTTTAATTAAATGTATTTCTTAGGGATAGCAACGCGGCCAAATAAAAATAATAATATGGGGGAGAGGGGGTGGTCAGACCATTTTGCATTAGAAAAAACTCTTATAATCCCATTCCTTCATTTCTTGTGGCATACTTTAGTGTGATGCATGGTTCATTAATAGCAATCCCATTCTCATTAAAGTTCTCGGGTGCAGTTTTGCCAGATATCAATGGCACATACTGGAGCAAAAGGTGGAAATATAGCATTACATGTCGTTTTCACTGTTTATGATCTTGTTCCGGTGTATTTTGGCTCATGCCATCCCTACACCTTTATACAGTCCGTGAGCCTGACACCCATTTCATCGCCCCCGACTACTTAACTTCATGACATTTTCTGAGTTCATGTTATCTTTCTAGCATGAAATAAGCATTTAACACTGAATAAACTGGGATACATTAGGTGTTACAGAAACACAGGTAACCTCAGGTTTGCACATTTGTTCCATATGTCTAGAAATATCCGTGCCCACTTTTCTAAAGGCTGCCGATCTCCTGCTGTTATTGATAATAACACATATTTGGCATCCTGAGAAAGGTTATTGTTTCTACTTTCCATTAATGTTCATCTCTCATTCTTATCTTAAACGGATCTCACACAACATGACTCTTAACTGGTGTACCTGTTTTGTACCTACAGTACTGTTCAGGCAGAGCATATATTCGCAAACCATTTATGAGTTCATGCATCAGCGTCAGGCCTTTCAAAAAGAAGAAAAATATATATGGTGTTTTATTTTGTCTCCAACAACAAGCATTGAACACCTCATAAATTTCCTCAGTTAATAGTTTTTTTTTTTCCTTACTTACATTGGCCATCTCCATGCTGCCCTTATTGTTTGAAGCATTTGCTTTCTTGTATTATAGTATTCTTTCTTCTTTAGTTGTGGCAGGCACTTCTACCCTTCAAAATAAACCGACTCAATCAAATTATGACACAATGGCCAGCCTATGACCTAGTTGTGTCTGCAAGATTTTGGTTGCTAAGCAATTAATCGTTGTCTAGCAAGGACCGAAAACCCGCTTTTTTCATAAATTTCACGTTTTGTGCTTTAGAAGCATTAGTAATGGGCATAGAAAGCTCTGACTTATTTAGGCATAGTCTTGAGGGCATTCCCTATCGGAAGTGTGCCATTTACTGTATGTTTCCCCTCTCTCCTCTAGTTTTTAAGTGGCAACCCTGCGATGATTGGCCTCAGAGCATCCAGTGCTGGTTTTCAAAAATACCACCTTAGATCCCCAATGACATGATGGAATTGAATGAAACTTTGCATGCTTATAGACAGTGATTAGTACTATAACTTTCTACGTACAACAGTGTGCTACATTGGCCAGGTTAGTGTCAAAGGTATTCAAGAGTGAAAATAACTATTATCATGACTATCCTCACATGAAATGCTAAGGCTTCAAAGATTTTTAAACCAGGCCATGATTCTTGGCTGGAATGTTGCACTGGAGTACCTCCATAGAAAAACGACATTTAGTGTCAGAACCCACTTCCAGTCGCTGGCAGCGCCACCTAAAAGTTATACCTCTGGTGACCCATTCCACGAATTTCAAGTTCCCTAGATCCACAGTGAGTGTATGGAATCGAATGAAATTTTGCATGCTTATAGACGTTAATGGAATCCTACACATGGGCTTCGTACATTCATGACCTATCAGCATCATGTCAGGGGTTAAAGGTCATTAGTTGCAGAAAATATCAAAAACACTAAAATTTCGATCCTGTTTGTGCGAAATGCTAAAGTTCCGAAGATCATTAATCCAAGACCATGGTTCTTGAATGGAATGTTGCACTGGAGTACATCCACACGGAAATGACTTTTAGTGCAGAAACTTACTTCTGGTCACTGACAAAGCTTGGAGCTTAGGGCTGGCTACAATCGCATACCGGCTTTTTAAAAATTGTGTTCAGTTCTTACTAACAAAACTAATCATACGTTACATAGTTTTAGATTGCTTTGCAGTAAAATTTCATACTGAATGTGTAGAATTTTTGCAGCCAGTAGTATAATGTCCTTATTAACATAATTATGTTCATAATTCCAAATATGAATAAATTTTCACCTGGCTTGCAGGAGGAAGATATGAATGCCTAGAAAATAGAAGACAAAAAACACCAAAGAAGAACCGTATTGTGCAGTCTAGGGCTTGTACTTCGCATATAAACTGACAGAAATATAGCGAGATACAGCTATTATCGAAGATCAGAGAACCTGAAGGGTGGCTACATAGAATTCACGATGTTAAAATCAGTCGTAAGGCTGAACTCGTCAACTCTATTAACAGCATGGCGACAAAGTGCGACCTTATTCCTGAAACTGTTAAACCTCATCACGGTTACCATGCTCTCTGGCACCAAACACTCAGTGTCAATCTGAGTTGGCTCAAACCAGCAAGCACACAGGAAGAGGTCTCTTCAACTTGGGCACTAGTCCATGTAGAAAATTATCAAACAAAATTCTCTTCACACTTGACTGTATATTCTACAAATCAGATAAACCCAAGAAAATAAAAAATCGACATTTCTAAACAATCGATACATTAAGTATGTGTGAATAGGAGGGGTGGTGTTATTGAAGAAAATGCTGATATAAATCTGTAAAGTACAATTCGTGGGCATGACTTTTTTTTGTTTTTTGTTTTTTTTTTTTTAAAGTAGAGGCAAAGTACCCTCGCTTCTGTAGGGTGTAACTACTTCCAAGACCTAAGATAATCGTACGGTAAAGAGGACGTGAAGAGAGAAGCTCAAGCTTAAATAGAAGATGTTCACAAAATGTCATTCAGTCTTGTGTGCCTGATAATCGAAAAATTGTCATACTTGAGAGGAGCTGGGTCAAGATATAGGACCTTCGCAAAACCTTTTGGCAAATCAGCGGAATCAAAGTCTCAAACAGATTTCCGTGGAGAAGAACTGAGGGAAAAGTTGTGCATATTTTAACAATTCAAAGAATGCCTGTTATCCTCTAATTCAGGAAAATTCCGGTCAAACATTATCTGCCGTAGACATCAACTAAGTCACCACAATTAATTGCATATATGAACATGACAGCAGAGACATGACAGAAGATGCTCGTATTCATATACATCAGGTAATTCAATGTAATATGTAAAATGGTGAATAGGCTATATCAAAAAATGACTAGAATATGAATATCACAGTTAGCATGACGAAAAGAGGATTATGATAGTTTGTTGCATAACATGGACACGAGTTATACTGATTAAACAAGAGATCATTTAAAATGAAAATAACATTACAAATAGATAATAAAGATTTTCAAGAAGACATACAGGATATCGCTTCTTTTAGCGTAAATCTTGTAAAGAAAATAATGGCAGCTTTCAGGAAATCACAGACACATACAAATGATCCGCTGATATGACGTGGCCCTTACTGCTGAAGATCTTCAAAAAAAGAGTGCCATACCAACACAACTTCACAAACTGCTTACCTCAATGATATTGATTGAAAAACAGCTGGAGAGTCGGTGAAACATCACCAACAGATTACTTCCACTGGCCACGTAACGAATATGTCATAAAGCAACATGATTCACATGCATTATATATTACATTTTATATGTTATATATAGAACTGCAAGTGCACTTATGCCTTCCACTGGGACGAGGATTATTTTATTAGTATTTTCAGCATATATGCTAAGCAGCTACCAATGGATACTGAAAGCTGACAAAACATATGCTCCTGTGTACCACCCTCCATCATCTCTTCGGAAATGAGCAACTCACCACCCTAATGAACAGACATGGTCACTCTGAGGGTTACTAGTTCTCGTTAGAGATCATTATTGCACAATAAATGGATGATGCATCAAGCACCTCTCTCACCAGACTGTTCGTAATCCTGACCTAAACAGTCGATATTCCAATCTAAGTTTGATAACGTTGATCAACTAATCAACAGTCTCACTAGGATGGGTTCCATACACACAGTATATGGTATCATAATGGACATAGGAGGAGTGCAGTGGCCTCAGCCTGAACCTGCAACTACATTATGGAGTCACAGGATGTTTATAGATATGAAGGTAATTCAGCGCTTATAAAATCCAGTTGTTGCTGCTGTTACTGGATAAGAACTCTGCAAGTAACGTTTCAGTTTGAGCAGGATTTGTTTTACAGACAGCCTTACTTCCACCGAAACTGAGAGCCATCGATTATTATACAGTTATACCAAAACCAGTTACCGAATACACAGTGGTGGCCAAATACCTCAGGTATACAGAAAATTCTACAGAGCAGATGAAGTCGGATTATGTGATAACAACCTTCAGCCTCAGTGTGTAAATGAAAGTTTACCCCCTCATCTGGAATAACCCAGGGAAGTACCAGCGACACATAATCCTTGTCCGTAGCTTTCATGCTACGTGTGCATTTCTCAAGAGGGTAGGGAAACATGATGGGTGGGTAAGGCCTAGACGATGTACTGCTTGAATCAAGATTTGCAACAGCAGTCTGTGGAGGGGATGATGACAGGTAAACACAATGACATCGTTGTAATGCTAGAATGCCTTCACATGCTATTGCTGGAGCAGTTCATGCTGAAGAAGGGTGTTTTAAATCACTAGCAGCCGTATAGTTGCTGAAACAGGATGACCGGCACTATTTGCCCCACAGATAATCTCAGAAGTAGTCTGGAGGATGTCAGTGGCCTCATGAACTCGTGCTTGGAGTTCCCTAATTGCTTGAGGAATGGAGTCCTATGTAATACTACTGCATTTTGTATGTCATATATGGATCATATATTCCTTGTCCTGTCTATTATGGAAACAGTTGAAGACAACCAATTATAAGCTAACTCTCTTAAAAAAAAATAAAAATAGCATAGTTATTCTTCTATTATGGAGGTCAGACTTATACCCAGTACCTCAGTTTCTTTTTGTATCTTACCAACATTGAAACATCCCATTCAGGAGCTACACAGCTGCTTTTGCGAGGAACCATAACGTTCGCCCTATCATTCATACCTGGGAATTGTGGTGTAGTTGAGAAGACAGTGGAGGAAAATTTCATGTGCCATGTTAAATCTCGCACTGCCGGTACAGGAGTGAGAGGTCTGCTTAGCAATTACAATATTTACCAGTGCTATGTGCTGACAACAAATGTTTGATCACCGTATACCAGTGCTGCTTTCCAGATGGCGGGCATGAGGGATGAGAATACCAGAGCAACACATCGGGAAACCAAACTAGCCATTTGAGTAAAGAGTGAAAAAGCTGTCAGGAAAACCAAGGATTCGGTATACTGCTTCATAGGCCCTTCTGATGTTGAAGACAAATGAAAACTCCTCGCCTTTGCATGCTGCCGTCTCAGCTGTTGATATACTCAGATAAGAGACAGAGAGAGAGAGAGAGAGAGAGACAGAGACAGAGAGAGAGGACAAAGTAGCCAGAGAGATATTTGTATCTGACTGCCTCGAACTGGCAAGGATTTCTTCCAGCTTTAACTCGTTTGAAACTCAAGTAATTTGCCGAAGTGAATAAGAAGACGATGTTTATCAGCAGCCAATGCTTGGTCATCCAGTACCATGAGCAGTCAAGTAAAGCATTTTATGTCCTTGTCCAGTACCAGAATGAAAAGCTTCAGTTGGACCTAAAAGAGCTGATGACACACCCCTTAGCAAGCATACCATGCGGCACTGGCCTTCCTGGAGACTTCATTATGAAGGCTGATAAATATAATTTGTTTCACAAGGTTAGTGAGGGTCTAGCTGACACACCTGCTCCTCCAGTGAATGAAACGCTTTGCGTCATTGATGGGAATGACACCATTCACTGTCTGAAAGATATCCATAGCATTTTCAGACAAGTACACCGAAAGGTCTTTAATTCAATAGCCAATAGCGATGCTGTGCTGAGCACTGATATGTAAGTGGAAAATTTGAAGTCCACGGAATGAAGTAGTGAGGGTGTTTGAGAGACTGATACTTAGTGAGGCTGCTACAAAGAGAGCAGGTGATTGGAAGCAGCTTCTTGCCAGCGATGATAAAGAGCAACATTTCATTGATTGCTTGCTGAATGGAAGAAACAAATATGCCCAGGATCTATTTGGATGCCAAGTTACATTTGTGTACCATGGAAGGGCTTAGTGTCTGATATCTAATGATGGCATCACCACCACAACAATGATAATAGTTCCTATGCGTTCATCCCAGGAAGCGACAGATACAAGAATAATCCTCTACCATATCTGAGTGATGCAGCAAGCAAGGGTTACAAGTACTTGAGAGCGAAAAACTTTGATACTGATGTATTCTTCATACTGCTTCACAGTGCCCAGTTACTCCAGATTATTTTCATCTTCTGATACTTTAAAGAACGAGAGTTTGCTCAACATCTTCATTATGGTCAAGTCAGTCACCCAACTTTATTGTACTGAACTGTTGTTTCTTCATGCATTCACAGGGTGTTTTTTTTTAATATGAGGAAGAAGGAACCAAAGACAACGAGCCCGCAAAACTGTTACTTTCAAGAGAAAAACAAAATATAAGAGAGAGCCAAATTCAAAATCCATTCATTTCGAGATGCCTGGACACACTGCGTTTGAAAGATTGGAGATCATAGGAAGCAGGATATTCATACAGAGGGAGACAGCTCCAGAGTTGACCTGTTGCATAAATGAAGGACTGGGAGTAACGGTTAACTCTTGCAGTAGAGAGTTGGACAGAAAAGGGGTGAGAGTTTGCTGCTAGACAAGTGCTACGTGCCCGTCATAGAGGTGGAGGAATGAATGCAGACAGTTCAGAGGAACAGTGACCATTGAAGTAGCGACAGAAAAGAAATAAAGATGCAACAGTGCAGCGAACAGACAGAGGTTGAAGGATGTCAGTAGGAGGGGGAGAGTTAATGAGACGAAAAGCCTTTGACTCCACCCTATTGAGAAGAGCTTTATGTGGGGAGCCTCCCCACACATGAGAGTTGTACTCCACACGGGAGGATAAAACCCCTGTATAGAGTCAACAATTGTGCAGGGGTAAAGAAGGAATGGAGTCGGCTTAGCACACCCAATCTCGTGGAAGCAGATTTTACAAGAGATGTAATATGATCTTTCCAAGATAAGTCCCGAGTAAATGAAACCCCAAGCATGTTCAACGATGATGCAGGATTAAGCTGAATATTATTAAACATCAGTGGGTATACCTGTGGAAGATTTTGACGGGTTGATAGGTGTAAGAACTGAGTCTTAGATGCATTAAAAAACAACAAGATTATTATTACCCCAGTCAGAGATACGAGCCAAGTCAGACATTAGTTGTGCCATAGCCTCATCCCTTGTATATTGAAGTAACTCCTGAGATAGACCTTGTGGGAATCGAATGGAAAGGTGAAAGATGGAGTCACCAGCATATGAGTGGATAGGGTTAGATGTACAGCTTAGAAGGTCGTTGATGAATAAAAGGAAGAGAATTGGTGATAGGACAGAGCCCTGAGGAACACCACTGTAAATAGATCTAGGAGAAGAACGATGGCTGTCTACAACAGCGGCTATAGAACGACCAGAAAGGATGCTAGAGATGAAGGCACAGATAGAAGGATAGAAACCATAAGAGGGCAGTTTGGAAATTAAATATTTCTGCCAGACTCGATTGAAAGCCTTTGAGAGGTCAAGTGCAATGGCAAAGTTTTCGCCAAAGTCCCGAAAGGAGGATGACCAGGAGTCTGAAAGGTAGGTGAGAAGATAACCTGTGGAGAGTCCCTGACTGAACCCATACTGACGATCAGAAAGAAGGTTGTGATAGGAAAGATGCTTAAAAATTTTTCTGTTCAGAATAGACTCGAAAACTTTTGAGATACAGGATGTTAAAGCAATTGGATGATAGTTAGAGGGTTGGGAATAGTCACCCTTCTTTGGGACTTACTGAATGAGAGCAAACTTCCAGCAAGAATGAAAAATACAAGTTGATAGACAAAGGCGGAAGAGTTTTCCTAGGGAGGGTGTAAGCACAGAAGCACAGTTCTTGAGAACATGAGGGACTCCATCAGGCCCATATGCCTTATTAGTAATGAGGCCTGTGATGGCAGAAAATGCTTCAGCTGAAGAAATTTTAATGTTAGCCATGAGGAAGTCAGAGGGGAGAAGTGATGGAGGAACAGCACCGGAATCATCTAAGGTGGAATTGGAGGAGAAAGTCTGAGTGATGAGATCTGCTTTATCGGTTAAGAAATTGCTACAGAGCCATTAGAGTAGAAAAGAGGAGGGAAGGATGATGAGGTAAAGGTGTTAGAAAGGTTTTTGGCAAGGTGCCAGAAGGAGAGGGAAGAATTCGATTTAGAGAGTTGAGAGCATTTGTACGGATGAAATTATTTTTAGCAGAGCGAAGAACAGACTTAGCACGATTCCAGGCAGAAACGTATAAAAGATGTGATTCAGGGGTGGGTTGGCTCCGGTACTTTTTATAGGCCCTCTCCTTGTTGCAGACAGCATTAGAACACGTGTGTTTTAACCAAGGCTTTCGTGCATTAGCCAAAGGATATGAGAAAGGAATGTATGCTTCCATGTCCGAGAGAATAACCTCTGTAATGCGCAAGGCACACTCAGATGGCTCGCGGTCATGGAAGCAATAATCATTCCAGGGAAAATCAAAGAAGTACTGCCTGAGGGCCTCCTAATCCGCAGCTCCAAAGTCCCACAGATGACTTTTCTTTGGAGGGTCCACAGGCTGTACCGCAGCGATAGGACAGGTTAAGGTGATAAGGTTGTGATCGGAGAAGCCCAACGGAGAGAAAAGATTAACAGTGTAAGCAGAAGGATTAGTTGTAAGGAAAAGGTCAAGTATGTTGGAGCTCTCTCCAAGACGGTCTGGGATACATGTAGGGTGCTGTACAAGCTGCTCCAGGTCATTAAGGATAGAAAAGGTGTAGGCTTGTTCACCAGGTGGATCAGTGAAAGGAGAGGAGAGCCAAAGGTGGTGGTGAACATTGAAATTTCCAAGAATGGAGATTTCAGAGAAAGGAGAAATGGATAGAATGTATTCCATCGTAGAAGCAAGATAGTCAAAGGATTTTTGATAGTCAGTAGAATTAGGAGATAAGTAAACAGCACAGGTATAATTAGTCAAAGAATGACAGGAAAGCCAAAGGCAGAGTGTAGAGAATTCAGAAGAAACGAGTTCAGGAACACGAGAGCAAGATAAGGTGTTGCGTATGTAAACACAACAGCCACCTTTGGCTTTGAAATGAGTATAAAGAAAGTAGGAGGATACAGAAAAGAGTCTGCTGTCAGTTGCCTCAGACAGCTGAGTCTCAGTTAGAAAAAGAAAGTGATGTTTAGAGAAGGAGAGGTGGTGCTCAACAGAGCGAAAGTTAGAGGAAAGGCCATGAATGTTGCAGAAATGAAGAAGAAGAGAGTCAGACAGTGGTTCCAGGAATCTTGAGTCGTTACCGGGAGAGGGGCAGAAGGTGAGGGCATTTATGTTTCCCCCCCCAGAGACTCCAAGGCTACCTTATTCGATGCCATTTTTTTTAAATTTTGAAAAGGAAGTGTGGTGTGTACTGTGCATGTAGTTTGTGTTGATAGTTAGAGAAACTTGTATTGGAGAGCATGCTGGCCTACTCTCTGAGTTACTGAGACACTGAAAAAGCTCAGCAAAGGGGGATGGTCGGGACCTAGTCCCGAGGGCTGATGAAACGGGAGCCCCAGCTGTCCCTGCCATCAGTTTTCCATCCACATTGGGAGTATTGCCCTGTTTGACTGGTGTTACAGTCTACTAGTGCCATGAAACGTGCTAAAGTCAAACAAATGAAGATCCTGCAGAGGTGTTCTGATTTTCAAGAGGTCCTGTCACAGATAGCTGAGAGCTGAGATGTGTCTATTGAGCTGATGAAGTGAAGAAGTTTGAGGTATTCACATGTGGCATCTACAGATATAGTCGAGTGGCAGGTCAACACAGAACACTTCACAAAATTGAATGAAATCTGCAAAAACATAGGTCAAGGTACTTTGAGAATGTTGACATGAGCTCTCTACCAGCAGAAGAAGCTTGCAGCAACAAGCCAGTAGAGTAAACTACCAGGTGGTCATTTGGAAATATTCACCTGTTCCAAATCCAACAATATCCAGTCTAGAAGAACATGTCCAGTCTTAATTCCATATTTCATCACACACTTCTGTGTGTGTGTGTGTGTGTGTGTGTGTGTGTGTGTGTGTGTGTATGTGTGTGTGTGTGTGTGTGTGTGTGTGTGTGTGTGTGTGTGTGTGTGTGTGATTCATACCACGAAGCAAAGGAGTGAACCACCTTGCAATCAAGAGATCATTTTTTGGGGGGGAGGGGGGGCTTACTGGCCATCACCCGGATTGAGAGATATTAGGCCAGCCTTTTCTTTTTTAATCTCACAACGATGAGACTCACTCCCACAAGGCACGATACAGCTGATCTAGGGGGCCAGTCGTGGAGGAAGCATATGATGTAATGCTCTTAGATTTGCTAGACACACCTCCTCCCCCCTGGAGATCAACACTGGTCGTATCTCCTCACCCTGGTCAGCAGCCCAGAGCAGATCATAGAGTCTGGAGTAGATCGTGGCTCTGAGCTGGTATGACTGGGTGTGGGCGTTGAGGGTCAGGAAGTGTCTGTAGGAGGCTACGTCTAGCCGATCCTTGAGGTCAATGATGGGAGGGTGAGATGGCGTGCCCTCCATTACCGGAGGAAGGGAGGACTCACTGACCTCCTCGGCCGAGGAGCCGGTCGACACATCCTCGGCCATGGAGGCAGTGTCACAAGAGTACTGCCCCTCCTCAGTCATTGATAGCGGATGGTGGACTTCTACCGTGGTCTTTTCCGGAGCCGGGCCAATAATCGGGATGGTAGTCCTTCTGTTGAGAGGGGCCTCCAGCCTGAGCCTCTTCCTTGGTGCTGTTCCTGGGGTAGCAGGTCATGGCTGCCAGGCCCAACGTTCCCATCGGGAGGAACCGAGTGTACATTACGGGCGAAGCACTCGGGGATGATAAGGTGAGGCAGCCGGTTCTCCTCAAAGATCTTAGGTAGGAGATTGCGCAAAGCCCCCTTATCATCCCCACAGAAAGCCTTCGCCATCACGATGCACATCTCCACGATGGCCTGGCGTCCCCGGGCCTTGAGGTTTGCCGTGCATGGGCAGAACCCTGCACGCCCACACCTCCCGGCCCAGTAACATCCCAGGCCTCAGGACCCTTAGGAGTCTCAAATAGATTAAATTCCACCGTCTCTCCTTCACCAAGGGAGCATTGGAGGTGCCGTGGGTTTGGTTTAATGACCGCCTGGTGGTGCACAAAAACATCAGCACCAGTATCCTGGCGTTTGATGAATCCGTACCCTGCCCTGGTATTAAACCAAACCTCGGTCCCTCTGATCTTCTGGGCTGCTGGAGACTGTGGTTTGCTGGATGCCTCCCTCAGTGGGTCGCCGGCAGTAGCAGCAACAGGAGATGTGCCTTCCATCACTGTCGGTCTCAGTCTGCCGTCTCTCTCCTCCTTTCCCCAAGAGATCAAGGAAGGTGGTTGTAGCTGGGAAAGGATGGAGGAAGGAGGAGGGGAGAGGATTTAGAGCTGTGTCCGAATATCAGACTGTTCTTGGTTTCCTGGCCACTCACTGTACCAACATGGTATGGATACTTTCTGTGTATCTCGAGTGTACATTTACATGTGTAAGTATGTACACACTCCAGCACTTCCACCCATTACAGTCAGCGATGTCAGTCCCACCTCTTAGTGAATGCAAACCCTGACTTGGTTGACTTATGTTTCAAGCCAGCAGTTGGGGAGGGGGTAAAGGGCAGTTGGGGGAATTATAGGACGATGAGGGGGTGGGGGGTAGGGAGGATGACGGAGTTTCGTGCTTGTGGAGAGTAAATACAGTAAATGGATAGGAAAAACAAATGACTTAGCTACATCAAAATACTTGATACACCTACTAAAACGTAAGAAAAAATATAAATGATATAATTTACGAATATTGTCATAATTTTTAATATTAATTTACGATAGACCAGGTTAACCCAACACAAATGCTTCACACACACACACACACACACACACACACACACACACACACACACACATTTATTACCCCACGCACTCTGATAACAGAAAAACGGCGTTTCCTTGGCTTTCCTGTTAACAGGGTGTTGATACGCAAATTCGGCGTCCATCCTAGAACCAAATCTCCACTCTCTTCCCTGTGCCACGCAACAGCAAGGGAACAGGTTCACTGCACGGTATGGTTCTGCAATGTGGTTGCTTGCCTGCCATTGATGGGTCTACTCAACCAGACAGACCAAAGTTGCTACACAAAAACAACTTCATTTGTAGTTGGTGGCGACCATCATCCACTCATTTTATGTAACTCTACTCCTTCCTTTGGTGACTATTAGGAGTGATGCATAATGATTTTCCTGTAACCCAAGAAACCCGTTACAACATTCTATGGTAACCACTTAACTAAATAACGTGGAGATGTGAAGCCAGCGAAAGTGCTACTACTAACCAGGCGGAGAAACAAATAATGCACTGTCCATCCAATATCCATATCTCCTCAGTACCTCGCCACAGCAAGGGAACATCAATTCATTCCACAAGGCAGTCCAGACAGACCGGGGTTGATCTGCTGCTGCTACATAAGCATTATCCCACAACTAAAATAAAAACATCAGCGGTTGTGAACATGATTCTCGCCGACAAGGAGAGTATATTTTCAACCCTGTTTGTTGTTTGTCTGTTAGCAGGATTACTCAAAAGCTGAAAGAGAGATTTGGACCAAATTATGTGGGTAGATAGCCCATGTCCCAGGGAACAATCGATTAACTATTGGGATTGATCGAAATCGTATTACAGATTCTGGATCCGGAAAACACTTTTTGCGTAACCCTAATCAATGATGAGAAAACCTAACCCATTATGAAGGGTGGTTTGGAAATTACGTTGCCCTAGTCAGAGAGACACGCTCCAGTGAGTGCCCCTCTAGTTTACGTATGTTATTTCTGCACCGCATCTCCAATAGTAGTAATTCAGTGTAAATAGGCATTACAATTCTATCAGTATTGCGCTTGCACCTTGATCTTGAAACTCAGCTGTGGCTTAAGCACAACATTTCTTTATAGTCTGGTGGCAGAATGGTCATTTTCGGGTGAACCTCGTTCCGAGACATATACAAAGTTTTATTGCATTTTCTGACACTTTGGGATATAACCATCAAAATAAGAAAAGTGCACCCAGCTGGCACACTTCAGCGTTTCAAAATGGAGGCCGAAATTCAGTATGGCCGCCTGCATGAATGATGATGCTATTAAAATAGGTTAGCTATCTTTTTCATTTTTTAATTTTATTCATACAATAATAATGTTAACTTTTCCTATCAAAACATGCACTAAACATAATGATCACCTGTAAACTACACATTGTAACATTGTATTTTAATGATTTTTAGGTTTAGCGACATCAACCAGGCATCTGGAATGGCATCTGGTTTGACCAGTTCATTGAGACAACTATCATGCATTATGGCCATAGTCCAGGAGGAATTATTGGAATAACCCATCAACCAGCAGCATTGAAAAGGTGGGCTCGTGGACTACTAAGCTGGGCTCAACTGAAAAAAGATGTTGTATCCATGCTTGATGGAAACACACAATCCACAGTCATGACCCACAAGGAAGAAGGTCCTTCAAGGATCCAAAGTGATGAAACAGACAGAGCAAAAATTCGGGAGAAGCTTCGAAGCTGCATAGATCACTGAAAGGAGAGTGCCATCCACCTGGACTTATTAATGTGGTTACAGGTAAGATATGTGCAGACAGAGCATATCAATGTTGACAGGGCTGTTGAATTGGGAGCAGCTATGATGAAAACATTTGAGGAAGGATGGCCACAGAGTTTTCACAAGACACTCACAAGACCATTTGTGCTCATGTCAACTTCAAGAAAAAAAAATAAAGTTACAATATATCAGTATATGATAGAACATTGATCTATTCAAGAGCGCTTTGTCTTCAAACCTCTAGGAACATCAACATGAAAGATGTTCTCTCTTATGAGTTGGCTGCATTTCCACCCTCAATATTCCAGGAAAAGACAGGTGATATGAGGCTGTCACCTTCTAAAGCCACCCTGAAAGCTAAAATCCAAGTGGAAGTATCTGATTGCAGAATGGTCGCAGCTGATGCTATAATACTTGATGGGTGTGCAATTGTCTGGGTTGTCAAATGGCCAAGCAAAAATGTCATAGACGATTATATACTAAAGTTTGTGCAGTACATATATCACTGTCTTTTAGCAGCAAACACACATCTGGTCTTTGACAGATATCACAGTGGAAGCATAAAAGAGGCAACACGAGCAGCTAGAGCTGGGAAGGAAGCAAGTAAATGGCACAGACCGTCATTGGCAACACCTCTGCCACCACAGAAGGTCTGCTTATCTGTTACACACAATAAATCCCAGGTGATTAATCTCATTTGTGAGTATCTGTGTAAGCACATTGATCTACTGCCACTCAGTGACAAACACTGTGTGATTACAGCTGAGGAACCAATACCAGTAGAGCTTTGTAATGAAATCAGAAGAAGCATGCCTGACTTGCGCACTACACATGAGGAAGCTGATGTTAGTGTGGTGCAGCAAGCTGTCCATTTGGCAAGGTCAGGAAGACGCAGCATTAGGATTGTTGCTGATGACACAGACATTATTTGTCCTGCAATGCCACTTCTATAAGCAAGATAATCTTGCCTGCATATGGTAATGGAACAAGCCCTTCACGATCAAGTGCAGATATCAAAGCAACAGTTGAGCAAAATCAAGATGTTCTCAACAATCTGTTACCTGCCCATGTTCTTACAGGATGTGACAGTGTTTCATATTTATGAGGTATGGTAAAGGAGCAATGTTGAAGGCAATAAAGAGTGGGAATCACTAGATTAGGATAGCAACAAGAAGAGCTGACTGATGTTACTGCTATCTATCTATCTATCTATAGCCCGACGCCCTAATCCCGTAAAAGGTGGCCGCAGACAAAACGCCTCCAAGTCGCTCTGTCACCCACCATTTGACTACCCTTCCCCCAACGCACTCCCCCCTCCCTCATATACCTCTTAACTCCATCCCTCCACCTCATCCTCGGTCTACCCCTCCCTCTCCCTCCCTCCACTCCCTCTCCCTCCCTCCACCTCACCTACATACACCCTCTTAGTCAGTCTTTCATTCTCCATTCTCTCCACATGTCCAAACCACCTCAGTGTATTTCTCCTAATCTTCTCAACCACATCCACATCCACCCCACAATATTCCTTCACTTGATTTGTCAACCTGTCCCTCCATGTCACTATACATGCTCCTCTCAAGTAACTCATTTCCACTGCTCTCACTCTTGACTTGTTCCCCTCTTGCAAGGTCCACGCCTCGCTTCCATACGTCAGGATAGAGATCACACTGCTATCATGCAGTGACTTCTTAACTTCCATATTCACCTCCCTATTTCTCATCACTGCTTTCAGCGAACCTACAACCTTCCTTCCCTGTTGTACCCTTTCACGCACTTCATCCCCCAACGTTCCATCCATACTCATCACACTACCCAAGTACTTGAATGCACTCACATTCTCCATATCCTCACCATCCAACCTCACTGTACATTCTGTGACTTCATTCCTCTCAGACACCATAACTTTACTCTTGTTTACATTAACTTCCAGATTCCTCTTCCTACACACTGTCCCAAATTCATTCACCAAACCTTGCAACTCCCATTCATCTTCACTTAACGATACTGTATCATCAGCAAACAGCAACACCGGAAGCTTCCAAATCTCACCCTCGTTCATTAAAGCCATCCCCACATCCACTGCCCTACCTTGCACCTCCTTTACAACCCCATCCATGTATATATTAAACAGCCATGGAGACATCACACAACCTTGTTTCAGTTCCACATTGAGATAAAAAAACTCACTCAGCTCACTATCCACTCGCACTGTAGCCCTAGCTCCTTCATACATACTCTTCACAGCACTCAATAATTTCCGCTCCACTCCATATATTCTTAATACCTTCCACATACCTTGCCTATCTATTCTGTCATAAGCTTTCTCCAAGTCCATGAAGGCAGCATACACTTTCCCTTCTCTAGATACTTCTCCACTAAACATCTTAGAACAAATATCTGATCTACACACCCTTTTCCCTTCCTAAATCCCCTTGTTCTTCTCCAACTAGCTCCTCTGTCATATGCCTATCCCTATCAATGAGTATTCTACCATATAATCACACTAAGAAGACAAATACCCCTATGGTTACCACATACTTCTCTCCCTCCTTTTCCTTTGTATAAAGGAATAATTATACCTGAATTCCAGTCCTCTGGAACCCTTCCCTCTTCCCAAGCCAATCTACACAACTTTCATATCCACTCTACAACAATCTCACCTCCATACCTCAGCATTTCACCACACACTCCATCAATTTCTGGGGCATTTACCATCTTGATCTTCTTCATTGCATCCACTACTTCTGCCCTACTGATCTCTTCCCCCCTCCTCTCATCTCTTCTTCTCCCAGCCATTGCCCAACCACTTATACTCGCACTGCTGTCACTCTCTACATTCAACAAATCTTCAAAGTGCCCCTTCCATCTCCTCAATTTCTCGCTCTTCACCAACAATCTATTATTCCTATCTTTCACTCTCCTAGTATTTCTCCTTTCACACTGCCTTACTTTCTTTACCTCCTTCCAAAACAGTTTCTTACTCTCCCTCCATATCACACTCAGATGCCTCCCAAATTCTTCATCCACTTTCTTCTTATTCTCCTTCACCAGTCTCTTCACCTCCCTTCTGCTCACATATACCTCTCTCTTCTCTCTCTCATCTTCTCCCCTACCTCTACTCGCTAGCCATTCACTATATGCCTTCCTCTTTTGTTCCACAGCTCGTTTCACCTCATGATTCCACCATGCTGTCCCTTTCACACCCTTGCCTCTCCTCCTTACTCCACAAACCACTTCACATGCTGCACCTATCTCTTCCATGAATATTTTACATACGTCTTCCACCCCTTCCATCTGCTCTAACTCATACCTTCCCAATCTTTCTTCCACTGTGCTCTTATACTCTGCCCATTTTCTCACTATATTGCAACTTCCCTACTCTTCTCACAGGAGCTGTTTCCTCCTGTCTTCCCCTTCGTCTCTTCAACCATTTTCTTTGCAGCTTTACCTTGGCCATCACTAAGTGATGGTCCGAGATTCCATTCCTCCACCCTCTCCACACTCTTGCATCCAACACTTGTCTCTTCATTCGCTCATCCACACACACGTAGTCTGTCACTGCCTTCCATTCAACAAGTTCACCATCCATCTTCCTCATTACTCTCCATGTATACCTGTGGATCATCTTATGCCGAATGTAGGTGTTAGCTATTGCCAACCCCTTACCAGCACAGATGTCCACCAAAGCACTACCATTCCCATCTACTTCAGCTGGCACACCCCACTGACCAACCACTCCAACCACTCGTACATTCCCAACTTTGCCATTCATGTCTCCAATCAAAAGCACTCGCTCGCTCCTCTCAAATTTGTCCATACATGCTTCTACACTCCCCCAAACTCATCTCTCACTCTTGCCACTCGGTTCTCTGTCGGCACATACGCACATACAATCGCCCACGCTTGTATACCTACTTTCATCCTCACCCATACAATCCTTGCACCCACTGTTCCATACTCTCTTATATTTTCCTTCTACTTCTTGCATATCATCAGGCATACTCCCTCTCTCGCCCTCTCGTTCTCATTAACTCCCGCACGTATACCTAAACCATATTCCTACTCTCTCACCCTTTCACCTTTTCATTTAGTTTCAGTCAATCCACATATATCCACTCTTGCGTCCTCAAGCACCTGCACAATCTCTCTCTCTTTCACTTCATTATTCACTCATCTCATATTCCATGTCCCCACCCTCAGTATGTCCTTTGTACGTTCCTTAGTCGTCAACGTATGGTCCGTCCTGGTCCGAGGCGCTTTATTTGCTTGTTTAGTTAGTTCTTTTTACGGGGTGGGGCACTAACCCACCACCAACCCTTTTAGTCGCCTCGGACGACAAGCAGAGATACTGAGGGAGTATTCTTTAAGCCACAAAATTAATTGCAGCATGTTATGACTTTCCAAATCAAAAGAACATGATATCTTTAAGATATACTGTGTGGCAATCAATTACCTATATATCTATTGCCAAACTCCATAATCCCGTAAGGGGTGGTCATTTGACTTTGAGTTATTTGTTTTATGGGGAGGGGTACTAACCCTTCACCAACCCACTTGTTGACACGTAGGGAGCACGTATGGTTTGGTTATATGGTTACCACCCAGCGTTGTAAATGGTTTCTTGGCTTACAGGAAACCAATTGGCTTGCCATTCAATGTAAAGCGACCTGTAAAGGAAAGAAAAGCAATTTGAAGTGACAGGAAAGATGGGAGAAATAGGAAGAGAGGAGAGTAGGCACGGAAAAAAAAAAATGATAAAGGCTAAGGAAGTAGGCAGCACTACATCAAGTGAGTGGATGATGGTCGCCACCACCTACCACCATGTGACAATCAAAGATGGGCAATCTTTGGCTCACCACAGCGCCAGGACTAAAAGCTTTGCCACCATCAACAGAAGCATTTGAAGAACATGTTTGCAGAGCCCATGTACAGGCAGCAATTTGGAGAAGCTCCCTTGATCCAGAGCCACTAGAAAAGAACCCTCTTTATTATTGGTGGACCAAGGATCCTGATTCAAACATGTTGATTCCAATTGGCTTGCCACCTGATGTTTCTCCTGCACCACTTGATATCCTAAAACTAATCAAGTGTGGATGTCAATCCCTCACCCCATGTTCAACTGCCCGATGCAGTTGTGCTGCAGCACAATGTTGTTGCTCACTGTTTTGTGCTTGCCATGGAACTGACTGCCACAATCCTCAAAGTAAATCGAGAGTGTCAGTTGAAGAAGAGGAAAGTATGGACATTCAAGAAGAAAGTATGGACATACAAGTAACAGACACATAATATATGAATTGTAAATGTGTTTAGTTTATCAGTGTTTTTATATTTATAAGCAACATATACTTTTGATGTAAAGCATTTTGAACAGTTTTGAAGGGCGTAATTGGTCTAACATT
The DNA here is from genome assembly GCF_032717465.1 of Coenobita brevimanus. Taxonomy (NCBI): domain Eukaryota; kingdom Metazoa; phylum Arthropoda; class Malacostraca; order Decapoda; family Coenobitidae; genus Coenobita; species Coenobita brevimanus. Next base: position 11,621,215 of record NC_137005.1, read on the forward strand.
CTGATATAATAAACATTTTAGTTGTGAAAAAGATTATGGTTTAAATATGTTTGTTGGAATATATGTTAGGACTCCATATTATAATTACAAATCATAATAGATAGATAGATAAATAGATAGATAGACAGCTCTATGCGAGCCTGGGAATGGGAAGTGATCTTGCAAGTTACACTGAGGAAAAGCTGACGACAGATTACGAAGTAGCCAGTCAGTTAGTTGTCAGCAATTCACCAGGTGAACAAAGCCTTGTTGACCATACACACACATACACATATACTCACACACAGGCTTCTAGAACTTTCCAATCACAGGGAACACACATGATATGTCTCCTGTTTCACCAGAATTTAGGAAAGAGAGCTCAGAAGGAAGCTAGTCATAGAACAGACAGGTCGTAAGGAGAAGGGCTTAGCAACTTGAGAGAGAGACAGAGAGAGCGAGACAGGGAGATAGCTCCCGGGACTCTACTTAATACTTCGCTCTGTGTGAGAGACTTGTTAAACCCTCTCAGACACGGTCACTCGATTCGAGTGACGTGGCCTCCATTGCGAAATGGCACAGTCACTCAAATTGCGTGGTTTAAGCACCAAAATAATCGTCAGAAAAAAACTTATAGGCCGATTTGCGTGATTTTTGGACACGTCATAGCGTCGCTAAGGCTCTCTCGAGGTAAGTCAATGGCAATGCTTCTTTGCCTTATCTACCTCAGCCCGCTCCCTCCAACCTCAGTGTTTGTCGAGCAGTCAGGCGGTGGTGTTTGACAACTCGTGGTTCCCTTTAAATTGTCCATAATTCTCCCCCTCTCACCCGAGGCAAAGGCCCTATTGACTCAGTGAGATAATACATTGTATGTGAACATATAGTGACGTGATATTGTCGATGGAACATACATATATGTATTGAAAAGCAATTCTGGCCATTAGCAATCGTTGGGCCTTGGAGCCAGACGCATGGTCAGTGTAGCGGGGTTTCGCCACTCCACCCCCCCCTGTAGGCCGTATGGCGTGAGTGGAAATACGCATATAAATGAAGCCAAGGCATAAATATATATTGTGTGAAAGATACTGTGGATGGCTTGGTGAAATTATGGAGCCAGCAAGCGTTACGTACGGCATGAAACAGAGTGTTGTGAAGGGGCAAACCTGAAGTCGGGAGGGGAGAATTACCGGTGTTTTAGGGCTGGAATTATTGTGATTCTGATGGTGTAAATGCGTATGGAATTATATGAAATATACGTCAAACAAGCTGCGAGTTTCCATGAACGAGTGTGGTGTGTGCTAAAAATAGTGTTGCCTCATACTCTCAGGGAGAAGCTGACTCACACACACACTACATAACTCCTCATCTTCAAATCCCTGGTCTAACTGGATCAACACCCCTGGAGGAAGTGAGTTCTGCAAATTTTGTTGATATATATAATAATCTATTACCATTACCTCTCCAACTTTCAGACAAATAACCATTTTCTCCTACAGATTACACATATGAAAGAGAGTAAATCTCCACAGCAGTAACTATAGAAGAGTTATGTTTATGTGTAGTAGGTTATAACAATAGGAAAACATCCATGGAAGATGTAACAGTCTGTACAGATAGGGGAAAAAAAAGTTGGTAGCATAGTCTTCAGGCATGTGTGCAAGAAAAAAACAGTGTGTGTAAAAGTTGGTAGCAATCAGAAGAGTAACCTCACTTTGTCGGCCAATTACTCGAAAACTATTAGACTTATCGATTTCCTCTTACAACCATCATCAATACCACTAAATTCTACGTAAGATCAATACCAGAATGTGAGCCTTTGGTAGCGTTTTGGGAGGTAAAAGGCGAGAGAAATGTTTTTGTTCCAAGCGGTTGTTGTGTGACAAGCGCTCGGAGTAATAACATCATTTTGTCGGCCAGTTACTCGAAAACTATTAGACTTATCGATTTTCTGTTACAACCATCATCAATACCACTAAATTCTACGTATGACAAATACCAAAATGTAAGACTTTGGTAGCGTTTTGGGGGATAAAAGGCGAGGGAAATGTTTTTTTCCCTCGCGTTTGTCATCAGTGACATTCGCTCAGAGTAATAACCTCACTTTGTCGGCCAGTTACTCGAAAACTATTAGACATCGATTTTCTGTTACAACCATCATCAATACCACTAAATTCTACGTATAATCAACACCAGAATGTAAGCCTTTGGTAGCGTTTTGGGGGGTAAAAGGCGAGGGAAATGTTTTTTTCCCTCGCGTTTGTCATCAGTGACATTCGCTCAGAGTAATAACCTCACTTTGTCGGCCAATTACTCGAAAACTATTAGACATCGATTTTCTGTTACAACCATCATCAATACCACTAAATTCTACGTATAATCAATACCAGAATGTAAGCCTTTGGTAGCGTTTTGGGGGGTAAAAGGCGAGGGAAATGTTTTTTTCCCTCGCGTTTGTCATCAGTGACATTCGCTCGGAGTAATAACCTCACTTTGTTGGCCAATTACTCGAAAACTATTAGACATCGATTTTCTGTTACAACAATCATCAATACCACTAAATTCTATGTATAATCAATACCAGAATGTAAGCCTTTAGTAGCGTTTTGGGGGGTAAAAGGCGAGGGTTTTTTTTCTTTTTCCTCGCGTTTGTTATCAGTGACAAGCGCTCGGAGTACTAACCTCACTTTGTCGGCCAATTACTCAAAAACTATTAGACTTATCGATTTTCTGTAACAACCATGATCTATACCACTAAATTCTACGTATGATCAATACCAAAATGTAAGCATTATGTTACGTTTTGTGCGAGAAAAGGCGGTGGAAATGAGTGTCTCTTCGCGGCTGTTACCATTGATTAACACTCGTAGTAATACTCTCACTTTGTCGGCCAATTACTCGAAAACTATTGGACGTATCGATTTCAAGTTTGAACCATGATAAAGAGCAGTAAATTCTACGTATGTACAATACATAACTATGTAATATTTATGATAAGAATTCGTTGTTACGTAGGCGGGAACATTGCGTACGCCGTGCGCGCATCACGAAAGTCAATCACGGACGAAGTGCCTAGTACTTTCTTTCGATTTACTCGAGAACTATGAGGCGTATGGGGTTCATATTTGAGATGGGGAAAGCTGTTGAATTTGGGCATATTACTATGTAATAAAAACATAAGGTGTCTGGGAAAATGTAGCTATCAGAGATCAGTGAATTTTTTCCGAAAATGGCTTTCAGTTTTTGGCAATTTTCTCGAAAAGTATACATCATATCTCAACCGGACTTGTTTCGTTAGAAAGCTGATGAAATTCTCTATAAAAACTTATTAGATCATTTTCCTGTATGATGGAAAACATTCAAACGGCGATGTTGGGAAGTGAAAACAGTTTACTCGACCATGCTTCCAGGGCTAATAACTTTTTTTGCTGGTGTTTTCCTGTGTTTTGGTCCTGTTTATCAGATAGAACAAACATCGATGCCAACCTTGAAAAAGGTTTCATGCGAATACATGGATTTTTGGGTGGCGAAAATAAGGCAAGAATGTGTTTCATTCTCTCAAATTTGCCGCACGCGCGCTCCCCGGCCAGGCGGCTTCGTCGTGTAAAATCGTGAGCCAGAAAACTTACTCAAACTTATCGTGTGCGAGAGGGTTAATATTTCCAAGACAAAGAAAAATAGTTCCATACTATTCTTTACCTCTCCTTGTCACTGAATGACAAATGGGAAAGAAGATTATCTACTTACAAAGCTACTCAAGTAAAACAACCGCTCGTCCACAAGTCTTATATATACATAACTTCTCTACAAGTAACTACAAAGTCTTTTTATGACATTTGGTGGCAGCGGTGGGATTACAAACAATATGTACCATTTATGTAACAGTTGCATTAACAAGATGTAACTTTTATGTAACTTTAACTACAATTATGTAACTACAAACGATATGTAACAATTATGTAACGACAAACGATTGCATTATATTACACTTGCTACAATTATGTAACTACAAACAATATGTACCATTTATGTAACAGTTGCATTAACAAGATGTAACTTTTATGTAACTTTAACTACAATTATGTAACTACAAACGATATGTAACAATTATGTAACGACAAACGATTGCATTATGTTACACTTTGCCAATTATGTAACAGTTGCATTAACAAGATGTAACATTTATGTAACTTTAACTACAATTATAAGGCCAAGACACTTATGTAACAGTTGCATTAACAAAATGTAACTACAATTATAAGGCCAACACAATCATGCATTACCACAATATTTTGTAACAATTCATAAAATGTTACAATTATGTATTACCACAATGTTAGTACAATATTATAAGTCATACAACTATAGCACAGTTCTGTATTACCAGTATCATCATACAAGTTAGGTGAAATATTAGACATTACTAAAGTGATAACTCAATATGTAATGTATAATCTAGCAGTATTACCATTGCACAATTATATGCGTATGTCTGTTATACATACACATCTCACAAAATGTATACAACTTGTTTAAAATGTAATATTACTGAATAATCACTATTTACTATGAATATTATATGTATACAATATTCATACAATTATGTTACTTTTACAATATTATGTATTTCACTTAATTAGCTTATAAGTTCATTATAATGTGTATATAATATGTATTAATATATTATGACTTAACTGTCGATGGTACGCCATTTTCGCGTGACCGAGCATATGTTAGGACTCCATATTATAATTACAAATCATAATAGATAGATAGATAAATAGATAGATAGACAGCTCTATGCGAATCCTGGGAATGGGAAATGATCTTGCAAGTTACACTGAGGAAAAGCTGACGACAGATTACGAAGTAGCAAGTCAGTTAGTTGTCAGCAATTCACCAGGTGAACATAGCCTTGTTGACCATACACACACATACACACATACTCACACACAGGCTTCTAGAACTTTCCAGTCACAGGGAACACACGTGATACGTCTCCTGTTTCACCAGAATTTAGGAAAGAGAGCTCAGAAGGAAGCTAGCCATAGAACAGACAGGTCGTAAGGAGAAGGGCTTAGCAACTTGAGAGAGAGACAGAGAGAGCGAGACAGGGAGATAGCTCCCGGGACTCTACTTTAGACTTCGCTCTGTGTGAGAGACTTGTTAATATTTCCAAGACAAATAAAAATAGTTCCATACTATTCTTTATCTCTCCTTGTCATTGAATGACAAGTGGGAAAGAAGATTATCTACTTACAAAGCTACTCAAGTATAACAACTGCTCGTCCACAAGTCTAATATATATATATATAACTTCTCTACAAGTAACTACAAAGTCTTTTTATGACATGGACATGTTAATTTTTTTAAAATGTTTACTGACAGAATGACCTACAGTAATTCTCCATCCTCTTCCTGTACAGTTTGTTAAGAAAATTAAATATTGTGGTAATACTTGGTGATAGTCTAACAGGGTACGGTAAGCACATTTGGTGCCTTTTTTAAGCAATTATAATTAATTGAGTATTTTTTCTTTTCACAATTTACACATATATAATATCCTTTGTTATGCCTAGAATGTCTATAAATAATTCTACAATTAAGTAATGAAATATTAGTAAAATTAGTGACAATAGTAATAAAATATTGTAATTTTTTATTTTTTTAGGCGGCCATTTTGGATTTCGGCCCATATAACGAAATGCTCAAATGTGTCAACTGGGTGCACTTTTTTATTTTCATTAGTAGGGTCCATTTTATCAAAAAATGCAATAAGACTTTGAATATGTCTCAGAACAAGATTCAGTGAAATTCCTCCAGACTAATATTATTAATTTCTTCCTCTCCCATTTTTCATAACTCTGATCTCCGTCATTCTACTTTGATGTTTGTTGTTATCGGCATGTTTGTCGTATTGCGTTTGTGTGGATTCTTCATAAATTCGGTTGAATAATGGCCTGAATATTACACCTTACTAGAAGAATGACTATGTTTGATTACTGGTCAGCTGTTGCTGGTCACTATCCCAGCCAAATGAGGTGCTACTAACGGCAATATATTTTCTGTGGTAATGTATGGTTCTCCTATTTTTATGCAAAAATCTTGACTTGTTTTCTAAGCAAATAAATGAAGATACCTATGAATATTCTGCAGTGTATAATTTATGTCTATAACTCGTGTTTAACCTTTGCTGGGGCAATAATTGTGTGTCAGAAATTCATCCTCCCTAGTGTGGCTTTAAATACCGTAAACTACAGTGTACGGACAATTGTCTTTTCAATATGTTTCTTAGGTCAAGAGAGTATCTTAGTCTGCAGCAACACTGAACGCGACGAACGGGGAAGTAGCGTCGAGCGATAAGGGGAGAGGTGAGCGTCTACACGATGCGTGTCCAGATAGGAAGCTACTTCCTCGCGGGCGACAGCTAGTCAGAAGCATACTTATAGTGATATATCCACTGGGGAATTCAGTATCAACTGAATTTATTTCATAGATTTATGTATTGATAATAAAATTTTCGATGTTCATTACATATATACATTTACACATATATATAATATATAAACTTATATGTTTTTTTAGTTTTAAGCCTACGGTGAAACAGTGGGAATAGAGCACTAATTACTAGTATGAATTTGAGACATTAATGGTCTTTTTTAGGTTTTATAACAACAGTGGAACAAACGTTACTTAAGCACTTGTATGACAAAATAATGCTCGATTATTATTTACCATTTGTGTGGAGTTATTCACAGATATCTTCCCAGTGCTTCAACACTCCAGTATTTTCGTGGAGCGAATCATTTGGATCCCACACAGCTCTCCTGTGGTACACGGTTCCAATAGGGTGTTCAGTAGACATAATTAACAAACCCAACTTCCTCAACATTAGGGATGCGCGTTTCGGCCCGAGTAGTACTCGGTTTACTCGGTTCTTGGGTTTGAGTGAGTACTATTCGGTTTACTCGGTTCTTGCAATTCAATTACTTGATCGATTTAATCCCTAAAAAGATGCAAAATAGACCTTCAAAGAATTCATTAATGTTACAATAATGTTAAATCATTTTTCTTTTGTTTTCTTAAATCTTCTATGTTCACCTTATATTTTATGAATACTTGATAAGTGTTGGGAATTACAGAATTGATAGCGGGTTACGCAATGACCTGTACCCGTACCGTACGCAACACATTCCCGTTCAAGCTCTCATCGCATCAGTGATGCCACTCCTATGTTTTCCCACCTAGATCTATGTTATTCTGCCTCTGCCTGGGTGTCTATTTTTTTTTTTTTTTTTTTAAACAACCATTAATCTTACATAGTAATATGTAACGTGGTTTGAATATTCATGTGGTGAAATGTTTTATTGTTTTTTTGAAGTGGCATCATAATCGTTTTCCTTTTACATTTCTTCTTTGTTGATGTAGGAATGAAAGTGATTTAATGGCAGATAGCCAGATATCCTGTATGAAAGAAGTTTAAAATTCATAGAATATCATGAGCTTGAATTTTCTGCATTTTAAGACTTTATTCAGCTTCAGAAAACTAAGTTCCGTTCTATATATATTTACAATATTTTGATATGAAAATTTTGATTAAAGAGTAAATTTTCATCACACAATAGTTTTCATAAATTGAATTTGCTTATCACTGCAAGATTTCTTTTCCTGATTAAAGGTATTACATTCTTGGTCGAAATGAATGTTATGTATTAATAAATCTGAAATATTCTCATCTTTGGCAACCCTTTGGCTCCCTGGCCTCCTGCTTATTAGATTGCTATCCACCCCCCTCCGCCCAGCTATCCCTACACTTTTCTCATTTCTGTTTTCCACCTGAGTGAAAAGTAATCATTCAGTACTCGGTTTACTCAGTTTTGAAGAGTAATCAATACCGAATTACTCGGTTTGCAGAAAGTACTCGGTTTGCCCATCACTACCCAACATGCAGTACCAGCATGACTGAATGATGATGCAAATGCCTGGGGAGTGGGGATGTTGCAAGGCAGTGGGCGACATTTTGGAAGATGCTGCATCGCGCAGTGACGGGCGTGGAGGGTGAGCAGGGCGACATACCTCCGTGCTCATTCAGACACCCACAATGGATTTAGTGTGTTTTATCGTGTCGCCTCATAACTCCATGCTCAAGTCGCCCCACTCGTCGCGTTCAGTGTGACCGCACCCTTAAGGGTGAAAATAATGAATAACATGTTTTACTTAAAATGTAATGTGCTTGTAATAACATATGGTTATCATATCTTTATGTATAACTTGGGTAAGTATATAACTGAAGAGAACTATGAATAAATTGCAGTGCATAATTTATGTACAAGTAAAATTTAACTCGTGTTAAACCTTTGCTGGGACAATAATTGTGTATCGGAAACTCATCCTCCCTAATGTGGCATTTTAGTACCGTGAACCACCCATGCACCAACAGTTGTCTTTTCAATAAGCTTCTTTGGTCAGGACAAAAATTTAAAGGATAAAAATAATGAATATTATGTTTTACTTTAATTGTAAAGCTGTTCCCGTCTGCTTGTTCATTATTCTGTATGAAAATGATAAATTACGTACTGGCAACACTTGACACACCGAGGTGTTGCCCGTCTATAGGTTACCTCCATATGCCAGCAATGTATAGAGGCCGGTACTGTTTGAAGTAACTTCGCCTGATACCATCGAAACCCATCATCATCATCATCATCATCATCATCATCATCATCATCATCAGCATCATCATCCGGGCCTCCTTTCCCACCCCAGGGCAGGGTGAGGAGTAGCAATGTCCAGACAGCCCTCCCTCCATCAAATTCGCTCAGATATACCTTTTTCACCGCTCTATTGTTATCCATTCTCTCTACATGACCATACCATCTCAATACACTCTCATCAATTCTCGTGTCCACAGACTTCCTCACTCCACATCTTTCACGAATCACATTATTTCGTACCCTATCCACACTCTGTACTCCACATACATTCCTCAGCAGTCCCATCTCCACTACTGTTACTCTTGACTTTTCATTTTCATGCCACACCATAGTCTCACTCCTATATGTTAATGGTGGCACTAACACTCCTTCATGTAAGTCTCGTGCAACTTCAACACTCAAGGCTCTGTTTCTTATCAAGGCCTTCATTTCACCAGCTAGGCTACTTTTTTTCCTTGTGCCACTGCTTTCCACTTCTTTTCCACATTTTCCTCTCTTTTCTATCGATGTACCCAGGTATTTGAACTCTCACCAATTCCAGTCTCTCTCCATTCACTGTTACATTGCACTGGGAGTCACATTCTCTCTCGGTAACCATCACTTTACTCTTTTCTACATTTACTCTCAAGGTACAACGCTCAGACATCAGCAAAACTCTGCACTAGCCTACCAAGTCCTTGTCCTGTATTTGCAAGCAGTACACCATTATCAGCATACAACAAATTTGAAATATTCCATCCATCACCATTCATTACCAACGCCATCCCTCTCTCCATTACTCGTGTTTTTACTTCTCTCATCACCCCATCCATATAAATATTAAACAACTATGGGGGATCACAGAACCTTGTTGCACGCCCACACTGATCATGAACCATTCACTTAGATGTCCATTAACTCTCCTTACATATGCTTTGCTACAATCATAAAAACTCTTGACAGCACCTAACAGCTTACCATCTACACTGTACATCCGCAAAACTTTCCACAATCCTTCTCTGTCCACTTTGTCGTATGCTTATTCCAAAGCCATGAATGCCATAAACACCCTATGGTCCTTCCCAGAAGCATTCTCCGCTATCTGTCTCACTACAAATATTTGATCCACACATCCTCTGCCACTCCTAAAGCCACCCTGTTCATCACTCACTAGTACTTCTGATATCTCTCTTACTTTCTTTATAACAGTTCTTCCATATATCTTCCATACCACACTCAATAAACTTATCACGATTATTCTTGCACTCACTTTCCTCACCTTTATTTTTGTGCAGGGGTACAATCACAGCCTTTTTCCACTCTGCTGGCATAGTTTCACTCATCCATGCCTTCTTACATAGCTCCAACAAGCACTTCATTCCACTCTCTCCAAAACACTTAAGAATCTCTGCATACACCTCATCAACCCCTGCTGCGTTCCCATTTTTCAACCACTTCCCAGCACTCTGCACCTGTGTGAGTGTCACATCTCCTGGCACTGCATTCCTTCTCTGCACATTCCCCAAACCAATCATGTTTACAGCTACTCTGTTCTCTGTATTCCCATTCATCAAGTTTTCAAAATATTCTTTCTATCTGGTCCTTACATCATCACCATGGGTTAATAATCTACTACCTACATCCTTCACACCATCACATTTCTTTCCGCTTTCACTTGTACATTTCTGCACCTCTTTCCAGAAGAACTTCCTATTTTCAGAGTAGTTTACATTCATTTTTTTCCACTAGATCATCATTTACCTTCTTTTTCCTCTTCACTAGTCTCTTTACATGGTTCTTGCTCTCAGTATATTCAATTCTTATTTCAACTGAATCCCTGTCCTGTAACCACTTTAGCTACTTCTTCCTCTTTTCCTCCACTGCTCTCTTAACCTGATCATCCCACCATGCCATACCTTTCTTCTTCGTTTTTATTCTTGCCAGACCACAAACCGCTTTAGCATTCCTAACTAAGCAATCCCTCTATGCATTCCACAGGCTGTCCAGATCCATTTCATTCCAATTCACTGATTCTAACTCCTCCTCTACTTTGGCCCTGTAATCATCTGCCATTTCTTTGATCCTCTGCTTCTCAACTTTTAATCTTTCTCCCTGACTGCCCCTCTCTCTCCTGATCCACCTCACTCCTCTCAGTTTGATCTTGTATGCCACAATCATATGGTCTGACCGACATCCACATCGGCCTCTCACAGCCCTCGTATCAGCAACCATTCCCATCACTGACCTCTCTATGAGCAGGTAATCAATCAGGCTTCTTTCAACACGATCCCCGTTCCCTCTATACCATGTATATTTATGTGCATCTTTGTGTTTGAAATAAGAGTTACAAAGCACAGCCTCCTCTCCTGACACGTATCCTTCAGTCGCTTCCCATTATCATTTTCTTCTGGTACTCCATTACAACCCATTATGTCATCCTCAGGACCAGTGCCTTTCCTTCCATTCATATCCCTCATTACGATCACTCTATAGCTCCTGGGCATTTCTCCCACTACTTCATCTAGGTCATCACAAAACCTGTCTTTCTCTCTCTCTCACTCCTGTCCTCACACGGTGCAAACACTACAATTACTGTCACTTTCACCTTCTCAAGCTTGAATTTAACATACATACACCTCGAGCTGACAAATTTGTAGTCTCTCAATCCACTCTGCCACACCTCATTCATGAACAAAGCAACTTCTTCCTTGCATCTTCCCTGCCCGTTCATTACCGATCTTACACATTTCACACCCTCCCACTCCTCAACTTCAAACCCTTCCATCTTTGTTTCATACAGTGCCATCACGACATATCTCGCACTCTTGAACACATTCACCACGTCCACCCTCTTGGTCTCCTCATTCACACCTCTCACATTCCACATGGCCACGCGAATCTGCCTATTTGGTTGGGGCATTGAGCAGGTATTGGGCCCTCCGAGGCTCTCTGAAACGGCTGCCATGATTAAGTGATACTGAATAAGGGAATCTGAGGGACACTTAACCTTGCCAAAAAACCCGGTTATATGGTTACTACCCAGTGTAGTAAATGGTTTCCTGGGTACAGGAAACCATTTGGCTTGTCACTCAGTGTAGAGATCAAATGGGATCTCTACACTGAGTGGGTGATAGGTGCCCGATACTGTTTGAAGTAACTTCGCCTGATACCATCTAAACCCACACATCGAAATTCCGACTCCACTTCGCCTTGTCACACTGTATCCACCTTGCAGTTTACAGTGCGTCAATCCTGTTATTATATGGCCATGAAGCAATAAAAAAAACCGAAGCAAATAACACCATAATGTTGGAAATAAAGCCCAAGAAAATTATCACTTCGAAATGCATGGAAAATATAATGAATTATTATTTTCTGTGTGTGTGTGTGTGTGTGTGTGTGTGTGTGTGTGTGTGTGTGTGTGTGTGTGTGTGTGCTTAGACTGGAAGGTGGTGGTGTAGCAAACAGATGTGGCCTTTGAAAAGGAAAGGTGGGTATTAGGGTGTTATCAGGTGGAGCTTGACCTGCCAGTGCCACTAGTAGCTAAAATCAATCGCGAATTGTGAAGATTTATTACTAATAAAAGTACATCTCCTTAACAACCACACTCCATGATATTTGTTGGCAATAAATTTGAACTAAAAGTGCACGAATGTTTATTATGAGTTCAACAAATTTATCCAGGTCAAACATATTTGATGATAAAATACCTAAGGACTGGTAAGAGATTACAATACGAGTATGTTGATAAGGTTACACAGATTAAAGTATACATTGCTTTTACTGTTTAATTTCAAGATAAAGAATATTATTTTTTAAAAACATTCTTATAGCCTCATTAGTAATAGCTCTGTGTCTTACAGAGACAAAAAAAAATATAGCCAGACCTCCCAGGCTTACCACTTAAATGAATGAGTAACCAGAGAAAAAAAAACGAAGTAAAGCCATAAAATTAACTGGATTTTTAATGTCATGAAGGATTGTGTGGGTAAGATTGAAAGTTAGACTACAAATGTGGGCGATTGTGTGCGTGAATGCGCCAACACAAGATCGTGCATGAAGAGTGTGAGAAGAGTTCTGGACAAAAGTGGAGGTGTGCATAGAAAAGTTTGAAAGGACTGAGAAAGTGTTTTTGATTGGTGATATGATTGGTAAAGTAGGGAATGTGAAGGTGGATCGAGTAGTTGGTGAGTGGGGTGTGCCTGCTGAGATAGATGAGAATGGCAGTGCTTTAGTGGACATTTGTGCCGGGAGGGGGTTGGTGATAGCCAATACCCTCTTCAGGCACAAAATGATCCACAGATATACATGGCAACTGATGAGAAGGGTGGGTGGTGAACTAAATGAAGGGAAGGCAATGATTGATAATGTGTGTGTGTCTGAAAGGATGCGAAGGTGTGTACTGGATGCAAGAGCATATAGAGGTTGGGAGAGTGGACTTTCTGACCACTACTTGGTGGTGGTCAGAATCAAGGTCCAAATAAAATGGAGAAATAGAAGAACGGAAGGACGAGAGGAAGGAGTGGATGCAAGGAGAGTGGGAAGGTTACAATAGGATGACAAAAACGCAGACTATAAGAGACAAGTGGAGGAACGACTGGGTAAATGCGAAATGAAGCAGATGGAGGACGTGGAAGGTGTGTGCAAGATATCCAAAGAAGAAATATGTGCAGTGTGTGAGGTGGTGTGTGAGGTGAAGAGAAGACGAAAAGGGGTGCAAGGAACAGCATGGTGGAACGAAGAGGTGAGCCAGGCTGTGACAGAAAAGAATAAAGCTTATAATGAACGGATGAGAAATAGGGGCGTGGAAGAAGTTGAGAGGCGGAAGAGAGAGTTATATGTAGAAAGGAAAAGAGAGGTGAGAAGAGTAAGAGAGAGTAAGAAGAGAGTGGATGAGGAATTTGAAAGAAATTTGAGTGTAAACTGGAGGGACTGTAAGAAAATGTTCTGGAAAGAGAGTTAGACAGGGAGGCAAAGAAGTTAATAGGGGAGTGAAAGATAAAAATGGTAGATTACTAGTTGAGAAGGGAGAAAAAGTGAGCAAATGGAGAGAACACTTTAAGGAATTGCTGAACATAGAGAATGAGAGTAATGCGAGTATAAGTGGCTGGGGAATGGCTGGGAGGAGGAGGGAGGTGAGATGACAGGAAGAAATCAGTAGGACGGAAGTTGTGGAAGCAATGAAGAAAGTCAAAATGGGGAAAGCCCCAGGAATTGAAGGAGTGTGTGGTAAAATGCTGAAGCATGGGGGAGAGATAGTAGTAGAATGGATGTGGAAGATGTATAGATTGGCCTAGGAGGAAGGCAGAGTTCCGGAGGATTGGAAGTCGGGTAAAATTATTCCCTTGTACAAAGGGAAAGGGGAAAAATAAGTATGTGGCAATCATAGTGGCATTTGTCTTCTTAGTGTAAAAGGAAAAGTATTTGGTAGGATACTTAATGACAGAGTTAGGGAAATAACAGAGGAATTAGCTGGAGAAGAGCAGGGAGGTTTTAGGAAGGGAAGAGGTTGTGTAGATTAGATATTCATTTTTAGATTCTTAATGGAAAAGTTTCTAGAGATGGGAAAGGAACCGTATGCAGTCTTCATGGATTTGGAGAAAGCATATGACAGGATGGATAGACAAGAATTGTGGAAACTATTAAAAATATAATTATGGAGTAGATGGGAAGTTGTTGAATGCTGTGAAGGGTATGCGTGAGGGTGCTAAGGCTGCATTGCTTGTGTACAGTGAACTGAGTGAATTTTCCTATTTGAAGGTTCGGTTGGAACCTGGATGTGTCATGTCTCCATGGCTATTCAATCTGTACATGGATGGGGTTATGAAAGAGATAAAAAGTAAGGCAGTGGATATTAAAGTGGCCCTAGTGAGAGAGGGCAGTGTTTGGAAACTCCCTGTACTGTTGTTTGTAGATGATACTGTGTTCTTAAGTGAAGACGAAGGGAAGCTGCAAAGGCTTGGTGGTTGAGTTTGGGAGAGTGTGTAAGAAACGGAATCTAAAGGTGAATGTAGGGAAGAGTAAAGTTATGGTCTTTGAGAGAGGTGAAGTTAGTGAATGTACATTGAGTGTGCATGATGAGGAAATGGAAAATGTGAGTACGTTTAAGTACTTGGGTAGTGTGATGAGTAAGGATGGAAGTTTGGAGGGTGAAGTGCTTGAAAGGATAATGAAAGAAAGAAAGGTTGCTAGTTCGTTGAAAGCAGTGATAAGAAACAGAGAAGTGAGCATGGACGTGAAAAAGTTACTACATGACTGTATTGTGATACGAACTCTAACGTATGGAAGTGAAGCTTGGACATTGTTGGAGGGACACAAGTCAAGAGTGAGAGCTGTGGAAATGAGTTTTTTGAGAGACCCATGTGGAGTCACATGAGAGACAGATTGACAAATGAGGATGTGAAGGTGCTTTGTGGTGTGGATGTGGATGTTATAGGATGCGTTAGGAGAAACACACTGAGGTGGTTTGGCCATGTAGAGAGGAGGAAGAGTGAGAGACTGACAAGCAGAGTGTATGTGAGTGAGGTGGAGAGGGAAGCCAAGGGTGAGATGGAGGGATACAGTGGAGAGGTATATGAGAGGGTGAGGTGTAAGTTGGGAGCAGGGCAGTGAAATGGAAAGGGACAGAACGACGTGGAGGCGATTTGTTTGTGGCCACCCCGTATGGGATTAAGGCGTCTGGCAATGTATAGATAGATAGAAAATCTACTGGGTAATGCAACCCAACTCTTCTCTTTCTCCCGTCGTCAGGAATTAAGGACTCGTATGCCTTATAATCTTGACGACAATGGAAGGATGTAGGGGACGGGGGAAATGAGCAAAATGTGCCAGGTATGGGTGAGGATGAAGGTACTTCGGATGGGAGTACAGGTCATAATTCTAAATTAAGTCGTATAGGGCGATGGCTCATATTTGTAAATTGCCTGGTATTAGCAGACAGGTTAAGAGTTATCTGGATTTCTAGTTTGAATATGTCACACAACGAGATGCAAACGATGTCCGGCTTATGAATGAAACTGAACTGATATTAACTAGTTTTAGTTGGCATTGCCATCTAGGTCATGATATTCAGATTCACACGACAATTACTGGCCTACAAAATTTTACACAGTAATGCCACTGTGTGTGTGTGTGTGTGTGTGTGTGTGTTGAACAGAGTGCGAAAAACATGCATTGGTGTAGGGGTATAGACAACCACATCCAAGGCTCTTCCTGACCATTTCATTTCCCTTTTTGCCCTGATCTCATTATATTCTGCGATCATCCTTCGCGGCTCTAAACTCCAATGGAGCTTGATATTATATTTGATATTTCCTTCACCCAAATAATAAATTAGTATTTCTGACGACTTACTGTTTTCGTGATTAAAATCTAAGGGAATTATCTCAAGCGAAATTATTGGATTAAAAGTGAAATGAAGTTATGATGAAATGGGCTGATGTGCTTTGAGGATGAGCTGCAGAGTACTTAAATAGGACGGTGCCCTACGATCAAATGTTCAGTTCCTGTATAGGTAACGGGAGGTTGATCTCAGTGCTGCCAAAAGCGTCGTTCAGTCGCCTACGCATTATATTTCTGCACTACTGTAACCTAGGCCAAACTCCAACTCCACGATAGGATTGTTATGGAACTGACGGTTACTTACTGGATTCCATATATATTGAATAATCTGAGTTAAACTTATTGAGAGCTACGAAAAAAAACAAAATATAAAAAGTGAAAACGATTTCAACATAACCTGTATCTTAATACCACAGTCTAAGTAATACCCAGTCATCTCACTCTTGGTTCAAATTTTGGAACAACCCGCGCATGAATTCACAAGGTCCCGCAGCCACAGTGTTGCCATATGTAAGATAATTATCGTACATACACGATAATTTCACCTTCGGCACGATTTACGATAGCATTTCTCATTAACTTACGTGTTGTACGCTAAATTTAAGATTCTCCAAGAGAGAGAGAGAGAGAGAGAGAGAGAGAGAGAGAGAGAGAGAGAGAGAGAGAGATCAAGTTTGTCCCTGATATTCACTGGCTTCATACCAAGCTATACAAAAACGAAGAAAAAGGGGCATCAGCACTCATTCATTCCATTCATTTATTCAATTTTTTTTTTGTCTTTCGTAAGTATACCGTTCTTTCCAAGAGCTGAGTGATCCAAATATTTTCGCTGTTTATATGGATATATTTTTCATGAACAAGTATGTACAGTTATGGACTTGTAGCAGTTGTGTGTGTGTGTGTGTGTGTGTGTGAATCCTACTACATACACACCCACTCTCACACTCAACATGCAAACTCCTCTCTCTCTCAGTATGCACGCAGTTCACCTTCTAAGCTGGGTCTTGCCTCTGATGCTCCCGCACTTACTCAGCCAAGCCTCCGTGCCACTGCTCTTGTGCTCTTCCATATTCCCACACATACAGCTACTCACCGGCATGCTCGCAATCCACTCAACACGCATCCCTTGCACCACTCAATCTTCACACACAACACAGATGCACCTCTTGCTCACACTCCATCTCAATGTACACATATCTTCCTTTCAGTCCTCCTCCTCCTCCTGCTCCTCCTCCTCCTCCTGTAACTACCTCTTATCTATATATAAATCTGCCTGTCTGATTCTATTCTGCCTAATGTCTTAACTGTATTCATTGTTTACCAGTCTATCAGTCTCAAATTACCGGAATACTGTACCCACTAATATACCTTAACAATTTCTCCTTTTTTCATTTACCTATCTTTCTGATGCTAATCTGTGCAATGCTATTCTCTCTCTCTCTCTCTCTCTCTCTCTCTCTCTCTCTCTCTCGCAGACATCCTTTCAGAACACATTAGTGAGAGTGTATGATTAACAAATTTAAAATTATATCTGAGATGCAGGATGTAAAGAGTGAGACTACAAGAATGCGTTGATTTGAACATGAAATGTTATAGGCCTGCCACCATAATTTTGGCCAGTTTCTTCTTTAGGATGAATTTCACGTAACCCAGTGGCAGAATAAAACAATTGTACAACTCTATGGCCTTTCCATTGCGCTTTATAGCAAATAGGGCCATATTCTGGTTCCA